>NW_026047617.1:5442448-5768981 GCF_023864345.2 Schistocerca serialis cubense
GTCTATGATTTGAGCCTTTCCTGTGAGACCTGTTTAAATTCGGATGCTTCACCTCAGAATTGCTGTATCCCTTGGACCTTTATATTGAAGATGAAACACAGAAAGTGCATCGGAAATAAATACAAAAGGCAATATCCCGACTTACGTACAAGAAGACTGACTCCTCTTACTGTCTATGAGTTGAGCCTTTCCTGTGAAAACAGTTTTAGATTCCCTTGCTTCACTTCAGGTTTACTGTATCCCTTGGACCTTCATATTGACGATGAAACACAGAAATTGCATCATAAATAAATACAAATGGCACAATGCCGACTTAAGTACAAGAAGACTGTCTCTTCTTAATGTCTCTGATTTTAGACTATCCTGTGAGGCCGGTTTTAGATTCCGATGCTCACCTCAGGTTTACTGTATCGCTTGGTCGTTCATATTGACGATGAAAAACAGAAATGGCATCGGAATTAAATACAAAAGGCACAATGCCGACTAAAGTAAAACAAGACTGACTCTTCTTACTGTCTGTGATTTGAGCCTATCCTGTGAGACCAGTTTTAGATTCCGATGCTTTACTTCAGGTTTACTGTATCCCTTGAACGTTCATATTGACGCTGAAACACAGAAATTGCATCGGAATTAAATATAAAATTCACAATGCCGACTTAAGTACAAGATGACTGTCACTTCTTACTGTCTATGTTTTCAGCCTTTCCTGTGAGACCAGTTTTAGATTCCGATGCTTCACCTCAAGTTTACTGTATCCCTCGGACCTTCATATAGACGATGAAACACAGAAATAGCATCGGAAATAAATACAAAAGGCACAATGCCGACTTAAGTACAAGAAAGCTGACTCTTCTTACTGTCTATGATTTGAGCCTTTCCTGTGACGCCAGTTTTAGATTCCAATGCTTCACATCAGGTTTACTGTATCCCTTGGACCTTCATATTGACGATGAAATACAGACAATTGCAATGGAATTAAATACAAAAGGCACAATGCGGACATAAGTTAAAGAAGATTGTCTCTTCTTACTGTCTTTGATTTGAGCCTTTCCTGTGAGACCAGTTTTAGATTACGATGCTTCACCTCAGGTTTACTGTATCCCTTGGACCTTCATATTGACGATGAAACACAGAAATTGCATCGGAAATAAATACAAAATTCACAATGCCGACTTCAGTTAAAGATGACTGACTCTTCTTCCTATCTGTGATTTGAACCTTTCCTGTGAGACCAGTTTTAGATTCCGATGCTTCACTTCTGGTTTATTGTATCCCTTGGACCCTCATATTGACGATGAAACACAGAAAGTGCATCGGAGATAAATCCAAAAGGCACAATGCCGACTATAGTAGAAGAAGCCTGACTCTTCTTACTGTCTATGATTTGAGCCTTCCTGTGAGACCAGTTTTAGATACCGTTGGTTTACTTCAGGTTTACTGTATCCCTTGGACCTTCTTATTGACGATGAAACGCAGAAATTGCATCGGAAATAAATACAAAAGGCACAATGCCGACTTAAGTTACAGAAGACTGACTCTAAGGTCTGTGATTTGAGCCTTTCCTGTGTGACCAGTTTTAGATTCCGATGCTTCACTGCAGGGTACTGTATCCCTTGGACCATCATATTGACGATGAAAAACAGAAATTGCATCGGAAATAAATACAAAACGCACAATGCCGACTTCAGTTAAAGATGACTGACTCTTCTTCCTATCTGTGATTTGAGCCTTTCCTGTGAGACCAGTTTTAGATTCCGATGCTTCACTTCTGGTTTATTGTATCCCTTGGACCTTCATATTGACGATGAAACACAGAAAGTGCATCGGAGATAAATACAAAAGGCACAATGCCGACTTAAGTAGAAGAAGCCTGACTCTTCTTACTGTCTATGATTTGAGCCTTTCCTGTGAGACCAGTGTTAGATTCCGTTGCTTTACTTCAAGTTTACTGCATCCCTTGGACCTTCTTATTGACGATGAAACACAGAAATTTCATCAGAATTAGATACAAAAGGCACAATGCCGACTTAAGTTACAGAAGACTGAGTCTAAGGTCTGTGATTTGAGCCTTTCCTGTGTGACCAGTTTTAGATTCCGATGCTTCACTTCATGTTACTGTATCCCTTGGACCATCATATTGACGATGAAACACAGAAATTGCATCGGAAATAAATACAAAACGCACAATGCCGTCTTAAGTACAAGAAGACTGATTCTTTTAACAGTGTATGATTTGAGCCGTTACTGTGAGACCAGTTTTAGATTCCGATGCTTCACTTCAGGTTTACTGTATGCCTTGGACCTTCATGTTGTCGACGAATCACTGAAATTGCATCGGAAATAAATACAAAAGGCACAATGCCGACTTAAGTACAAGAAGACTGTCTCTTCTTACTGTCTCTGATTTGAGCCTTTCCTGTGAGGCCAGTTTTAGATTGCGATGCTCACCTCAGGTTTACTGTATGCTTTGGTCCTTCATATTGACGATGAAAATCAGAAATGGCATCAGAATTAAATACAAAAGGCACAATGCCGACTTATGTTAAAGATGACTGACTCTACTTACTGTCTGTGATTTGAGCCTTTCCTATGAGACCAGTTTTAGATTCCGATGCTTTACTTCAGGTTTACAGTATCCCTTGCACCTTCATATTGACGATGAAACACAAAATTTGCACTGGAAATAAATACAAAAGGCACAATGCCGACTTACGTACAAGAAGACTGACTCTTCTTACTGTCAACGATTTGAGCCTTCCCTGTGAGGCCAGTTTTAGATTCCGATGCTTCTCTTCAGGTTTACTGAATCCCTTGGACCTTCATCTTGACGATGAAACACAGAAATTGCATGGGAAATAAAAATAATAGGCACAATGCCGACTTTAATACAAGAAGACTGACTCTTTGTACTGTCTGTGATTTGAGCCTTTCCTGTGATACCAATTTTAGATTCCGATGCCTCACTACAAGGTTCCTTTATCCCTTGGACCTTCACATTGACGATGAATCACAGATATTGCATCGGAAATAAATACTAAAGTCAAAATGCCGACTGAAGTACAAGAAGACTGACTCATCTTACTGTCTATGATTTGAGCCTTTCCTGTGAGACCTGATTAAATTCGGATGCTTCACCGCAGAATTGCTGTATCCCTTGGACCTTTATATTGAAGATGAAACACAGAAAGTGCATCGGAAATAAATACAAAAGGCAATATCCCGACTTACGTACAAGAAGACTGACTCCTCTTACTGTCTATGAGTTGAGCCTTTCCTGTGAAAACAGTTTTAGATTCCCTTGCTTCACTTCAGGTTTACTGTATCCCTTGGACCTTCATATTGACGATGAATCACAGAAATTGCATCATAAATAAATACAAATGGCACAATGCCGACTTAAGTACAAGAAGACTGTCTCTTCTTAATGTCTCTGAATTTAGACTATCCTGTGAGGCCGGTTTTAGATTCCGATGCTCACCTCAGGTTTACTGTATCGCTTGGTCGTACATATTGACGATGAAAAACAGAAATGGCATCGGAATTAAATACAAAAGGCACAATGCCGACTAAAGTAAAACAAGACTGTCTCTTCTTACTGTCTGTGATTTGAGCCTATCCTGTGAGACCAGTTTTAGATTCCGATGCTTTACTTCAGGTTTACTGTATCCCTTGAACGTTCATATTGACGCTGAAACACAGAAATTGCATCGGAATTAAATATAAAATTCACAATGCCGACTTAAGTACAAGAAGACTGACACTTCTTACTGTCTATGTTTTCAGCCTTTCCTGTGAGACCAGTTTTAGATTCCGATGCTTCACCTCAAGTTTACTGTATCCCTCGGACCTTCATATTGACGATGAAAGATAGAAATTGCATCGGAAATAAATACATTTGGCTCAATGCCGACTTAAGTACAAGTAGACTGACTCTTCTTACTGTCTATGATTTGAGCCTCTGCTGTGATACCACTTTTAAATTCCGATGCTTCACCTCAGGTTTACTGAATCCCTTGGACGTTCATCTTGACGATGAAACACAGAAATTGCATGGGAAATAAAAATAATAGGCACAATGCCGACTTTAATACAAGAAGACTGACTCTTTGTACTGTCTGTGATTTGAGCCTTTCCTGTGATACCAATTTTAGATTCCGATGCCTCACTACAAGGTTCCTGTATCCCTTGGACCTTCACATTGACGATGAAACACAGAAATTGCATCGGAAATAAATACTAAAGGCAAAATACCGACTGAAGTACAAGAAGACTGACTCATCTTACTGTCTATGATTTGAGCCTTTCCTGTGAGACCAGTTTAAATTCCGATGCTTCACCTCAGAATTGCTGTATCCCTTGGACCTTCATATTGAAGATGAAACACAGAAATTGCATCGGAAATAAATACAAAAGGCAATATGCCGACTTACGTACAAGAAGACTGACTCCTCTTACTGTCTATGAGTTGAGCCTTTCCTGTGAAAACAGTTTTAGATTCCCTTGCTTCACAACAGGTTTACTGTATCCCTTGGACCTTCATATTGACGATGAAACACAGAAATTGCATCATAAATAAATACAAATGGCACAATGCCGACTTAAGTACAAGAAGACTGTCTCTTCTTTATGTCTCTGATTTTAGACTATCCTGTGAGGCCGGTTTTAGATTCCGATGCTCATCTCAGGTTTACTGTATCCCTTGGTCGTTCATATTGACGATGAAAAACAGAACTGGCATCGGAATTAAATACAAAAGGCACAATGCCGACTTAAGTAAAACAAGACTGACTCTTCTTACTGTCTGTGATTTGAGCCTATCCTGTGAGACCAGTTTTAGATTCCGATGCTTTACTTCATGTTTACTGTATCCCTTGAACGTTCATATTGACGCTGAAACACAGAAATTGCATCGGAATTAAATATAAAATTCACAATGCCGACTTAAGTACAAGAAGACTGACACTTCTTACTGTCTATGTTTTGAGCCTTTACTGTGAGACCAGTTTTAGATTCCGATGCTTCACCTCAAGTTTACTGTATCCCTCGGACCTTCATATTGACGATGAAAGATAGAAATTGCATCGGAAATAAATACATTTGGCTCAATGCCGACTTAAGTACAAGAAGACTGACTCTTCTTACAGTCTATGATTTGAGCCTCTGCTGTGATACCAGTTTTAAATTCCGATGCTTCACCTCGGGTTTACTGTATCCCTTGGACATTCATATTGACGATGAAACACAGAAATTGCATCGGAAATAGATACAAAAGGCACAATGCCGACTTAAGGTACAGAAGAGTGATTCTAAGGTCTGTGATTTGAGCCTTTCCTGTGTGACCAGTTTTAGATTCCGATGATTCACTTCAGGGTACTGTATCCCTTGGACCATCATATTGACGATGAAACACAGAAATTACATCGGAAATAAATACAAAACGCACAATGCAGACTTTAGTTAAAGATGACTGACTCTTCTTCCTATCTGTGAATTGTTCCTTTCCTGTGAAACCAGTTTTAGATTCCGATGCTTCACTTCTGGTTTATTGTATCCCTTGGACCTTCATATTGACGATGAAACACAGAAAGTGCATCGGAGATAACTACAAAAGGCACAATGCCGACTTAAGTAAAAGAAGCCTGACTCTTCTTACTGTCTATGATTTGAGCCTTTCCTGTGAGACCAGTTTTAGATTCCGTTGCTTTACTTCAAGTTTACTGCATCCCTTGGACCTTCTTATTGACGATGAAACACAGAAATTTCATCAGAAATAGATACAAAAGGCACAATGCCGACTTAAGTTACAGAAGACTGCGTCTAAGGTCTGTGATTTGAGCCTTTCCTGTGTGACCAGTTTTAGATTCCGATGCTTCACTTCATGTTACTGTATCCCTTGGACCATTATATTGACGATGAAACACAGAAATTGCATCGGAAACAAATACAAAACGCACAATGCCGACTTAAGTACAAGAAGACTGATTCTTTTAACAGTGTATGATTTGAGCCGTTACTGTGAGACCAGTTTTAGATTCCGATGCTTCACTTCAGGTTTACTGTATGCCTTGGACCTTCATGTTGTCGACGAAACACTGAAATTGCATCGGAAATAAATACAAAAGGCACAATGCCGACTTAAGTACAAGAAGACTGTCTCTTCTTACTGTCTCTGATTTGAGCCTTTCCTGTGAGGCCAGTTTTAGATTGCGATGCTCACCTCAGTTATACTGTATGCTTTGGTCCTTCATATTGACGATGAAAAACAGAAATGGCATCAGAATTAAATACAAAAGGCACAATGCCGGCTTATGTTAAAGAAGACTGACTCTACTTACTGTCTGTGATTTGAGCCTTTCCTATGAGACCAGTTTTAGATTCCGATGCTTTACTTCAGGTTTACTGTATCCCTTGGACGTTCATATTGACGATGAAACACAGAATTTGCACTGGAAATAAATACAAAAGGCACAATGCCGACTTACGTACAAGAAGACTGACTCTTCTTACTGTCAACGATTTGAGCCTTTCCTGTGAGGCCAGTTTTAGATTCCGATGCTTCTCTTCAGGTTTACTGAATCCCTTGGACCTTCATCTTGACGATGAAACACAGAAATTGCATCGGAAATAAATACAAAACGCACAATGCAGACTTCAGTTAGAGATGACTGACTCTTCTTCCTATCTGCGAATTGTTCCTTTCCTGTGAAACCAGTTTTAGATTCCGATGCTTCACCTCAGGTTTACTCTATCCCTTGGCCCTTCATATTAACGATGAAACCCAGAAATTGCATCCGAATTAAATACAAAAGGCTCAATGCCGACTTAAGTTAAAGTAAACTGACTCTTCTTACTGTCTGTGATTTGAGCCTTTCCTGTGAGACCAGTTTTAAATTCCGATTTTTCACTTCAGGTTTACTGTATCTCTTGGCCCTTCATATTGCCGATGAAACACAGAAATTGCATCGGAAATAAATACAAATGGCACAATGCCGACATAAGTACAAGAGACTAAACCTTCTTACTGTATACGATTTGAGCCTTTCCTGTGATTACAGTTTTAGATTCCGATGCCTCACCTCAGGTTTACAGTATCCCTTGGACCTTCATATTAACGATGAAACACAGAAATTGCATCGGATATAAATACAAAAGTCACAATGCCTACTTAAATACAAAAAGACTGACTCTTCTTGCCGTCTATGATTCGAGCCTTTCCTGTGAGACCAGTTTTAGATTCCGATGCTTCACATCAGGTTTACTGTATCCCTTGGACCTTCATATTGACGATGAAACACAGACAATTGCAACGGAGTTAAATACAAAAGGCACAATGCCACCTTAAGTTAAAGAAGACTTACTCTTCTTATTGTCTATGATTCGAGCCTTTCCTGTGAGGCGAGTTTTAGATTCCGATGCTTCACCTCAGGTTTACTGTATCACTTGGACCTACATATTGACGATGAAACACAGAAATTGCATCCGAATTAAATACAAAAGGCGCAATGCCCACTTAAGTTAAAGAGGCTGACTGTTCTTACGGTCTATGATTTAGCCTTTCCTGTGAGACCAGTTTTTGATTTCGATGCTTCACCTCAGGTTTTATGTATCCCTTGGACCTTCATATAGACGATGAAACACAGAAATAGCATCGGAAATAAATACAAAAGGCACAATGCCGACTTAAGTACAAGAAAGCTGACTCTTCTTACTGTCTATGATTTGAGCCTTTCCTGTGACGCCAGTTTTAGATTCCAATGCTTCACATCAGGTTTACTGTATCCTTGGACCATCATATTGATGATGAAATACAGACAATTGCAACGGAATTAAATACAAAAGGCACAATGCGGACATAAGTTAAAGAAGATTGTCTCTTCTTACTGTCTTTGATTTGAGCCTTTCCTGTGAGACCAGTTTTAGATTACGATGCTTCATCTCAGGTTTACTGTATCCCTTGGACCTTCATATTGACGATGAAACACAGAAATTGCATCGGAAATAAATACAAAATTCACAATGCCGACTTCAGTTAAAGATGACTGACTCTTCTTCCTATCTGTGATTTGAACCTTTCCTGTGAGACCAGTTTTAGATTCCGATGCTTCACTTCTGGTTTATTGTATCCCTTGGACCTTCATATTGACGATGAAACACAGAAAGTGCATCGGAGATAAATACAAAAGGCACAATGCCGACTATAGTAGAAGAAGCCTGACTCTTCTTACTGTCTATGATTTGAGCCTTTCCTGTGAGACCAGTTTTAGATACCGTTGGTTTACTTCAGGTTTACTGTATCCCTTGGACCTTCTTATTGACGATGAAACGCAGAAATTGCATCGGAAATAAATACAAAAGGCACAATGCCGACTTAAGTTACAGAAGACTGACTCTAAGGTCTGTGATTTGAGCCTTTCCTGTGTGACCAGTTTTAGATTCCGATGCTTCACTGCAGGGTACTGTATCCCTTGGACCATCATATTGACGATGAAACACAGAAATTGCATCGGAAATAAATACAAAACGCACAATGCCGACTTCAGTTAAAGATGACTGACTCTTCTTCCTATCTGTGATTTGAGCCTTTCCTGTGAGACCAGTTTTAGATTCCGATGCTTCACTTCTGGTTTATTGTATCCCTTGGACCTTCATATTGACGATGAAACACAGAAAGTGCATCGGAGATAAATACAAAAGGCACAATGCCGACTTAAGTAGAAGAAGCCTGACTCTTCTTACTGTCTATGATTTGAGCCTTTCCTGTGAGACCAGTTTTAGATTCCGTTGCTTTACTTCAAGTTTACTGCATCCCTTGGACCTTCTTATTGACGATGAAACACAGAAATTTCATCAGAAATAGATACAAAAGGCACAATGCCGACTTAAGTTACAGAAGACTGAGTCTAAGGTCTGTGATTTGAGCCTTTCCTGTGTGACCAGTTTTAGATTCCGATGCTTCACTTCATGTTACTGTATCCCTTGGACCATCATATTGACGATGAAACACAGAAATTGCATCGGAAATAAATACAAAACGCACAATGCCGACTTAAGTACAAGAAGACTGATTCTTTTAACAGTGTATGATTTGAGCCGTTACTGTGAGACCAGTTTTAGATTCCGATGCTTCACTTCAGGTTTACTGTATGCCTTGGACCTTCATGTTGTCGACGAATCACTGAAATTGCATCGGAAATAAATACAAAAGGCACAATGCCGACTTAAGTACAAGAAGACTGTCTCTTCTTACTGTCTCTGATTTGAGCCTTTCCTGTGAGGCCAGTTTTAGATTGCGATGCTCACCTCAGGTTTACTGTATGCTTTGGTCCTTCATATTGACGAAGAAAATCAGAAATGGCATCAGAATTAAATACAAAAGGCACAATGCCGACTTATGTTAAAGATGACTGACTCTACTTACTGTCTGTGATTTGAGCCTTTCCTATAAGACCAGTTTTAGATTCCGATGCTTTACTTCAGGTTTACAGTATCCCTTGCACCTTCATATTGACGATGAAACACAGAATTTGCACTGGAAATAAATACAAAAGGCACAATGCCGACTTACGTACAAGAAGACTGACTCTTCTTACTGTCAACGATTTGAGCCTTCCCTGTGAGGCCAGTTTTAGATTCCGATGCTTCTCTTCAGGTTTACTGAATCCCTTGGACCTTCATCTTGACGATGAAACACAGAAATTGCATGGGAAATAAAAATAATAGGCACAATGCCGACTTTAATACAAGAAGACTGACTCTTTGTACTGTCTGTGATTTGAGCCTTTCCTGTGATACCAATTTTAGATTCCGATGCCTCACTACAAGGTTCCTTTATCCCTTGGACCTTCACATTGACGATGAAACACAGAAATTGCATCGGAAATAAATACTAAAGGCAAAATGCCGACTGAAGTACAAGAAGACTGACTCATCTTACTGTCTATGATTTGAGCCTCTCCTGTGAGACCAGTTTAAATTCCGATGCTTCACCTCAGAATTGCTGTATCCCTTGGACCTTTATATTGAAGATGAAACACAGAAATTGCATCGGAAATAAATACAAAAGGCAATATGCCGACTTACGTACAAGAAGACTGACTCCTCTTACTGTCTATGAGTTGAGCCTTTCCTGTGAAAACAGTTTTAGATTCCCTTGCTTCACTTCAGGTTTACTGTATCCCTTGGACCTTCATATTGACGATGAAACACAGAAATTGCATCATAAATAAATACAAATGGTACAATGCCGACTTAAGTACAAGAAGACTGTCTCTTCTTAATGTCTCTGATTTTAGACTATCCTGTGAGGCCGGTTTTAGATTCCGATGCTCACCTCAGGTTTACTGTATCCCTTGGTCGTTCATATTGACGATGAAAAACAGAAATGGCATCGGAATTAAATACAAAAGGCACAATGCCGACTAAAGTAAAACAAGACTGACTCTTCTTACTGTCTGTGATTTGAGCCCATCCTGTGAGACCAGTTTTAGATTCCGATGCTTTACTTCAGGTTTACTGTATCCCTTGAACGTTCATATTGACGCTGAAACACAGAAATTGCATCGGAATTAAATATAAAATTCACAATGCCGACTTAAGTACAAGAAGACTGACACTTCTTACTGTCTATGTTTTCAGCCTTTCCTGTGAGACCAGTTTTAGATTCCGATGCTTCACCTCAAGTTTACTGTATCCCTCGGACCTTCATATTGACGATGAAAGATAGAAATTGCATCGGAAATAAATACATTTGGCTCAATGCCGACTTAAGTACAAGAAGACTGACTCTTCTTACTGTCTATGATTTGAGCCTCTGCTGTGATACCAGTTTTAAATTCCGATGCTTCACCTCAGGTTTACTGTATCCCTTGGACATTCATATTGACGATGAAACACAGAAATTGCATCGGAAATAGATACAAAAGGCACAATGCCGACTTAAGTTACAGAAGACTGACTCTAAGGTCTGTGATTTGAGCCTTTCCTGTGTGACCAGTTTTAGATTCCGATGATCCACTTCAGGGTACTGTATCCCTTGGACCATCATATTGACGATGAAACACAGAATTTGCACTGGAAATAAATACAAAAGGCACAATGCCGACTTACGTACAAGAAGACTGACTCTTCTTACTGTCAACGGTTTGAGCCTTTCCTGTGAGGCCAGTTTTAGATTCCGATGCTTCTCTTCAGGTTTACTGAATCCCTTGGACGTTCATCTTGACGATGAAACACAGAAATTGCATGGGAAATAAAAATAATAGGCACAATGCCGACTTTAATACAAGAAGACTGACTCTTTGTACTGTCTGTGATTTGAGCCTTTCCTGTGATACCAATTTTAGATTCCGATGCCTCACTACAAGGTTCCTGTATCCCTTGGACCTTCACATTGACGATGAAACACAGAAATTGCATCGGAAATAAATACTAAAGGCAAAATGCCGACTGAAGTACAAGAAGACTGACTCATCTTACTGTCTATGATTTGAGCCTTTCCTGTGAGACCAGTTTAAATTCCGATGCTTCACCTCAGAATTGCTGTATCCCTTGGACCTTCATATTGAAGATGAAACACAGAAATTGCATCGGAAATAAATACAAAGGGCAATATGCCGACTTACGTACAAGAAGACTGACTCCTCTTACTGTCTATGAGTTGAGCCTTTCCTGTGAAAACAGTTTTAGATTCCCTTGCTTCACTACAGGTTTACTGTATCCCTTGGACCTTCATATTGACGATGAAACACAGAAATTGCATCATAAATAAATACAAATGGCACAATGCCGACTTAAGTACAAGAAAACTGTCTCTTCTTAATGTCTCTGATTTTAGACTATCCTGTGAGGCCGGTTTTAGATTCCGATGCTCATCTCAGGTTTACTGTATCCCTTGGTCGTTCATATTGACGATGAAAAACAGAACTGGCATCGGAATTAAATACAAAAGGCACAATGCCGACTTAAGTAAAACAAGACTGACTCTTCTTACTGTCTGTGATTTGAGCCTATCCTGTGAGACCAGTTTTAGATTCCGATGCTTTACTTCAGGTTTACTGTATCCCTTGAACGTTCATATTGACGCTGAAACACAGAAATTGCATCGGAATTAAATACAAAATTCACAATGCCGACTTAAGTACAAGAAGACTGGCACTTCTTACTGTCTATGTTTTGAGCCTTTACTGTGAGACCAGTTTTAGATTCCGATGCTTCACCTCAAGTTTACTGTATCCCTCGGACCTTCATATTGACGATGAAATATAGAAATTGCATCGGAAATAAATACATTTGGCTCAATGCCGACTTAAGTACAAGAAGACTGACTCTTCTTACAGTCTATGATTTGAGCCTCTGCTGTGATACCAGTTTTAAATTCCGATGCTTCACCTCAGGTTTACTGTATCCCTTGGACATTCATATTGACGATGAAACACAGAAATTGCATCGGAAATAGATACAAAAGGCACAATGCCGACTTAAGTTACAGAAGAGTGACTCTAAGGTCTGTGATTTGAGCCTTTCCTGTGTGACCAGTTTTAGATTCCGATGATTCACTTCAGGGTACTGTATCCCTTGGACCATCATATTGACGATGAAACACAGAAATTGCATCGGAAATAAATACAAAACGCACAATGCAGACTTCAGTTAAAGATGACTGACTCTTCTTCCTATCTGTGAATTGTTCCTTTCCTGTGAAACCAGTTTTAGATTCCGATGCTTCACTTCTGGTTTATTGTATACCTTGGACCTTCATATTGACGATTAAACACAGGAAGTGCATCGGAGATAAATACAAAAGGCACAATGCCGACTTAAGTAGAAGAAGCCTGACTCTTCTTACTGTCTATGATTTGAACCTTTCTGTGAGACCAGTTTTAGATAACGTTGCTTTTCTTCAGGTTTACTGTATCCCTTGGACCTTCGTATTGACGACGAAACACAGAAATTGCGTCGGAAATAGATAGAAAAGGCACAATGCCGACTTAAGTACAAGAAGACTGATTCTTTCAAATGTCTATGTTTTGGGCCGTTACTGTGATACCAGTTTGAGATTCCGATGCTTCACTTCAGGTTTACTGTATCCCTTGGACCTTCATGTTGTCGACGAAACACTGAAATTGCATCGGAAATAAATACAAAACGCACAATGCCGACATAAGTACAAGAGGACAGACTCTTCTTACTGTCTCTGATTTGAGCCTTTCCTGTGAGGCCAGTTTTAGATTCAGATGCTCACCTCAGGTTTACTGTATACTTTGGTCCTTCATATTGACGATGAAAAACAGAAATGGCATCGGAATTAAATACAAAAGGCACAATGCCGACTTAAGTTAAAGAAGACTGACTCTTCTTACTGTCTGTGATTTGAGCCTTTTCTGTGAACCAGTTTTAGATTCCGATGCTTTACTTCAGGTTTACCTTATCCCTTGGACCTTCATATTGACGATGAAACACAGAATTTGCACTGGAAATAAATACAAAAGGCACAATGCCGACTTACGTACAAGAAGACTGACTCTTCTTACTGTCTATGTTTTGAGCCTTTCCTGTGAGAACAGTTTTAGATTCCCCTGCTTCTTTTCAGGTTTACTGTATCCCTTGGGCCTTCATATTGACGATGAAACACAGAATTAGCATCCGAATTAATTACAAAAGGCATAATGCCGACATACGTTAAAGAGGACTGACTCTTTTTACTGTTTATGTTTTGAGCCTTTAATGTGAGACCAGTTTTAGATTCCTCAGTTTACTGTATCCCTTGGACCTTCATATTGACGATGAAAGACAGAAATTGCATCGGAAATAAATGCATTTGGCTCAATGCCGACTTAAGTACAAGAAGACTGACTCTTCTTACTGTCTACGATTTGAGCGTTTCCTGTGAGGCCACTTTTAGATTCCGATGCTTCTCTTCAGGTTTACTGAATCCCTTGGACCTTCATCTTGACGATGAAACACAGAAATTGCATCGGAAATAAAAATAAAAGGCACAATGCCGACTTTAATAGAAGAAGACTTACTCTTCTTACTGTCTGTGATTTGAGCCTTTCCTGCGATACCAGTTTTAGAATCCGATGCTTCACTTCAGGGTACTGTATCCCTTGGACCATCATATTGACGATGAAACACAGAAATTGCATCAGAAATAAATACAAATGGCACAATGTCGACTTAAGTACAAGGAGACTGTCTCTTCTTACTGTCTCTGATTTGAGCCTTTCCTGTGAGGCCAGTTTTAGATTCCGATGCTCACCTCAGGTATACTGTATCCCTTGGTCTTTCATATTGACGATGAAAGACAGAAATTGCATCGGAAATAAATACAATTGGCTCAATTCCGACTTAAGTACAAGAAGAGTGACTCTTCTTCCTAACTACGATTTGAGCCTTTCCTGTGAGGCCAGTTTTAGATTCTGATGCATCTCTTCAGGTTTACTGATTCCCTTGGACCTTCATATTGACGATGAAACACAGAAATTGCATCGGAAATAAAAATAAAAGGCACAATGCCGACTTAAGTACAAGAAGACTGACTGTTCTTACTGTCTGTGATTTGAACCTTTTCTGTGATACCAGTTTTAAATTGCGATGCTTCACTTCAAGTTTACTATATCCCTTACACCTTCACATTGACGATGAAACACAGAAATTGCATCGGATATAAATACAAAAGGCACTATGCCGACTTAAGTACAAGAAGACTGACTCTTCTTACTGTCTATGATTTTTGCCTTTCCTGTGAGACCAGTTTTAGATTCCGATGCGTCACCTCAGAATTACTGTATCCCTTGGACCTTCATATTGAAGATGAAACACAGAAATTGCAAAGGAAATAAATACCAAAGGCACAATGCCGACTTAAGTACAAAAAGACTGCTTCTTCTTGCTGTCTATGATATGAGCCTTTACCGTGAGACCAGTTTTCGATTCCGATGCTTCACTTCAGGTTTACTGTATCCTCTTGGACCTTCATATTGGCGATGAAGCTCAGATATTGCATCGGAAATAAATACAAAAAGCACAATGCCCACTTAAGTACAAGAAGACTGACTCTTTTTACTGTCTATGATTTGAGCCTTTCCTGTGCGACCAGTTTTGGATTCCGATGATTCACCTCAGGTTTACTGTATCACTTGTACCTTCATATTGACGATGAAACACAGAAATTGCATCGGAATTAAATACCAAAGGCACAATGCCGACTTAAGTTAAGGATGACTGACTCTTCTTACCGTCTATGATTTGAGCCTTTCCTGTGAACCCAGTTTTAGATTCCAATGCTTCACCTCAGGTTTACTGTATCCCTTGGACCTTCATATTTACGATGATACACAGAAATTGCATCGGAAATAAATGCAAAAGGCACAATAACGACTTAACTACAAGAAGACTGACTCTTCTTACGATCTATGATTAGAGCCTTTCCTGTGAGGTCAGATTTAGATTCCGATGCTTCACCTCAAGTTTACTGGATCCCTTGGACCTTCATATTCACGATGAAACACAGAAATTGCATGGGAAATAAATACAGAAGGCACAAAGCCGATTTAAGTACAAGAAGACTGACTCTTCTTACTGTCTATGACTTGAGCCTTCCCTGTGAGGCCAGTTTTAGATTCCGATGCTTCACCTCAGGTTTACTGTATCCCTTCGAAATTCATATGGACGATGAAACACAGAAATTGTATCGGAATTAAATACAAAAGGCATAATGCCGACCTAAGTACAAGAAGACTGACTCTTCTTACTGTCTATGATTTGAGCCTTTCCTTTGAGGCCAGTTTTAGATTCCGATGCTTCACTTCAAGTTTACTGTATCCCTTTGTCCTTCATATTGACGATGAAACACAGAAATTGCATCGGAAATAAATACAAAAGGCACAATGAAGACCTGACTCTTCTTGCTGTCTATGTTTTGAACCTTTCCTGTCATACCAGTTTTAGATTCCGATTCTTCACCTCAGGTTTACTGTATCCCTTGCACCTTCATATTGACGATGAAACACAGAAATTGCATCGGAATGAAATACAAAAGGCAAAATTCCAATTTAAGTACAAGAAGACTGAGTCTCCTTCCTGAATTTGTTTTCAGCCTTTCCTGTGAGACCAGTTTTAGATTCCGATGCTTCACTTCAGGTGTACTGTATCCCTTGGACCTTCATATTGACGATGAAGCACAAAATTTTCATCGGTATTAAATAAAAAGGCACAAGGCCGACTTAAGTACAAGGAATCTTACTCTTCTTACTGTCTATGTTTTGAGCCTTTCCTGTGATTACAGTTTTAGATTCCGATGCTTCACCTCAGGTTTACAGTATCCCTTGGACCTTCATATTGACGATAAGACAAAGAAATTGCATAGGAAATAAATACAAAAGACAAAATGCCGACTTAAGTACAAGAAGACTGACTCTTTTTACTGTCTATGTTTTGAGCCTTTCCTGTGAGAACGGTTTTAGATTCCGATGCTTCACTTCAGGTTTACTGTATCCCTTGGTCCCTCATATTGACGCTGAAACACAGAAATCGTATAGGAATTAAATACAAAAGTCACAATGCCAACTTAAGTTAAAGAAGACTAACTCTTCTTACTGTCTATGTTTTGAGCCTTTCCTGTGATACCAGTTTTAGATTCCGAAGTATCACCTCAGGTTTACTGTATCCCTTGGACCTTCATATTGACGATGAGACACAGAAATTGCATCGGAATTAAATACAAAAGGCACAATGCCGACTTAAGTACAAGAAGACTAACTCTTCTTACTGTCTATGATTTGAGCCTTTCCTGTGATACAAGTTTTAGATTCCGATGCTTCACCTCAGGTTTACTCTATCCCTTGGACCTTCATATTGACGATGAGACACAGAAATTGCATAGGAAATAAATACAAAAGGCAAAATGCCGACTTAAGTACAAGAAGGCTGACTCTTTTTACTGTCTATGTTTTGAGCCTTTCCTGTGAGAACAGTTTTAGATTCCGATGCTTCACCTTAGGTTTACTGTTCCCCTTGGTCCTTCATATTGACGCTGAAACACAGAAATCGTATCGGAATTAAATACAAAAGTCACAATGCCGACTTAAGTTAAAGAAGACTGACTGATCTTACTGTCTGCGATTTGAGCCTTTCCTTAGAGACCAGTTTTAGTTTCCGGTGCTTCACTTCAGGTTTACTGTATCGCTTGGGCCTTCCTATTGACGATGAAACACAGAAATTGCATCGGAAGTAATACAATAGGCACAATGCCGACTTAAGTACAAGAAGGCTGGCTCTTCATACTGTCTATGCTTTGAGCCTTTTCTGTGAGAACACTTTTAGATTCCGATGCTTCACATCATGTTTACTGTATCCAGTGATCATTCATATTGGCGCTGAAACACAGAGATTGCATCGGAATTAAATCCAAAGGTCACAATGCTGTCTTAAGTACAAGAAGATTGAATCTGCTTACTGTCTATGTTTTAAGCCTTTCCAGTGAGGCCAGTTTTAGATTCCGATGCTTCACTTCAGGTTTACTGTGTCCCATGGACCTTCATATTGACGACGAAACACAGGAATTGCTTCGGAATTAAATACAAAAGGCAGAATGCCAATTTAAGTACAAGAAGACTGAGTCTTTTTCCTGAATATGTTTCAGCCTTTCCTGTGAGACCAGATTTAGATTCCGATGCTTCACTTCAGGTTTACTGTATCCCTTGAACCTTCATATTGACGATGAAACACAGAAATTTCATCGTTATTTAATAAAAAGGCACAATGCCGACTTAAGAATAAAGAGACTGACTCTTCTTACTGTCTATGTTTTGAGCCTTTCCTGTGAGACCAGTTTTAGATTCCAATGCTCCACTTTAGGTTTACTGTATCCCTTGGACCTTCATATTGACGATGAAACACAGAAATTGCATTGTAATGAAATACAAAAGACACAATGCCGACTTAAGTAAAAGAAGACTGACTCTTCTTACCGTCTGTGATTTGAGCCTTTCCTGTGAGACCAGTTTTAGATTCCGATGCTTCACTTAAGGTTTACTGTATCCCTTGGGCCTTCATATTGA
The DNA here is from genome assembly GCF_023864345.2 of Schistocerca serialis cubense. Classification (NCBI taxonomy): domain Eukaryota; kingdom Metazoa; phylum Arthropoda; class Insecta; order Orthoptera; family Acrididae; genus Schistocerca; species Schistocerca serialis. The sequence continues at coordinate 5,460,508 of NW_026047617.1, forward strand.
CGATGAAACACAGAAATTGCATCGGACTTAAATTCAGAAGGCAAAATGCCAATTTACGTACAAGAAGACTGAGTCTTCTTCCTGAATATGTTTTCAGCCTTTCCTGTGAGACCAGTTATAGATTCCGATGCTTCACTTCAGGTTTACTGTGTCCCTTGGACCTTCATATTGACGATGAAACACAGAAATTTCATCGGTATTAAATAAAAAGGCACAATGCCGACTTAAGTACAAGGAATCTGACTCTTCTTACTGGCTATGTTTTTAGCCTTTTTTGTGATACCTGTTTTAGATTCCGATGCTTCACTTCAGGTTTACTATATCCCTTGGACCTTCATATTGACGATGAACCACAGAAATTGCATAGGAAATTATTACAAAAGGCACAATGCCGAGTTAGGTACAATAAGACTGACTCTTCTTACTGTCTATGCTTTGAGCCTTTCCTGTGAAAACAGTTTTAGATTCCGATGCTTCACTTCAGGTTTACTGTATGCCTTGGATTTTCATATTGACGATGAAACACAGAAATTGCATCGGAATTAAATACAAAAGGCAAAATGCCAATTTAAGTACAGGAACACAGAGTCTTCTTCCTGAATAGGCTTTCACCCTTTCCTGTGACACCAGTTTTAGGTTCCGATGCTTCACTTCAGGTTTACTGTATTCCTTGGACCTTCATATGGACGATGAAACACAGAAATTGCATCGGAATTAAATACAAAAAGCACAATGCCGACTTAAGTTAAAGAAGACTGACTCTTCTTACTGTCTATGATTTGAGCCTTTCCTGTGAGACCAGATTTACATTCTGATGCTTCACTTCCGGTTTACAGTATCCTTTGGACTTTCATATTGTCGATGAAGCACAGAAATTGCATCGGAATTAAATACAAAAGGCAAAATGCCAATTTATGTGCAAGATGACTGAGTCTTCTTCCTGAATATGTTTTCAGCCTTTCCTGTGAGACCGGTTTTAGATTCCAATGCTTCACTTCAGGTTTACTGTATCCCTCGGTCCTTCATATTGACGATGAAACACAGTAATTTCATCGGTATTAAATGAAAAGGCACAATGCCTACTTTAGAACAAGGAGACTGACGCTTCTTACTGTCTATGCTTTCAGCCTTTCCTGTGAGACCAGTTTTAGATTCCGATGCTTCACTTCAGGTATACTGTATCCATTGGACCTTCATATTGACGATGAAGCACAGAAATTGCATTGGAATAATATACAAAAGGCACAATGCTGACTTCAGTAAAAGAAGACTGACTCTTCTTACTGTCTGTGATTTGAGCCTATCCTGTGAGACCAGTTTTAGATTCCGATGCTTCACTTCAGGTTTTCTGTATCCCTTGGGCCTTCATACTGACGATGAAACACAGACATTGCTTCGGAATTAAATACAAAAGGCAAAATGCTAATTTAAGTACAAGAAGACTGTGTCTTCTTCCCGAATATGTTTTCAGCCTTTCCTCTGAGACCAGTTTTACATTCCGATGCTTCACCTCAGGTTTACTGTATCCCTTGGACCTTCATATTGACGATGAAATACAGAAATTGCATCGGAAAAAAATACAAAATTCAATGCCGACTTAAGTACAAGAAGACTGACTCTTCTTGCTGTCTACGTTTTGAGCCTTTCCTGTGAGACCAGTTTTAGATTCCAATGCTCCACTTTAGGTTTACTGTATCCCTTGGACCTTCATATAGACGATGAACCACAGAAATTGCGTAGGAAATAAATACAAACGGCACAATGCCGAGTTAGGTACAATAAGACTGACTCTTCTTACTGTCTATGCTTTGAGCCTTTCCTGTGAAAACAGTTTTAGATTCCGATGCTTCACTTCAGGTATACTGTATCCATTGGACCTTCATATTGACGATGAAACACAGAAATTGCATTGGAATAAAATACAAAAGGCACAATGCAGACTTCAGTAAAAGAAGACTGACTCTTCTTACTGTCTGTGATTTGAGCCTATCCTGTGAGACCAGTTTTAGATTTTGATGCTTCACTTCAGGTTTACTGTATCCCTTGGGCCTTCATACTGACGATGAAACACAGTAATTGCATCGGAATTAAATCCAAAAGTCACAATGCTGACCTATGTGCAAGAACACTGACTCTTCTTACTGTCTATGATATGAGCCTTTCCTGTGAGACCAGTTTTAGATTCCGATGCTTCACTTCAGGTTTACTCTATCCCTTGGACCTTCATATTGACGATGAAACACTGAAATTTCATCGTTATTAAATAAAAAGGCACATGGCCGACTTAAGAACAAAGGGACTGACTCTTCTTACTGTCTATGTTTTGAGCCTTTCCTGTGAGACCAGTTTTAGATTCCGATGCTTCACTTTAGGTTTACTGTATCCCTTGGACCTTCATATTGACAATGAAACACAGAAATTGTATTGGAATAAAATACAAAAGGCACAATGCCGACTTAAGTAAAAGAAGACTGACTCTTATTACCGTCTGTGATATGAGCCTTTCCTGTGAGACCAGTTTTAGATTTCGATCCTTCACTTCAGGTTTAGTGTATCCCTTGGTCCTTCATATTGACGATGAAACACAGAAATTGCATCGGAATTAAATTCAAAAGGCAAAATGCCAATTTCGTACAAGAAGAATGAGTCTTCTTCCTGAATATGTTTTCAGCCTTTCCTGTGAGACCAGTTATAGATTCCGATGCTTCACTTCAGGTGTACTGTATCCCTTGGACCTTCATATTGACGATGAAACACAGAAATTTCATCGGTATTAAATTAAACGGCACAATGCCGACTTAAGTACAAGGAATCTGACTCTTCTTACTGGCTATGTTTTCAGCCTTTCCTGTGATACCAGTTTTAGATTCCGATGCTTCACTTCAGGTTTACTGTATCCATTCGACCTTCATATTGACGATGAAACACAGAAATTGCATCGGAAATAATTGCAAAAGGCAGAATGCCAATTTAAGTACAAGCAGACTGAGTCTTCTTCCTGAATATGTTTTCAGCCCTTCCTGTGAGACCAGTTTTAGATTCCGATGCTTCACTTCAGGTTTAGTGTATCCCTTGGACCTTCATATTGACGATGAAACACAGAAATTGCATCGGGATTAAATACATAAGGCAAAATGCCAATTTAAGTACAAGAAGTCTGAGTCTTCTTCCCAAATATGTTTCAGCCTTTCCTGTGAGACCAGTTTTACATTCCGATGCTTTACTTCAGGTTTACTGTATCCCTTGGACATTCATATTGACGATGTAATACAGAAATTGCATCGGAAATAAATACAAAATTCAATGCCGACTTACGTACAAGAAGACTGACTCTTCTTGCTGTCTATGTTTTGAGCCTTTCCTGTGAGACCAGTTTTAGATTCTGATGCTCACTTCAGGTTTAGTGTATCCCATCGACCTTCATTTTGACTATGAAACACTGAAATTGTATCGAAATTAAATACAAAAGTCACAATGCCGTCAAAGTTAAAGAAGACTGACTCTTCTTACTGTCTATGTATTGAGCCTTACCTGTGAGACCAGATTTAGATTCTGATGCTGCACTTCAGGTTTACTGTATCCCTTGGACTTTCATATTGACGATGAAACACAGAAATTGCATCGGAATTAAATACAAAAGGCAAAATGCCAATTTAAGTAAAAGAAAACTGAATCTTCTTCCTGCATATGCTTTCAGCCATTCCTGTGAGACCAGTTTTAGATTCCGATGCTTCACTTCAGGTTTACTGTATCCCTTTGACCTTCATATTCACGATGAAACACAGAAATTGCATCGGAATTAAATACAAAAGGCACAATGCCGACTTAAGTTAAAGGAGACTGACTCTTCTTACTGTCAATGATTTGAGCCTTTCCTGTGAGACCAGTTTTAGATTCAGATGTTTCACTTCAGGTTTACTGTATCCCTTTGACCTTCATATTCACGATGAGACACAGAAATTGCATTGGAATTAAATACAAAAGGCAAAATGCGAATTTAAGAACAAGAAGACTAAGTCTTCTTCCTGAATATGCTTTCAGCCTTTTCTGTGAGACCAGTTTTAGATTCCGATGCTTCACTTCAGGTTTACTCTATCCCTTGGATCTTCATATTGACGATAAAACACAGAAATTTCATCGTTATTAAATAAAAAGGCACATGGCCGACTTATGAACAAAGAGACTGACTCTTCTTACTGTCTACGTTTTGAGCCTTTCCTGTGAGACCAGTTTTAGATTCCGATACTTCACTTTAGGTTTACTGTATCCCTTGGACCTTCATATTGACGATGAAACACAGAAATTGCATTGGAATAAAATACAACAGGCACAATGCCGACTTAAGTACAAGATGACTGACTCTTCTTACTGTCTATGTTTTGACCCTTTCGTGTGAGAACAGTTTTAGATTCCGATGCTTCACCTCAGGTTTACTGTATCCCTTGGACTTTCATATGGACGATGAAACACAGAAATTGCATCGGAATTAAATACAAATGGCATAATGCCAATTTATGTACTAGAAGACTGAGTCTTCTTCCTGAATATGTTTTCAGCCTTTCCTGTGCGACCAGTTTTAGATTCCAATGCTTCACTTCAGGTTTACTGTATCCCTTGGACCTTCATATTGACGATGAAACACAGAAATTTCCTCGGTATTAAATAAAATGGCACAATGCCGACTTAAGAACAAGGAGACTGACTCTTCTTACTGTCTATGTTCTGAGCCTTTCCTGTGAGACCAGTTTTAAATTCTGATGCTTCACTTCAGGTTTACTGTATCCCTTGGACCTTCATATTGACGATGAAACACAGAAATTGCATTGGAATAAAATACAAAAGGCACAATGCCGACTTAAGTAAAAGAAGACTGACTTTTCTTACTGTCTGTGATTTGAGCCTTTCCTGTGAGATCAGTTTTAGATTCCGATGCTTCACTTCAGGTTTACTGTATCCGTTGGACCTTCATATTGACGATGAAACACAAAAATTGCATCGGAAATAAATACAAAAGGCACAATTCCGATTTAAGTACATGAAGACTGAGTCTTTTTACTGTCTATGTTTGAGACTTTCCTGGGAGACCAGTTTTAGATTCCGATGCTTGTGTTCGTCGGGATATAAGTCAGGAGCGGAGGGCGTTGTAAAATGAAAATTAATTGAGTGGAATGGACCTAGTTTATTCTGGTAATGATGGTACAGTGGTGCCTACGTAGGGCCGAGCAGCCCAAAGAGGGTTTGCCGGCTTCTCATCAGAGAGGCTGAGGCTAGAGGAGCGACTACTCGGGGCCGAGGTCAGAAGGTAAGAGAGCGCGGAGCTGTTTCCAAGGCGCCCTCGCCACTCCCGGCCGCGTCCCCACGTGATCACATGATTAGTCTCTGATTGGAGGATTGATTGTAGCAACGCGTCTTGCTAGTAGCGTACCCCCGTCAGTGTAACCAATGCGTGGGACTCGAGTCTGACCGAGGAGCACGTGGCAGGAATGTGCCGACCATGGTCTTCCGGCCAGCACCTTCCACCACAGTATGCCCAAGCCGGCTACGGCCGAACATTATGCGTGGAAAAGTTTAATTAAATAAAATTTTGTCGCCAATGATCCCTCTTGGGGGGTCTCCTCCTTGCTTTGCCCTTCCGAAGAAGGCTCTCTGGATGAAAATGAATGAGCTTATTCTAATTGATTATTCCATTTTTAAAATATATGATCATTATGAAGGGTCCCAGAACATAGTGATATCAATATGTGCAAAAGTTACAAAGTGGCCTGAAGGGCCTGAAGGAAGGCTCTTGAATAACAAACTTGTGAAGTTGGTGCGATGGCAGTGGGGCGGCGCCATGCTGTGAGTGTGTGTCGGCGGTATTAGTGGTGGTGGGTACCCAGGCGATGATGAGGGGCACTGGAGCACAGCACACTGAAACACTCCACCCTCGTGGGGGTGAGAGAATGCTCCCAGGCCTAACAGTCACAAGGGGTTTTTTCCCCGTAATATTACTTGAGTTCTTAAATCTAGGATTACAATGGTAATTGCCCAAGTGGGTGAATGAGAACATTACAAAATGACAAAAATTTAAAGAGACAACAAAATGACTTACATGAGGGTTAAGACTCGACAGTTAAATTGTTATTCCATAGACTTTACATAGAAATACGAATCCATTACAAAATTAGTTCATTCACCTGACACCTAGACTACAACTTAATTCTAATGGGGGGGTCATGCCTGATCGCATGCACCAAGGTTGGCAGGTAGTTTCAGATGTGATATTCACCTTCAGATTGTGGGGGTGGTTACTACTTCTCGGAAGGAAGTGAAACATTTGCAAAACCCTCTTTTACAGAGTATCCAGGATACTATAAACAGAATCATTACAGTGATGGTTACCGAACCAGCGCTGGGTAATACAACGGTGGTTAATCGCTTGGTTTGGTGCCAATCAGCAATATGTGAGGCCACTCGGTCAAGAGCAACTTGGTTGTGTTCCTGGGTAAGGAGATGATTGATCGATTGGAGTAGATCTGAATCATTGGTATTCGGTAAATGCTTTAGTTTCTCATGGTGATGGAGTTTAAAAAAGAGTTCAGGAAGGTATAAGGTAAATGTGGGAATGATGACACGAAAGGTGGAGTGCAATTGAGCTGATATCCTCATAGAAGCAGCGTATACGTCACATCTTGAACTATTATACACTAGGCCACTATTATTCAGTGTTACCCGGTACGATTCAGTCTCTGACATTGAACGGTGGCACACCAGGGTGGCGGTGACAGTCTGTGGAACAGCGAACAGAAAACTGTTGCCAACAGGCTGGATTATTGGTTGACAAAGTGAGACTAGAGCACGAGGACATGGAGGTGTAGTAGTTTCAAATAAAAACAGTGACATCTCGCACTCAGTAGTGTTAGTGTGTAAAATTAGCGTGGAGCATAAGTAATGTGTTGTATGGAAGCAACTGGATAGTTCAGCGCGAGTGAGAGTGGCGTGAGTTTGTCGATCCCAACTAACTATTAAAAATTCTTGAGTCTGCCAAACAACATGGTGGTGAAGGGTAGCCCAAGAGACTGGAAAAGTGTATATTTGGTAGCACTCGTATTCGCAATTTGCGCACGTGATTGGCAACCTCATTCGCATCCGAATACCGTCTGAATTACGGGTAAGTCGGACCTCCAATGCAGCGTAGTAAAAGGGGAGGTTGCTTTCAGCTTCCAATGGTGATAACGGTCGACTGTAAGAGAAAGTATTGGTGACCCTACAAGTAAAAATTTCCTGACTTACTTGATGAGTAATTCAGAGATGACAGAGGGGGTACAACGTTGTAGCAATAATTACCTGGCAAGTAGCGACGATGGATCCGTTCAGTCACGCTTACTGATGAAGAAGGACACGAAGTAGAATCACGGCAGGCAACCAACAGTTTGGCAGCCGTGGGGGTAGCAAGGCGGCAAGACAATGGTGTAATTCAACACTGAGTATCCGCTGATCAATCACGCGTCAGCAAAAAAGACGCTGAACGCGGAGGCAGTACTACGCAGCGCAGACTAAGCGTAACTCGCTGGAAAAAATTTTTCAACCTGCTATGGGACGAAGGCCAAGTGTCGTTAGTTAATGTGGGACTTTGTACAAAGAAAGTTTCTTTTTTTTTTTTTTAATGAATAAAATGAGAAGGAATCCTGTGATCGCGGTGCAAACCTGCACAGCCTAGGCACCTCCCACGCATTGGCCACTACGCCGGGGCACCCACCCCGCTAAGGCTCGACACGGCGATACAGGTGAAGTACTTCATAAATTTCAGAAATAATATTGAGTGGTTTTTCAGCTGTAGAAAGCCCGAATGAGGGTAGGACAAGTCAAGTTAACTCAATAATCATAGGATCTTTACTTACAGAAGTGGTCAATAGAGAGATTAACTGTACTGAAGTCGGAAATGAATGTTAGCGAGAGCGAGTCTGTTGCTCGTGAATACAGAGGCTGGGCGTGAAGCAGTGGAGGCGGCGCAGCGCAGCTTTATCAGCGCTGAGCCGGCAGAGTGCTGAGCTCAGGTAACAGCGTCGGAGAGCGCTAGTGGCTCTGCGTCCGAGACTAAGACATTGTAAGTGCAACTTAAAAGTAACAGTTCATTGCAAAGCAATAATAAACGAATAGCTGATGTCACAAAGACGTTTGATTCCATTTTAACAGAGCAACTTAAGAGTTCAACAGGTAAATTGATTACGTTGTTGATTAAAAGAAACTACTACTGAACATAACGTACATACGTAAGTACTTCCTTTCCCCTTCCGAAGAGCGGAGGGCATAAACGATAAAAGCCTTGTTCATGTACTTAGTATATGACAATAGAGGTCTGGTAACATCAACAAGTTACACCAAGGTAGTGTGGATATGAACAGTGTGAGTGTGTTGTTAGTTGTTATTGGGCGTATGAAGTGTTGTCTAAATGTGTGACTAATGGTAGCTGACGGCGGATACGAATTGAAGGCCAATAGGTGCTATCAGAGATACTTCCAGTCCAGAAACAATGAAAATTGAAAGGGAATACCGAATATGACACAAAAATAACGTATAACCATAAAGTGTACTAACATTAATCATAACTATAAATTGATAACAATAAAACTTGACATTGAAGTAGTAATAATTGACAAGAAATAAAATAAAGGGAATATTTCCCGAATGTAAACTTCCGAATCGGATACGAAATCCGTCAGGGAAGTTCTTTTTTTAGTCGGTTGACGAAGTGCATAAGGGACTACGTCAGTAGAATCCGACAGTGTGTGTATATAACAAAATTGTTCTTAAAAGTGCAGTTTGCACTGTCAGATGGTGAAAAGCAACGAATCCGTTCAGCAACGGAAAAGGCTGCCATTTGAGGAACGGTATCTGAATGGCAGAATCCGATGATTTTGCAATGGAATTGCCATGTAGAAGAAAGTGGCGTTGTATAAAATGTAATAAAAGAGCGTCTGGGGCTCAGTTCATTTGTGGTTGAGTGCCAAAGGCGTAGTGTGAGCGCAAATTGTCTCACGGTAATTGATGTATGAATTGTTTTGTGGTCAACCGAGGAGCCTAGGATTCGGTGACGTGTAAGTACAAGTTCGCGGTGCGTACGAGCTACCTGCGAGTGACTCGACTATTAAGTTCAGCAGTGCATTAGTGCAATCTGCAGACTGGGATTGATGATTGTATAATTTGCAGGGCAATGGAGCAACCTGCGGACAGTGCTAAGGCAACCTGTATAATAATTGAGGGGTAGGCAGTGCATTGGAGCTATCTGCGATACCGTGGTTCAGCGGGCCTAAGGGCGTCCATCTGACTTAATAAGAATTAGTGTAGGCACATGGGTTTCCTGCGACACATGTAATAAATGTATCAGCGGCGTTATTAGCGACCTGCTGTACTAGGAAAATGTCGACTGTTCAAGCAATAAAAATAGCTCTGAAGCTAGAATAGCATACATGCATAAATAGCGTCACTTTTTGTGCGCGCAGTACATAACACTACATAAAATGAAATTCATGAACTATAAATCACTAGCGCTAGCATAATATAATTAAACACAATGACATATATTGACAGGAAAATAAAAACACAATGATGAATAATAATAACGCTCAACGTTAACATGTAACACTGACCACCTGGGGCTGGCTGCTAGGCTGCGTGTGTGTTAGTTGTAAAACTGACGATAACAAATTGAACTGGAAGGACAACTAGGCACAGTTCCCGTAGCGCTTACATCACCGGCTAATCAGACGCAAAGTATGTATCTCACAATGGATCATCGGCCGATATTTTGGGGCAAGACTGCAACAAGGGAGAGCAATATCTTGGTGTAAATGGGTGGTAAGATTAAAAGACCGGTACTGTCGGAAGTGGGTACCTAACCTGTTGTAGGGGCCTGCTCATCGACAGAAGAAGGAAAACAGGATGGAACAATGACCACGGCGGTAGAGTAAAATAAATGGGGGGGGGGGGGGGGGCGACAAAAATAACTGCGTAGCAACCAAGAAACAATCGCCCACCGATATACGGCAGCCCGGACGATTGGTCGTTTGTGCCTCGTCAGTAGCGTGAAAAACCCGTGGCATTGCATTGGTTTGCCCAATCTGGCCTTGTCCAAGGAAGATAACGTTAAATGTCCTCATAGTTCGATGTGTAAGAGGGTTAGGGCTGTAGTTTGTAGCTTATACAATGAATCAAAGCAGTAGTGAAACTTCACTTATATGATTGGCAGACTAACGTATGCAGAATAATGTAAATCGTTAAGAACTTTGTGTGATTTATCCAGCTAATGTGAAACAAAACAATGAATCACATCTACTTAATGTTTATGTTAAGATTTATTGGGATGTTTGAATGAATTTTGTTTGCTGTGTCTTCCGGCTGCATGAAAGAAACCAGCTTGGAGGTGTTAGCGAGCGCGCAGCGCACGCGTAGGTGCGGAGTGGGCACCGGCACGCCAGCGGTTGTGTGAGGCGGCGTGTAGCCGCGAGAGGCCGGCCGCTACTGCAGCGACAAGTACCACGCGCTTAGCGTGTACCAGAAATAACGATGAATTAGAAATTGCTCATTACCTAGAATAAGAGTTTTTTTAAAAGGCTGTTAGTTATATAAAATGATGGTAAATGCATTGTAGTCTGTCATACACGGAGGATAGGGCAGTAATTTGCGGTTTGTTTTTGTAACTACTCGGACGCGCCGCGTGTTGAGACGCTGGAGGCGGCAGCGCACGTTGTGGTAAGATACGTCATCGCGCGGAGCGCTGTTACTGGCTGAGAAAAAATGATGGCCGCTGGCCAGTTCTTGGCGTGGAGAAGGAACAGCGCTGAAGAGAGGAGGGGAGGCGACGGCTGATGTGTTGCCCCGCCAACAGCTGGTCCCGTAAACAAAGCGTACGAGGCGTATGCATTTCAAGTCCTGGCTTTATCTGTTCCGATTACTTACGATTAGCTGCAGCAAATACAGAACTAGGACATATAGTACAATACACTAGACGTCAACCTAACAAGTATTAAGAAAAGCTCGGAGTAAAAATACTCCACATGTACTGGTTTGCCAAATAGATGGCAATAGAGGACATTGAAGAATATTATTCGGAGTTAGCAGCCGCGGTTCTGCCAACACCAAGTGTAATGGTTGCATTTGAAGCAAGTCAGTTGCGTGACGTCTAATGCGTGGCATTGCTTGCAAAACATAAAACATAATCATACGTGTAAAAATGAGCAAAAAACATGACAGGACTGGAAGTTGACAATTGAGAATGGCTGGGAACTCCGTGGTGGCCAGGCACGTCTTGCTTCCAAGTCCCTGGAGAAAATGACTTAAACTAAGCTGCAATAAAACATAACATAAAACTCTAACTAGGCGTGATTAATCACGTGACCTCAAACAATAAGGGTGTCGATTTCGCAAAGGGTATCTACAACCCTGTGGAGGTAATCTCCTCCGTTTTTTCTTTCGTCTTTGTTCTACTTGAGGTGGAGGTGACACAGGCGGATCGGGGGCTGCGACCTGTTGTGGTGACACAGCCCTACCGTGGTAAGGTTGCAGGCGGTCAAAGTGCACTATCACCGTACGATCGGTTAATTGCAGTTCTGCATTGACTGGTGAGGTCAACCGGACAATCCGATACGGGCCTTCAAAGCGGGGAGAGAACGTTTTAGTTCGCCCCTTTTTGATTGCCGGGTTTCGTAGTAACACTAAATCACCTGTTTGATAAGTCGGTAGAACAGCATTTTTGTTCTGCCTGTGCAACTGTTTATTAGTAGCTTTGATAGTATTCCTCTTTACCTTATACCAGATCACTTTTAGCCGGCGGGCTAAACCTTTTACTTCCTTTATTTCTACATCTCGAGGTAGTTTGTCTATTTCGAACGGCGAATTCATCGGCCGTCCAAACACAGCTTCGTAAGGGGTATATCCCGTGGATTCATGTATTCGGGTGTTGTCTGCAGAAGAGATATACGGTACATATCTGTCCCAATCAGCGTGCGTTTTTGCAACATAATAGGATAACATTTTACAAATTGTACGGTGTACGCGTTCAACGCGACCGTCGGCTTTAGGATGGAAGGGAGTTGTACGCCATTTTTTGATTCTTAGCAATTTACAAACTTGTACAAATAAAGCAGATACGAAATTGGTTCCTTGATCCGTTAAAATGGCATCAGGACTTCCAAAAGGTAGTATCACACGATTTACAAACTCTCTCGCCACAGTTTCAGCTGTCATGTCGGGGAGGGGAACCAAAATTAGATAACGTGAAAAGTGATCAATAACAGACAAAATGTATTTGTTACCTTCTTGCGACTGTGGAAAAGGACCTTGGAAATCTAAAGCAAGAATTTCGTAGGGTGAAGATGCCTGAGGAAGTGTTTGCACCGGCACTCTCGGATGCCTATTTTGTGCTCGTTGTGCACACGGCAGGCAAGATCTTACATACCTGTCCACGTCACGTCGGTATTGCCACCAATAACGTGTCGCAATTCGAGCGTTCGTAGCGCGTTTTCCGCTGTGACATGCTTGGATTGTATCATGGCATTGCCGTATTATACGTTGCTGCAAGCATTCCGGTATTACCAAACGATTTCCATGGGGAGTGTAGTGTTGGCAGAAGAGCCAACACTGTGTTGTTAGAGGAGGCCGAAATGCACGCATTTAATTACACGCAGACTGGCGTGTGGTCTGGAACAGGTCAGAGAAATAAGACTAGCAAAACAGTAGGTAACTGGTATAATACTTAACTTTAATCCATGATCGGTGTACATCTCTCGTTACGGTACATGCTTCAAAATATTAATTATCAAATGCTATGGCGCCTTGCTAGGTCGTAGCAAATGACGTAGCTGAAGGCTATGCTAACTATCGTCTCGGCAAATGAGAGCGTAATTGCCAGTGAACCATGGCTATCAACGTCGGCTGTACAACTGGGGCGAGTGCCAGGACGTCTCTCTAGACCTGCCGTGTGGTGGCGCTCGGTCTGCTATCACTGACAGTGGCGACACGCGGGTCCGACGTATACTACTGGACCGCGGCCGATTTAAAAGCTATCACCTAGCAAGTGTGGTGTCTGGCGGTGACACGACAGGGAGTTCTTCGATACCAAAGGTCGTCTATTACTTCAAATTCTGGCAAGGTGGCGTATCTTTAACATTGAACGTCCACCTGCTGTGCTTCTTTTAACTCTTCAATTGATACCTCATACGGTTGAATGACACGCACTTTTCTACTTAACGCATCAGCATTTTGATGCAACTGACCAGGCTTGTGCCGAACTTCAAAATCATATTCTGACAGTTTCATGGCCCAGCGCATAAGTTTGCTGCTAGGGTCTTTAAGTTTCAATAATCACTGCAGAGCAGAGTGATCGGTAAGAACTGTAAACTTGCGACCATAAAGGTAACATCTAAAATAATTAATTCCAAAAAGAAGGGCAAGCAATTCCTTTTCTGTAGTACTGTAATTAGTTTCTGCTTTATTCAGTTGACGAGAGGCATACCCAACGGGGTTTTCCTCACCATCTTGCACTTGGCTTAGGACACATCCTACAGCAAAATCAAATGCGTCACAAGATAAAATAAAAGGTTCAGCGAAGTCTGGGTACACAAGTAGAGGTGAACTAGTTAAAATAGTTTTCACTGTTTGAAAGGCGGTCGAACATTCATCCGTCCAAACAAAAGGAGTATCCTTTTTCAACAATTTAGTAAGTGGTTTGGTAATAGTAGCATAATCTTTAACAAAACGGCGGTAATAATTTGCAAGGCCAAGGAAGGATTGTAATTCCTTTAAATTTGTTGGAATAGGAAAAGTATCTACTGCTTCAGTTAATCGTGGATCTGGCTTGACTCCGCTGGAACTGATGACGTGACCTAAAGACTGTACTTGTGATTGAGCAAAAGAACATTTTTCTAATTTTAAGCTTAAATTAGCATTTTGCAAGCGCAACAGTACACTGCGTAGATATTCAGCATGTTCAGCAATGGATTTTGAAAATATAATTATATCATCAAGATACACAAGGCACATAGTAGGTTTCAACCCACGTAATAGCAGATCTGCAAATTGCTGAAAGGTTACTGGCGCGATGCGAAGCACGAAAGGTATCCTTAAGAATTCATATAAGCCACCAGGAACTACAAAAGCTGTCTTAGCTCGATCTTGAGGAGCAATTGGAATTTGATGATACCCACTGGGCATGTCTAATGTTGTAAAGTACCGGCAATTGCCCAGACGATCGAGTGTTTCATCGATCCGGGGTAATGGATAATGATCTGGAGTAGTAACTTTGTTTACTGCTCGCATGTCTACACAGAGGCGATAGGATTTTTCTCCGTCTATAGATTTCTTTGGAACGACTACTAGAAGAGAGTGGTATTATTCCTGCTTCTATTTGCTGTTGTATAGTTTCCTCTACCACTGACTGAAGATGATAGGGAATTCGGTACCCTTTTTGAGCTATTGGCCTAGCATTTCCGTTTGGTATCTCATGCTGGATTAGGTCTGTTGCTGGTAAATATTTCCTGTCTTCAAACAACCGTGAATACTCATTCAATACTTCATTTATTAGCTTTTGTTCATGCAGTGAGAGGTGACTAAGCTTAGCTTTAAACTTATCTGTCAGATGTGACGTGACTGTCAAAAGGTGTTGAGAGGCGACAGCAGTCATTTTCTTTTTCAGAGAAGGGGTTCTCATTGGCAACTCATCTTCTGTGATAACCTGTAAGCTGGCTAATACTGCACTACGCGGTATTAAAGCTTGCTTGTGACTAAAATTTTCTAAACATACGGGTACGCAATTTTCTTTCTGTACTTGCTGTGCTTTGCACAGGCTACGTTTTACGTGGACCTGCATCTGGTCAAGAGTTTCATTCTGGCAGAGTGGATCTACCAAGAAATGAACCTCTTCGGACTCACGTATCCCGACAGGCACCCAAAGGATCTTTCCTGTGCCTTCTGGTATCTCCACGGGATTATCGGCTTTTAGCATCGTTACGGGAGACTCCGAAGCTTGGGAAACGGATCCTTTTTTCCCAGCTCTGCTCGCCCGCAACGTGCAGTCACGTCCAAAACGGTGCACGTTGTCGCCGAATTGGACGGTATTTAACCTATAGTCAATAACCCCCTGGAAATGACGCAGAAAGTCACTTCCCAGGATGATGTCGTAATCCGTGCGCCTGTTCCGTACAACGTCCATCATAAAAGCATATTCTGTGGAGTCCAACATGAACTCAACGCAACAGCTGCCATCAGGTTTCACTATGCCGGGACCAATACCACTGACATGGTACCGCGGCGGTTGCAATGTTCTTTTATCTCTCTTCGATAAAAATGCCAAGCTGATTTGTGATCCTGTGTCAATTAGCACGCGTATTGGTTTGCAGCCTCTAACACCATCGACAACCACGCTTGCCACTGTGTGATTCCCTTATAAGCTAGGGGGTCACTATTTTTATCGGGGGCCGGGAGGGGTGGCACTTCCTGCCCCGCGGCCGTTTCCCGAATTCTGTGATTGGTTTGCATTTCGCCTGGAATTTGCAGGCGGTTGTGGCCTACTATTTGGACAATGCACGCTTTGGTGACCCATGTTCCTGCACTGATGACAATATTGCACGCGACATTGCTCCGCCACATGTCCTTGTCTATTACAGCGGCCACACTTAGTATCGTTCGAAAAGACACGTCGGGGCTCGCTTTGCCGCGCGGAGACGGCCACAAATCGGCTCGCCACTTCTCTCAAGAGTGCTAATCGCACGGCTTCGTGTAAGGTGCGGAGGGAAGCTACCTTGATTTCGCCCTCTATTTGAGGGTTTATGCCACGAATAAACACGTCTGTCGCACGACATTCTGATTCTTCCAACAGAACCTCGTTACGAGCAGAACTGGCACTTGCTGCGTACGTGTGGCAGGCGACGCTTCTAATCCTGTCCGCGAATGCTTCTAAATCTTCACCCGTTTTTTGCTTAAGGGTGGAAAGCAAGTCGCGATACTAACTAGTACCACGTTTGTCTGTATACCTTTCAATCAACCCTGTTGCAAGGGACTGGAAGGTAGGGGCATTTCTTAGCTCTCGACCGACTGCATGTAGTTCCACGCTTCGCCGGTGAGTTTCATTTTCATCACGTTTAAGAGAAATTCATCTGGCCAACCGCAATGCTTTCTGATGTCCTGGATATTCTGGCCGAGCATTTGAATATCCTCGTGCGGCTTTCCAGCGAACGCCGGAATAAAGCTACTGCTGGAAAGCTCTGCACCAAAGTAGAGGTGGCTACTGCCACAGGTGATTCTGCACTAGTGAGTGGTGGAATCACCTGCTTCGGCAGTTCTTCCACTAGCACTGGCTTAAAAACATTAGATTGCGGAGAAGCCATTTTAAGATCATCTATCTGTTGCTTAAGCTCCGAGTTAGTTAGAATTAATTGATTTAACTGTGACTGCAGCGCCAAGAGGGGATCTTTATCCTCTCCGGCTGCTCCTGCCTCCGATTGCTGCCTGGTGATCGGAATGATACAATAGTGTGGGCATCTACACCACCGTAGCGTCGCTAGCGACTTATATTATTTGGTGGCGTGCAGACGAGGGACGGCGGCGGTGTCGACGAGCGGCGGCAGGCGCGTTGATCACGCGCGGGCGAAGCAGGCGGCGGGCGACAGCACGGACAGCTGCGACGGCGGGGCGGCGCGAGGGCCCCACCCCGGACCCCGGCGCAGGCGGTGACCCGTGGCAGCCACGGACAGCGGAGGCGGCGGCGGCGGCGGTGGCGAGCGTGACTGCATCGAGGACCCTCCTCGGCTCGCGTCCGGCGGCGAACTGCGTCACGCTTGTGGCGCGCTAGTGCGCGGCCACGCACATTCTGCAACGCAGGCGACCGGCTGGCACGCGCATGGCGCGCTGCAGCCTCGCCACGTTCGGTCTAGTTTCCTTTACTTACTCAGCCTCGGCCCCTTTGTACTACTCATAACTGATGATTTTACAACCGTAAGGTGGGTCGCATCCCACTTCTTGACACCATTTGTTCGTCAGGATAGAAGTCAGGAGCGGAGGGCGTTGTAAAATGAAAATTAATTGAGTGGAATGGACCCAGTTTATTCTTGTAATGATGGTACAGTGGTGCCTACGTAGGGCCGAGCAGCCCAAAGAGGGGTTGCCGTCTGCTCGTCAAAGAGGCAGGGGCTAGAGGAGCGACTACTCGGAGCCGAGGTCTGAAGCTAAGAGAGCACGGAGCTGTTTCCGAGCCGCCTTCGCCGCTCCCAACCGCGACGCCACGTGATCACACGATTAGTCTCTGATTGGAGGATTGATTCCGCCAACGCGCCTTGCTAGTAGCGAACCCCCGTCAGCGCAACCAACCCGTGGGACTCGAGTCTGACCGAGGAGCACGTGGAAGGAATGTGCCGACCGTGGTCTTCTGGCCAGCACCCTCAGGCCAGCCCGAGCCGGCTACGGCCGAACGTTATGCATAAAAAATTTATTTAACAAAATTTTGTCGGCAATGATCCCTCTTGCGGGGTCTCCTCCCTGCACAGTATTGATGAAATGAATTCATCTAACCAAATTGGCATAATCTGCCTCTCTGAACATCAACTGACCACTGATATAGATATTTTAGACATTTCAGGATTTAAGCTAGCTTCCTATTTCTGAAGACTAGATATGGATGGAGGAGGAGTTGCCACATTTATCAAAAACTGCCATAAATTCAAGAACATCAACATTAATAAATTCTGTTTAGAGCAGCATCTAGAAGCATGTGCAACAGAAGTAGAGTTCCATAACAGATCCTATATAATAATAACCATTTACTGAGCACCTGCAGGAAAATATAATCTATTCTTAGATCATCTAGAAGCTCTTTTGGGTTATTTAACAGGAAGAAACAAAGAAATTTTGATTGCTGGTGACTTTAATACAGATTTTCCAATACAATCTTCCACTAAACATTCACTGCAGTTAGTAATCTTGTCTTTCAATCTAACTCACACTGTAAACTTTCCAACTAGGATCAATAAATCCTCAAGGACAGCCATTGATAACATTTTTATAGACAAATCAAAGGAACAAAATCATATCATAAAACCTGTTATAAATGGACTATCAGATCATGACATGCAGCTCCTTGTTTTAGATGTAAATTCTAAGCAGATTATCAAGACTGCTAAATCTGAGTACAGGAGAGTAGTCAATCAACCAAAAAGTGAGTGTTTTAGAAAACTGCAAAAAGATATGAACTGGAAAGTTGTTTATAGTGCTCATGACATGAATGAAAAATATAACACATTCATGAACAATGTCAGTACCATGTTTGAAAACTGTTTTTCTCTAAAAGTTCCTCAAATTAAACAGAAGTCTTTAATAAAACCATGGATTACACAAGGAATAAAGATTTCCTGTAAGACAAAAAGGAAAATGTATCTGTCGACCAAGAATAGCTCCAATGCTGATGATTTAGCTAAATACAAGGAATACCGTAAAACATTAAAAAAAGTAATTCAGACATCTAAACAAATGCACTACGAGAAGGAGACAGCAATGTCAGGGAACAAAATAAAAACAATATGGGACATAGTGAAAGAGCAGACTGGTAGAACCAGAAAGGAACAGGAGCAAATAGCACTAAGGGTAGATGACACATTAGTAACTGATGGGCATTGTGTGGCAAATCTATTTAACAAGTACTTTATATCTGTTACTGATAGAATGCGACTTTCAGGATCAGTAAATAATGCCCTTGAATATCTGAAACTAGCCTTCACAAATAGCTTCAAGTACATGAATATATCACTCACTTCACCAAAAGAAATAATTTCCATAATAAAATCTTTAAAAACATAGCATTCTAGTGGGTATGATGAAATATCAACAAAGTTAATTAAGGCATGTTCTTGTGAGTTTAGTACAATTCTAAGTTACTTGTGTAACCAGTCAATTATAACTGGGACATTTCCTGACTGGCTAAAATACGCAGATGTTAAGCCGCTATTCAAGAAAGGGGATAAAGAGATACCATCAAACTGCAGACCGATTTCACTTTTGCCAGCATTCTCAAAAATTTTAGAGAAGGTAATGTACAGGCAGCTACTCAACCATCTGACCACAAATAACATATTATCAAGAACACAGCTTGGATTTCTGAAGGGTTCTATATCGAGAAGGCTATTTACACCTAAAGTGAAAATGTACTTAATTCATTAAATAACAAATTACAAGCAGCAGGTATTTTCTGTGATTTGTCAAAGGCATTTGATTGTGTGATCCACAACATCCTTTTAAGTAAATTAGAATTCTATGGTGTCATGGGTAGTGCTGCAAAATGGTTAAAGTCATACCTCACTAACAGGAAACAAAGGGTATCAGTGCAAGGGACTAGTAAATTAAGTCATCAGTCATCATCAGAATGGGAAGAAATTACATGTGGTGTCCCACAAGGATCCATCTTAGGGCCATTGCTTTTTCTTGTGTACATTAATGATCTCTCATCAGTTACACTGCCAGAAGCAGAGTTCGTTTTGTTTGCAGATGACACAAGTATTGCAATAAATAGTATGTCAAGTGTAGTTCTAGAAGGATCTGCTAATGATATTTTCATGGATATTAATAAATGGTTTAAAGCCAACTCACTGACATTAAGCTTCGAAAGGCCTCACTATATGCAATTCAGAACCTGTAAGAGGTTACCACCCAGCATATGCATAAAATACGAAGAGCAGATAGAAGAGGTTGACTGTCTTAAATTCCTGGGATTACAACTTGATAATAAATTCAGTTGGGAAGAGCACACCACAGAACTGCAGAAACGCCTTAACAAATCTGTATTTGCAATTCGAGTGTTAGCAGACATAGGCGACATAAAAATGAAAAAGCTTGCATACTTTGCCTACCTTCATTCCATAATGTCATATGGTATAACATTTTGGGGTAACTCTTCAAGTCAAACAAAAGTTTTCGGAGTCCAAAAGCGTGTAATATGTATTATTTGTGGAGTAAATTCACGGACGTCCTGTAGAAACCTCTTCAAAGAACTGGGTATACTAACTACTGCCTCTCAGTATATTTACTCATTAATGAAAATTGTCCTAAATAATATATCTCTTTTTCCAACGAACAGCTCAGTTCATACATACAATACCAGGAACAAAAATGATCTGCACAAGGACTTAAAAGCACTTACTTTAGTTCAAAAAGGGGTCCACTACTCAGGAACACTCATCTTCAATAATTTGCCAGTAAACATAAAAAATTTAGTTACAAATAAAGATCAGTTTAAAAGGAGCCTGAAAGACTTATTAGTGGCCAACTCATTCTACTCCATTGACGAATTTTTTAATAGAAACAAATGATGTATTGTATATATTCATACTATTAGTATGGTTATTTCAGCTTAAAAAAAAAAATTGACATGTTCCACATCCACGAGGATCTCCTCAGCACGGATCTACGGAACGAAAAACTAATCTAATCTAATCTAATCATTCCAACGTTAGTTATGTTTCTCGTTCTTCCAGTAGTATAGCGAGTGACACGAAAAAGTTACGCTTTTGATAAAATAATTAACAGCCAATAAAAATAATGAAAAATAACCGAACGTGAATCAACAATTAGAATGATGCCATACATGGCAATTCTCAAAGAATGCACAGTACACACTGGGGTAACAGCCAGCCGGTGTGGCCGAGCGGTTCTAGGCGCTTCAGTCTGGAACCGTGTGGCCGCTACGATCGCAGGTTCGAATCTTGTCTCGGGCATGGATGTGTGTGATGTCCGTAGGGTTAGTTAGGTTTAAGCAGTTCTAAGTTCTAGGGGACTGATGAACTCAGATGTTAACTCCCATAGCGCTCAGAGCCATTTGAACCACTGCGGTAACAACAGTAGTATAGAAAGTAACACCAAAACAAAAATCGTGTAACTGCGCATTCTTTTAGAATGCGTGATACCGTGTAGTTGTCGACACGTTCCATTATTCTATCATCGCTTCCTGTACTACTGCATAAAAGCGATAAATAACCTTGGATTCTACAACTAAAATTGACCTATACGGCCTACTTCTGGTTATCGATTCCAAGGTTTGCTATTCTTTCGTTACATGTGTAGTGAATTCTGTTTTAGACATTCTGTGTTCCTTTCTCCTTATTTCCCGCTAATGTCCTGCTTACGTTTCTTGTGAGTTACTATTTATTTCGTTTTGCAGTTTTGTTAGATTTTACTTTGTGCCTGATCAAAACTCCCACCTCTAAGTTCAGTACTTGTTATTAAGAACTGCCGCTATTCCATAATATTACGAGTTCACTATGCGTGACACTGCATTGAGCTTTAAAGGTAGTCTGTGGATTTTTCAGTTACTAGCGTAAACTATGATATTGATGCAGGCGCTGAGAACCATAAAGGGCCAAAGCATGTATGCAAAGGTTAGAGAAAAACAGATATTTGTGAAAATCAAATTTGTAGGGAAATCAGCAGTATCACATGTTTGGCTTTCTTTTTATAACATACCATATTTCCTATAAAAATAGTTTAATATTTATTATTATTATTAGTAAAGTTAATCTACAAAATTTGTGTATATATATATATATATATATATATATATATAGAGGCAATAGTGTCTTTTAACTGTAATGTAGTTTGTATTTAATGTAAAACTAGAATCACAACATAAGTAACAGACATTTAATCCACCACACAGAAAATTGTGACCTACCCAACACTTCACATTCCTAATTATCATCATTGTCATTAAGCACATTCTTTGGCTTGAGGGTCAGATAAAACTATTGCTTCACTTTTGCCTTGAAATCTAGTAGTCTATGTGTTTCAAGTTTGATATAGTATTTTCTTAAGTGTTTGTGTTTGAAGGTTGGTATTCGCCTTCTACCTCCGTGTTGGGGCACTGGAATTTGCAAGGAATCTACAGACAGTGGAGAAATAAGAAATAGTGGTCTCCCTCGATATGACTTGAAGAAAATGGACTCCCATGATTACAGTCAAGAATACGCTAAACAACTGTTCACAGAAATCTGTTGAAAATGTCATCATTTCAAAATTTCTTAAAAGTACGTTGCTACGTCGAACGCCAGCTTTTGGTTTGGTAGTGTGGTTGATAACACTCTTAAAGGTTCTAAAATCCCCATCGTCCGTTTTACAAACTGGAATGCTGAAATCATGGAACATGATTTTATGGTGGGGCATCTCCTCAAGAGCTTCCAGATTTTATGAAGAAATGGGCGTCAGAGTAGCCGGTGAACGTGACTACAGCAATGAAAATTTGTGCTTTGCCAGATTTTCGCAACCGTCATATGGAGGGTGTTTCAGAAAGGACTTTACAGCTTTAAAAATTCATATAAATTTATTGAAAGAAGATATAGAACTGGGTTTAGTGTTATTTTGTAGCCAAACATATGAAGGTTATTTTTTACTTTAAACTAAAGATGTTGTTTGTGGCTTCCGTTGGTTATCCTGCAGACATCCCATCGGAAGTCAATTTCTTCCCAAACTCGCTGTAGCATTGCATGTATAACTTGCTCAGTGGTGGTGTAAATTCTTTCTCTAAGTTCAGGTAGAGAAGCTGGCACATAAGGTACAAACACGATATCTTTGATGAATTGCCATTAAAAAAAAATCGAGTGTTGTTAGGTCTGGGGAATGTAGGGGCCATGCAATTGGCGCATCACGGCCAGTCCATTGACCTGGAAAGCGGTCACTGAGAAAATCCCGGACGTCAGCCAGATAGTGCCTGAAGTTAACATTTCGTTCTTGGTCATCCTCACCGATCTATGGTATTAAAAATTGTAGCATATCCAGGTACACTATCCCGCTGATGGTTCTCTGACGGAAAAAAAGTGGTCGTACACTTCGTTCTTGCCCAATGCACAAACAACGTTCAGTTTAGGGCTATCACGAACATGTTGCAATGTTCGATGTGGATTTTTACTGCGCCAAATCCTACAATTATGTGTGTAAACGTTCCCACTTAAGTACGCAGCTCGTGGTCGTGCGGCAGCGTTCTCGCTTCACACGCCCGGGTTCCCGGGTTTGATTCCCGGCGGGGTCAGGAATTTTCTCTGCCTCGTGATGACTGTGTGTTGTGTGATGCCTTTAGCTTGGTTAGGTTTAAGTAGTTCTAAGTTCTAGCGGACTGGTGACCATAGATGTTAAGTCCCATAGTGCTCAGAGGCATTTGAGCCGTTGCCACTTACGTGAAAAGTCGACTCGTCAGAAAAGATGATTTTGTCCGAGGAATGTTCATCATGATGTAATCGATTTAACACATCCACGCAGAAGTTCTTGCGAGCAATTTTATCAGTGTCTTTTATTGCATTTACGATCGTCAGTCCCTACAGTTTTAAATGTGAACAGTTTCTCAACACACGCCGTACAGTCGTATGTGGGATTTGCAGTTCGTGAGATGCACCCCAGATCGATTTCGTAGAACTGTTGACAAAACGTTGTCTCGCTGGTTTAACGACTTCGTCAGATGTGCTTGGACGACCTGATGATTTACCGTGTCTTACCGAGCACCCTGTTTCTACAGAACATTTATGCCACTCATAAATTGTAGCCTACTAGGAGGTTCTTTAGCGTACTTGGTACTGAAATTACTCTGAACTGTGACGCCGACTTTGATTCCAGAAACCAAAACACACAGCGAGCACACTCGGGTCCAGTGAAGGCAGTCATCTTCAACGCAACTGCCGCTAGCGCTCCTTATGGTGCGATTCGGCACTAGCGAACTACGCACAACAAAACTCGATGCAGTTCCCTACAAACTGAGACCTCAATCACCTCTGTAGGTACTATGAATTAATTTATATGAATTTCCAAAATTGTAAACCCCTTTTTGAAACACCCTGTATATAGTTTACGGGTCTAGCTCGTATATAGTTGGTTCACCATAAGATTAACAGATGGCAGTAGCACGCATACATGTTACTATCTCAAAATCAACAGCGGTTACGGTTCTCAGCGCTTCTTTTTATTTCACGCATGTATGTTTCCTTTTTTTGTTGTTACTTTCTTTTCCCTTATCTCAGTTCCTTTGCAATATAATTTGCGGCTATGTAATTAATTCCGTGAACTGCGGTGGTATTCTATAGCCTGTATATGTATTATCTTTTTCTCTGTGATAGATTAGCTTGTTTGCAAGTAAGTCTCATTTACTTCTGATATCGCCTCTAACAAGGGAAACTCCTCATCGCACCAACTCGTTTTTTGTGGTATGATGGTTCAGCGGATAGCCCGACAGAAACAGGAAGGAGGTGTACTGAGCTGTGAAAAAAAAAGCAAAAATGAGAAGTGAATGGTTGAAGCTTAACGAGTGTAATACTGAGCGCAGCAAATTTTCTTCACAACATTATGAATTGAAGTGTTTGTTCTCTTTCTATAGTTTTAACAGTTGTCATACAACACATTGGTTATAGGATGTGAGTCATGTGGTAAGAATACGTTACCATCACAAGTAAACGTGACGAGTAGTGAGAGCAGGCGAGATACCATACAGACACCTAACAGAAATGAAAACAACAAATAAACGCGTGTGGACTATGTCACAACTAAGGAATTCAAGATTCAAAACGGAACACAACTTCAAATAACGTTAGAAACATGTGTTTCGGCGGAGTACAGAGAAACTGTGTGATTGTGAAACTGTAGCGTTCATTTGTTGCAGCTTATGTGACAAACTATTATGTTTTCGTTTCCTTAAGAGTGATCACATTCATATGAAGACCTAAATCGGGCAAGGAGGCGTATCTCACTCACTCACCAGGCGTACAAATTACATATCACACACGTGCTGTCACTAATGTCGTGTATGACACACCAGATGTGTTTTCCGGGGAGGATTCGGTTGACTTGTCTCCTTGTCATCAAACGCTTGCGGTTCTCATTCGAAAGCCACTTCCTTGCGGCTGCTAATAGAGTAGTTGTGCAGAAACAACTGTCGTTATAGGTCTCGTCCTTACACCTCAGTGTTGCAAAGGGACGTTACACCACGATACGAACACAAATTTGAATAAGGCAAACAGTAGAAAAAAGAAAAAAGAAGAAAGTTTTTGGCACGTGGGAGGTCCGAACATGGCTCGCCTGCTTGATAGTCCAACACCGTGACCACTTTTTTTTTTGCAGGGTAAAGGAATAGAAGGAATGGTCTCGGGGACATGACGACGTTTCCGTCGTCAAACAGGATCATATGGAAGGGGTAAATGGCCACATGAGAATAAATGGCTCTGAGCACTATGGGACTTAACATCTATGGTCATCAGTCCCCTAGAACTTAGAACTACTTAAACCTAACCAACCTAAGGACAGCACACAACACCCAGCCATCACGAGGCAGAGAAAATCCCTGACCCCGCCGGGAATCGAAGCCGGGAACCTGGGAGTGGGAAGCGAGAACGCTACCGCACGACCACGAGATGCGGGCAGGAGAATATTCACTTATTTATTGACAAAAAGCAACCCACATTTCCCGTTACTTGTCTCTGAAAGAAAGAAAAATAAAGACAAACCCACACTTCCGTAACAGTTCTGTTACACTTCTGTAACACGCGGCGTCGATACTCTACGGATGCCGCCGCCTCCCCCATTTTCATGGCATGTTCTACCGTCATCTGTTCGTCTCCTTCTCTGAATGTATCAAATTTATCTCTTGCGATGAATAATCCAGCTACGGGGCGGATCGTGGAAGATGCTCCGCAAAAAGTTCGAAAAGTGTTGACTGTACTTACGGTTCCTCACAATAGCACAATGAGGATCATTTGAACAGTTTCAAAAATCCATGAGTTCTGTAACACTACCTCAAATAAATAATGAATCGCGTGACCTCCGATCCACATGACAGCGTAGTCCTTCGTCGACGGGTAATAATCAGCGTCCGGTTAGAGGAGAATGCGGGGGATCGACATAAGAGGGCGTCATCCGTAAAAAGACAGACGTCATTAAAGGTTTAGTGTCGATCGTCATCATCGATTACATCATCTTAAAAATTCGTATGATTTTATCGTAATCATAAATAAGATGGACAAAATTAATTGAACTATCGATTTGAAAACAACTAACAAGGGAGGCCGTGACGTTTGCAATGCGGATTTACTGCAAACTTCGTACAATCGTAGTACTCCATGAGGACAACAAAATGTGTAAGCAGTAGCGCGTACTTCTCAAGCGT
Source organism: Schistocerca serialis cubense (assembly GCF_023864345.2). NCBI lineage: Eukaryota > Metazoa > Arthropoda > Insecta > Orthoptera > Acrididae > Schistocerca > Schistocerca serialis. The sequence continues at coordinate 5,486,657 of NW_026047617.1, forward strand.
TACTCAGAAAATCGCAAGATAATTTCGGTAGTCAAATATGTAACCTGTGCATGGCCGTTATTATCACAAAGCGGCGGTCGCTATTAACACGAAGCGGCGGCAGCTAAGTGGTTAGCGTCCAAGCCCTGTAGTCGTAGGTAGTTGGTCGGTGCATCGACTCACCTTCGTTACCCTTTTTTTTTACAACACAGTCATATTCTTTACTCTCTCTCTCTCTCTCTCTCTCTCTCTATATATATATATATATATATATATATATATATATATATATACTGTCTGACTTTATGCATTTATATGATGCGGAGACCTGGACATTAGGGAAGGAAGATGAAAGATGATTGGAGGCACTAGAGATGTAGATATGGAGAAGACTGCAAAAAGTGAAATGAGAAGACCGATTAACGAATGAAGAAGTATTAAGAAGGATTGGAGAAGAACGAAACATGCTGAAACTTATCAGAAAGAGAAAACAGAACTGGATAGGACATTGCTTGAGGAGGGACTGTTTATTGAAGGAAGGAATAGAAGGAATAGTGGAGGGAAAAAGGGGAAGAGGAAGAAGAATATATCAAATGCTGGACAATATCAAAGGAGACAAATATTCAGAAATGAAAAGACTGGCTATGAACAGACAAAAGTGGAAGAGGCTTAACCCATGACAAGACCTACCGTAAGGCAGAATACCTTACTACTACTACTTATGCGTTTGGTCGTTTACAAGTCGATAGTTATGGATATTATATTGCCTGTGATAATAAAACTTTGTAGACTGCCAAATAACATTGTAAATGTAATAAAAGTTCTTCTGATTACACGTATTTTTCCCGTTATATCAACTGTAATATAAATAGTAAAGAATATGACTGTGTTGGAAAGAAAAGAAAAAAAGTCACGAACAGTACTCGATCCAGCGACCAACTACCTACGATTACGGGGCTTGGACGCTAACCACTTAGCTGCCGCCGCTTCGTGTTAATAACGACCGCCGCTTTGTGATAATAACTGCCACGCACAGGTACGTATTTGACTACCGAAATTATCTTACGATTTTCTCACTAACGCTTGAGAAGTACGCGCTACTGCTTACACATTTTGTTGTCCTCATGGAGTACTAGGAGTGTGCGAACTTCGCAGTAAATCTGCGTTCCAAACGTCGTGGCCTCCCCTTGTAAGTCGATAGTATTAGCTCTCTCCATCCAGTATGTTTACACAAACGGTCCTCCACCTTTATCCAGTTACTGTCGTTTCGCCCATTATGAAGAAAAACATTAGATAATCGAACCTGTATTTGGACAAACTGCCGTTCTCACTAAGACAAAATTAGGTACACGTATGTTACCATGTTTTATTAGTTTGCTATGGATAACGTTAATTACATTTACAGTAAGTTTCTCACACTGATCAGTCTGCCACCCTACACTCAACGCAAAACATTTTCTGGGAGACGCACTTGTTACTCCATTGTACTTTTTTCTCTGCTGTGTGTAGACACAACTGAGACAAAGTACCTGATGTACTCTGCAAGCATAAACAGAGATGCTACCGCAGTTGCACTGCGCATGGTACTCTATACCAAATGAGCAACAGTGAAACAGCCAATTACTCTGAAGCGCCGGAGAAACTGGTGTAGGCATGCATATTCAAAAACAGAGAGATGTAAACAGGCAGAATACGGAGCTGGTAAACAGGCAGAATGTGGAGCTGCGGTCGGCAACGCCTATATAAGACAACAAGTGTTTGGCGCAGTTGTTAGATCGGTTACTGTTGCTACTATGGTAGGTCATCAAGATTTAAGTGAATTTCAACGTGGTGACATAGTTGGCGCACAAGTGATGGCACACAGCATCTCCGACTTAGTGATGAAGTGGACAATTTCCCGTACGACCATTTCACCACTGTTCTGAATATCAGGAATCCGGGAAAACATCAAATCTCCGACATCGCTGCGGCCGGAGAAATATCCTGCAGGAACGGGACCAACGACGACTGGAGAGAATCGTTCATCGTGACAGAAGTGCAATCCTTCCCCAAATTTCTGCAGATTTCAATGCTGGGCCATCAACAAGTGTCAACGTGCCAACCGTTCAACGAAACATAATCGATATGGACTTTCGGAGCCGAAGGCCCACTCGTGTAGCCTTGATGACTGAACGACACAAAGCTTTACACCTCCTCCGGGTCCGTCAACACCGACATTGGACTGTTGATTGCTGGAAGCATGTTGCCTGGTCGGACGAGTCTCGTTTCTAATTACATCCAGCGGATGGTTGTGTACAGGTATGGAGACAAGCTCATGAATCCATGGACTCTGCATGTCAGCAGGGGACTGTTCAAGTTGTTGGAGGCTCTGTAATGGAGTGGGTGTGTGCAGTTGGAGTGATATGGGCCCCCTGATATGTCTAGATACGACTCTGACAGGTACATAAGCATCCTGTCTGATTGCCCGCATCCATTCATGTCCATTGTTCACTCTGACAGACTTGGGCAGTTCCAGCAGGACAATGCGCCACCCCACTCTTCCATATTTGCTACAGAGTGGCTCTAGGTGCAATCTCCTGAGTTTAAACACTTCAACTGGCCCCAGATTCCAGACACATGAACGTTACTGACCATATCTATGATGTCTTGCGAGGTGGTGTTCGGAAGAGATCTGCGCCTTCTCGAACTCTTACGGACTTATGGACAGCCCTGCAGGATTCATGGTGTAAGTTACCTTCATAACTACTTCAGACATTAGTCGAGTCCATGATACGTCGTGTTACGGCACTTCTGAGTGCTTGTGGGGCCCTACATGATATTAGGCAGGTGTAACAGTGTCTTTGGCTCTTCAGTGTATTTTGACGGTGATTGCTTATAGGTCGACTTCGATACTCGTCAGTCCATAACTGGTAGTGGATTAAACTATTACTTACACGTAAGACGTTTCCTCTTTAAAGTACTTTAAATAGCGCACGAGCATGTAGCAACCATGAAGATTAATAGTAAACGTGGATGGGAAAGAGCACTATGGGACTTAACTTCTGAGGTCATCAGTTCCCCAGAACTTAGAACTACTTGAACCTAACTAACCTAAGGACATCACACACATCCATGCCCGAGGCCGGATTCGAACCTGCGACCGTAGCGGTCGCGCGATTCCAGACTGTAACGCCTGGAACCGCTCGGTCACTACGGCCGGCTACAAATTGAATTACTGACAGCAAAGTGATGCGGAAATACCCTCTCTACCCACATCATGGCATACCCTGAGTGTTGGCGTGGGCCACAGTGAGCAACAGAAACAAAATCCACAGACACACTAGAAACATTTGTTTTTGTTAGTAAACATTATGTGATACATTGAATTTGCACATAATGAAATCAGTGGGCGTTTAAGTATCCGTGCCAATAGGAAATGCAAGCATTACTATAGTGGCTTTTAGTGCCGCTGGCTTTGGAAGTCTTTGGTAGTCTACAAATGACTTCTGTGAAGCTAATTTCATGTGCTTCTGCATCCTTCTGGATCTGCAGCAAGCGAAAAATGTCTGTCAGAGTTTAGTGACTTCTGCAGATAAGTCACAATTGCAGTGGTTTCATTTGTATTAACTGGTCTGACATATGCTACGAAATGATTGCCACTTTTACAATAACTTAGTTCTTTCTTATGGAGCTCACCTTCGATGTTCAGTTCTTCTTACTTGTTAGTCGTGAAAACTCAAATTATCGTCACTGTTACCGGTCAGAAGAATAGCAGAGCTTTCTTGAGTTCCTCTTTGGCTGAAGTTGCCTTCTGACACGTTTAGAAACGGGCGCGTTGGTTCTTTAATGTTGAGAGTTTGACCAGTTTGTTTTCTTCCCATTTTCACGTTCTAGAAACTCCTGTTTCTCCGGGCTGTCAGTTAAAAATTCTTGTTCCTCCTTTTTTTCTTCCATAATAGAGCTGCTGTAGTTGCTTTTGGAAAAGGCGAAATTCCTTCAGTGATTCCAAGTATATTGAGCTATTTAAACAGTTACTAATCACAGGCAGAGTTACAACTGGAGCAGTGCCTGTGTTACTGGTGTCTGTTGTATCTGGCTTGTCGGTGTCATTATCAGTATTTTTTGGTACATTTCCAACTACTGCACCTTCTTTACTGTTGCTCTATGAGGATAAGTAACCTTTCTAGAGACTGTCTACAGATCTTATATTGCAAAGCTGCTGACAGAACTTTTGTGCCTTCTTTAATTACACAGCCTATTCACAGCTTTCATCATTTCTTCTGTAGGTTGTTGTTGTTGTTGTTGTTGTGGTCTTCAGTCCTGAGACTGATTTGATGCAGCTCTGCATGCCACTCTCTCCTGTGAGCTTCTTCGTCTCCAAGTACCTACTGCAGCCTACATCCTTTTGAATCTGCTTAGTGTATTCATCTCTTGGTCTCCCTCTACGATTTTTACCCTCCACGCTGCCCTCCAATACTAAATTGGTGATCCCTTGATGCCTCAGAACATATCCTACCAACCGATCCCTTCTTGTAGACAAGTTGTGCCACAAACTTCTCTTCTCCCCAATCCTATTCAATACCTCCTCATTAGTTATGTGATCTACCCATCTAATCTTCAGCATTCTTCTGTAGTGCCACATTTCGAAAGCTTCTATTCTCTTCTTGTCCAAACTATTTACCGTCCATGTTTCACTTCCATACATGGCTACACTCCATACAAATACTTTCAGAAATGACTTCCTGACACTTAAACCTATACTCGATGTTATCAAATTTCTCTTCTTCAGAAACGCTTTCCTTGCCATTGCCAGTCAACATTTTATATCCTCTCTACTTCGACCATCATCAGTTATTTTGCTCCCCAAATAGCAAAACTCATTTACTACTTTAAGTGTCCCATTTCCTAATCTAATTCCCTCAGCATCACCTGACTTAATTCGACTACATTCCATTATCCTCTTTTTGCTTTTGTTGATGTTCATCTTATATCCTCCTTTCAAGACACTATCCATTCCGTTCAACTGCTCTTCCAAGTCCTTTGCTGTCTGACAGAATTACATTGTCATCGGTGAACCTCAAAGTTTTTATTTCTTCTCCGTGGATTTTAATACCTTCTACGAATTTTTCTTTTGTTTCCTTTACTGCTTGCTCAATATACAGATTGAATTACATTGGGCTGCAACCCTGTCTCACTCCCTTCCAACCACTGCTTCCCTTTCATGTCCCTTGACCTTTATAACTGCCATCTGGTCTCTGTACAAATTGTAAATAGCCTTTCGCTCCCTGTATTTTACCCCTGCCCCCTTTAGAGTTTGAAAGAGAGTATTCCAGTCAACATTGTCAAAAGCTTTCTCTAAGTCTACAAATGGTAGAAACGTAAGTTTCCCTCTCCTTAATCTAGCTTCTAAGATAAGTCCTATGGTCAGTATTGCCTCACGTGTTCCAATATTTCAACGGATTCCAAACTGATCTTCCCTGAGGTCAGCTTCTACCAGTTTTTCCATTCGTCTGTAAGGAATTCGATTTAGTATTTTGCAGCTGTGACTTATTAAACAGATAGTTCGTTAATTTTCACATCTGTCAACACCTGATTTCTTTGGGATTGGAATTATTATGTTCTTCTTGAAGTCTGAGGGAATTTCGCCTGTCTCATACATCTTGCTCACCAGATGGTAGAGTTTTGTCAGGACTGGCTCTCCCAAAGCTGTCAGTAGTTCTAATGGAATGTTGTCTACTCCCGGGGCCTTTTTTCGACTCAGGTCTTTCAGTGCTCTGTCAAACTCTTCACGCAGTATCATGTCTCCCATTTCATCTTCATCTACATTCTCTTCCATTTCCATAATATTGTCCTCGAGTACATCGCCCTTGTATAGACCCTCTATGTACTCCTTCCACCTTTCTGCTTTCCCTTCTTTGCTTAGAACTGGGTTTCTATCTGAGCTCTTGATATTCATACAAGTGGTTCTCTTCTCTCCAAAGGTCTCTGCAGGTAGTAAGCCAAAAGTAGCTTTTCTCTCTCTGTAGCGAACCATTTTTATTTTCATCAAGTACACTGATCAGCCAAAACATTATGACCACTGCCTATGGCGACGTCGGATGCCACCTAATGGCGTTGCGGGCACATGACATGGTATCTGAGGTATGTAGAAAATGGGTCAAATGGCTCTGAGCACTATGGGACTTAACACCTATGGTCATCAGTCCCCTAGAACTTAGAACTACTTAAACCTAACTAAGCTAAGGTCATCACATACATCCATGCCCAAGGCAGGATTCGAACCTGCGACCATAGCGGTCACGCAGTTCCAGACTGAAGTGCTTAGAACCGCAGGGTCACACCAGCCGGCTGAAGTGTGTAGGCGGAGCAGACACGAATGGGGGATCAACCTAGCGAAGATGGGCTGCAAACGTGGAACTCCACTGAGACAAGCGAAGTGAGAAAGGGGATATTATGGTTACATAGACCTGTGAACGAGTATCTTTGAAACGGCGAAGCTGGTCAAATGTTCACGTGCTACTGTCGCGAGCATCTACGGAGAGATGTAGGAAGTGACGACTGCGAGTCTACGCTGTCACCAAGTATCGCCAAAATACCCGAAAAGTACCGTCTTAACTAATGCAGTCAAAATCAAGTCGTATCTAAATAGACGTTTCTCCAAATTTTACTTCCCACCACAGTATGTGACCGAGCATTTATCCCAGTAGCATAGAATAACCGTATTAAATAAGATTTAAGGACATTGACAAAAAATTTGCTTCTATCATCAATAAACAAAAGAATACCAAAGTTGAGTGATGAACCCACAATTTTACGCTACTCTCATTCAAAGTAATCACAACCCATGTGATTTGACAGCTACCCACCTTTGAATTACCCACTATAGAATGTTAGCACCAATAGCAAGCGAGCTTCACTGTCATTGGTCGACGTTCAAGAAATTAATGGCGGGCGCCCTTGTCCAAGTAGCAAAGTATTACAATATTTCTGGTAAATGTTCCGGCACACGAATTTAGACACATACCCTCCAAAAGTTATAAAAAATACACACGCAGCGGCAGCGGATTTAAAATGAAAAAAAATGGAAATAATTAAAAGGGAAATGGCTATTGCTAATGAAAGTCAACAATGTCTACATAGAACACACCACTTCGTGGAGAACACTTTTATTCTAAGGAAGACAAATGTTATGTGAAAGTCAGCCAAAAGGAAAAGATATTACAAATTAAAATTATTTGCAATAATTTTGAGTCTATGACAGGAGAGCGCTGCTTTTAAATCTTATCTTGTGTGTTGTGACGATGGTCGCGATATCGACGGCAGCTGGCTGGTCCTGGTGAAACGCTGACATCTGCTCCCACGGTCGTGTGATTGCAGCTGATGATGTTTTCCTCGTAATCTGGCGGGCGGTGGTATTCACTAAGCTGCAAATCTGATTACAGTAGCGTTTCACAGGCCACAGGCTGGTCGATGTAATTGTTGTTACGGATGTCCGTATGTGCACAGTTTTAATGTTTCTGGCGCACACAATTTAAGTTTACTCATGCCACACACAGTTTATAAAACTTGCCGACCGCGAATTCTGTAGTAAGTCAATTCGTTTTAATGGAGCGCCGCGATCGCGAAAACGCGTCCTGGGCGGGAATGTACTCACACACAATAGACAGTTCGCGTAAGTTCAGAAAAACTGTTACTGATTATAGGCGTCCGGTAGTTCATCGAAACGCGAATAAATACGCAAGTTCACAGTACATGAGTGTACGAAAACACAGTCAAAATACAAGCGCAGTTCAAGTCATAGACACAGAGCTGCAATACCGTCCATTCTCGGTTGCATTGTCATAGTTACTTCGTCTCACGCCACAGTCTCTGTATTTACTTCGCCCAGTTTCTACACTCACTATTATCATATCACGTCGTGGTATAAAACAGTCATTAAAAACATACATCGCTTGCCACTAAACTCAATCTTCACCAGCTCGTAAAAGTCACGACTCCCACAGTGAAACATGTGTCCGCCTCTCTCGCTACCCAACAATACCCCCACCCCTCCCCCCGTTTTTTCGGATCGACTATCGATATTGCTCTCTCTCTCAATACTCTCGCCCACAGTTTATACAACATCAAAGTAAATTACATCTATGTTTACACAACTATTTTCTACCAAACTTATTACAGTAAACGATAAACAAAAAAATTAAAGCTTTCCACGATCAATAAACTCTAAACATATTTCCCTACTTACAAAAAGAAATAATTTCCAATATATATATATATATATATATATATATATATATATATATATATCGCAAAGTAACGATGTCTTCACAAGAAGGAAAGTAAAACTGCCACTAAGCGCTAAATGGTTGGACGTCCACGACCCTTCGCAAAACGTGCGGTTCGGAGGCTTGTCTGCTCTGTAGAGCGGTATAGACGGTGATCTGTGGCATCTCTGCCGAAAGAGCATAATTCTGGTGCCGCACAATTGTTTTGGAGCACACCGTCCATCGTACATTGGCGAACATGCAGCTCCGTAGCAGACCACACCTGCGTGTTCGCATGTTGACCCAACATCGTCAGCTACGATTGCAAAGGGCACGGGACCATCGGGATTCGACAGTCGGTCAGTCAATCACATTTTTGCTACACTAAGTCGACGGTCGTCTCCACAAACGCCGTCATCGAGGTGAACGGCGGCTCGAAACGTGCAGCGCCCCACGGACGCAGGCTGGTGGCAGCAGCATTACGCTATGGGAGACATTCTCCTGCGCTTCCGTGGGACCTGTGGTGTGAGCGTGTGGGTGCTAGTCTGTCATTCTGGGCAACGGATTAATCTGAGATGGACCCTTTACCCTGTGGCTCTTGCAAGATGAAATTTCCACCCCCACACTACTACAGAAGTCAGACAGACGCTCCTAACGTTCTAAAGAGAAGTGCCTGAAAAACTTTCAGCAATACATTCTGGAGTCGTCCGCTGTAAGGAAAAGACAAAAATTCACAAAATTTCTTACGTAACTAGTGGGATACTTGGGTACTGGAGTAGTGCTAGTTAGTGTAAGAAAAACATGACACTAACGAAAATTTTTATTATTATTATTATTATTATTTGCTAAAATTATGAGAAATCACAATGGCACTTTTAGTTATGAACTGAACAAGTTATTTCCGGGTTCTTTTCGGAATGTGAAGTTACCTCTTAAGGATAGGATTCGCTAATGAAATTTCTATACAAAGTTTAAGATGGTTGTTGACTTGGCAGAGGGGCCCAGAGCCGCTCCTATTCGACTCGAATAATTATCCTTTAGAATGTTGCTAGGTACGGTCGAGGTTGTCGCGTGTGAAATGCAGTGAAGTGTACTGTTGTGGAGGAAATATGGGGCTCGCAACAGCTGTAGCGCACAATACCGTAAGCTGCGATGACTGCTGTCTGCGCCGCTCGCTGCTGACAAATAAGATAACTCTCGTTCTATCTGGACTGACCTTCACCAATCAAACTCTCCCTGCGCCTTGATGAAGTCGAGGACTCCTATTCGGCCCTAGTCTAACTATTGGCGTGGGACACCGGTCAGATAACCAGTCCACCGCGATGCCACTCAAAAATTCGCTCGCAGGCGTTTAAGTATAACTCTGTCCGTTCACACCGCACAATAAGTGTGGCGGCCAACATAGTGAACAACACTTAATCGCAAGGACTCGATATAGAGTTGCACTCCGATTCGCTCTCGACAGAGGTGCTCCCCCAGTGAAGTACTGAGGAGAGACTTGTTCCTCGCTCCAAGAGCAACAACGGAACGGCCCCTCTCCACGCCAGACGTGAAGGGGTATATCTTTCGGTCTCTTCCATTACTCCTTCAGCTCGAGGCGTCAGGAATATCGTCTGCCAATCAGCATTGCTCTTCTAAAACGGGAGAATGACGTTTCGTTTAAGGCGACCAATTCGGAAATCTGTAGCATCGGCGTTTGGCGTTTGCTGTCTCCCTGTGAAAACCTCTGAAACTGCGTGCTATGTTTGTAAAAGAATGCGTAGGATGGGCCCTCCCACACAAAGTAGCGGAATTTGCTTTTAAGCCGAACACGGGGCCGTTCTCCCTTTCACTCGGGCAAACGCTGTCTGCTCTACGGGCGGTTGCCGGCCGACGTAGATAGGTTGACTCGTCCTCTGAATGGACCGGCCTCCTGGCGTGCAGTTTGCCTTTTTTTTTAAAAAAAAAAAAATTCTTTATTAACAACAACAATATTAATTATACATGTTTGGCCCACCTCCTAATATGATTAGTGGGCCGTAATTGTTACATGAATCTAAAGAATATTTTTGCAGCTAATTCTACAATTTATGTTAGTGAGCTACATTTAAGTTCCTAAGCTAGTGTTGAATTTCTACCGTAACTATGGACACTTTAATTTTCTACAATTTGCATTAGTGAACTACTACTTGTTAATTCCTGATCTAGTGTTAATTTCCTACGGTAGCAATGGGCAGTTAATTTAACCTACTTCTAAACTAAGAATGACTACTAACTGCAGCGTCACAGGTGTGCCAGTAAGTTACAAACCTACTTGGAAAGGCCTGGCTCCCCGAGCTAACCCCGAGGAGCGTGCCCCTGGCACTGGGCCGGCCAAGGTTAGTAATCGCTGCAGTTTCCTATGTTAGTATTCTAATCTACGTCCTACTCTACTAACTTAACCTACGTCTTAATTGGTGCATTGTCGTAGTTGGTGTGATTGATCCCATCCCCCTAATCCCGTATGTGGCGGTTTCCAACTGATGAAAGTCGGCCATTCCACGCACAGGCGGTATGGGATTGGGATCAGGTCTTAATCGGTTGGTTGGTCAAAATTTGGTATCTACTCTTGATCCCTTAGGTACTCTATTAAAACTTTTCGTGATACCTCTTCTGCCAGAGCATTCAAGGTCTGAAAAGTGTCTTCCTGTCTTAGAAGGTCGTATGTCTCGTTGTGTGGAAGTCTATCTCTATATGTTGTCGCCACGTCGTTGAAGAGAGGGCACTCGAAAACCACATGTTCGGGAGTTCCTTCTGCTGCGCCACAGTCGCACTCGGGGGTTGCCCTTTTCCCAAACCGACATAAGTATGTCGGATAGGGTCCATGACCAGTGAGAAAGTGGATGAGTCCTCGTGTGGGTTCGAAATAATCCATGGTCCCACGTTCTTTAACATTAGGTAGGAACTGGAAAGTTCTTCTCCCCGTTTCATCTTCCTCCCAATTCCTCCGCCACAGTTCCTCCCCTCTATTTCTTATCTCCCTCTTATCCTCAACTCTCACACCCATGATGTCTGTTATTTTTCCCCCATCTCCCTTTTTCGCCCAATACCATGCAGCTTGTTCCCTTATTTTAATATCTAACGGGCAGAGCCCCATATGACTAACAGAGCTCCCCCTGGTGATGTCCTGTAGGCCCCTACTGATCTTAATATCATATTTCTCTGGACTCTTCTCACTATCATGGCGGGCACGACCCGCGTGAGCCTGTGCGCCCAGACTCCCGAGCCGTAACCCACTACTGATGTCAGGATGCTATTATGATAAAGCTTGATGAGGTGAGGGGGGAGATGAAATCGTTTATGTCCGATGGAAATGAGATTGTTTAATAACTGTAAGGCTTTCTGTGTTACGGTTTCTATGTGTTTTCCAAAGTTCCATCTCTCGTCAATTATGACTCCCAAATATCGCGCCTCACGTCGCCGAAGAACCGGTGAGCCATCAATTCTCACAGTGGGATTTCTAATAAGCTGACCTTTTAGTAGTAGATAAGTAGACTTAGTCGGAGAAACTTTCATTTTCGTTTTGAGGCACCATTGGTGCAGTCTGTCAATGGCCCTTTCAATTTTGGGTTCTATGTCCTCTCGGCTACGACCACCGACCAGCAGGAGGAGGTCATCTGCGTAGGCTATCACCTCTAGCACTTCTTCACTCTGTTGTAGTTCGTCTAATAAGTGTTCCATGTGTATGTCCCAGAATAGGGGCCCCAATACAGAACCTTGGGGACAGCCCTTAGTGATTATTTTTCCAATTCTTCCGCTAGGGGATGATAGCCAAACCTCCCTATCCTTACAATAGCTCCTCAGACACCCATATAGCGGCCCTGGACACTCTTTCTCCCGTAAACAGGAGAAGAGCGAAGGCCACCACAGGTTGTCAAAGGCGCCACTGATGTCCACCATGATGCCAACGACATACTTATGCGGGGTCGAACCGCAGACCTCGGCCGCCAGAGCGATGGCATCAGATGCCGACCGCCCCGGCCTGAAACCGAACTGCCTGCTGCTCATCCCCCACAGTATCCGGTGAGCCATCAATCTGTCAGCCAGCAGTTTTTCCAAGAGCTTCCCAAATAGGTCTAATAGACATATTGGTCTATAAGATTTGACTTCAGTTGGATCTTTTTCTGGTCCTTTTTTAATTATAATTACGTTAGCGGTTTTCCACTTCTTGGGAAACCTTCTTTGTTGGAGACATTCATTGAAGAGGTGAGTTAGCGGCGCGACCAACTGGGGTGCCAGAAATTGCACCACCTCAGCCACAATGCCGTCTGGTCCTGGAGCTTTCCCTCTTTTGAGGGATTTTATTTGCGCAGCCACCTCCTCTTCCGAGAATGGGTAGACTGCCGTGTTGTTGTTGTAATCCCTTAAATATGCATCTCGCAGTTGCTTCTGGTTTTCAATTTCCCCATCCGCATTGTCGTCAGGCAACAGGGACTGGAGAAGGACCTCAGCAGTTTCCTGCCAAGACTCCGTCTTCCCATCCCCTCGCCTGACAGTTGATAACTCCAGAGGAGAGCGGATTTTTTCCCGTACCAATTTATAAGGGAGACCCCACGGATCTAAGGCCAACTGGTTCAGCACATAGCTTTCCCAGCTACGTAGTCTCACCTCGCGTAATTCCTTCTGAAAACTTTGCTTTGCCTCCCTGTATCGTAACTGCCATCTTTGTCTCTCCAGCCAGACGACACTGCGCTGGTAGTTTCTTCTTAGCCTTCTAACAGATTGACGTAACTCCTCTAATTCGGGCGACCATGGTGCTGGCGAGGCCGCCACGGCCTTCCTCCTGGTTGGTACGGCAGCCCTCACCGCCCTATGTACTGCGGCCACCAGTTCCTCGGCTCTTTTGTCTATGTCTATGTCTTCGTGTCCATCACCTTCTGGTAATGCAGGAATGTCGCACTCCCTCGCTAAAAGTTCCCAGTTTGCTTTATTATAATTATACTGCACCTCCCACCCCATGGCCCAGCGGCACTCTCTTTCACTTAATGTGAAGGTTATTAAGTTGTGGTCGCTCGTGGTGGCATTGCTTATAACTGTCCAATTTTTTATTAGATTGGCTGCGTTGTGTGACGTAAGGGTAACGTCTATATTCGTCCCTTGTCCTCCTCCTGCTGTGTAGGTAGGAGGGTTACCCGGCTTGTTGGCTACCACGAGCTGTGAGGCCATTAGAAAGTCCTCTACTTTATCACCATTCGCGTCTCTGGTGCCGCTGTACCATAGGGGGGATTTTGCATTGATGTCAGCTGTTATTATTATTTTTCGTCCCCGCAACGCCGTGGTGACTCTTGTCAGATGTTGCAGGTGTTCTTCTATTTCATCTCCGTATTGAAAATACATGTTTATGAGTGTAATTACTCCCATTGGTGATTGGAGCTCCACGACGTTGCAGTGACGAGTTGCGAATTGTGCAAGCGTAGTTATTCTCAGGAGTTTATTTGTTATTACAATTGCTGCTCTAGGATCCTCATCTTCGCTGACAATCTGCCAAGTTGTAGCAGCAAAAGCTATTTTTCCAGCTTGGGAGTACGGCTCCTGTAGGCAGAGCACGTCTAGTCTCCTCTCCTCCACCTCTTTACGGAGCTCCTGCATAACAAGTCGACTATTATGCGTGTTCAGTTGTCCAATTGTTATTTCTGTCGTCATGGAAAATATGTGTGCATTTGGTCGTCCGGCCAAGTCTTACTCCAGTCGAAAGCAATTCGTCCATTTGCCAGTACGGCCTGTACGTAAATGTCCTGAAGGTCAAACTTTTCACCTCGTCGCTCAAAAACTTTTTTCAGTAAGTCCCGCAGGGCTCCGAAATCAGTGGGGAGATTCACTGACTTGAGCTGTATTCTATCTACAGCCTCCATTACCGAGAAGGTTACCTTTCTTCCCTCTTCGTGTCCTACACGGACCACATGCCGTAAGGCAGTGGCCAGGATAATCGGCTCTTCCAGTCTGGCCAGTTGCATCGTGTACTCGATATTGGGATATACCCTTACCGGGTCCACGGGTGGCAATCTGACCACAGGAGTGTTTTGCAATGTGGGCTTCGAGCTTGTGCTAGTGACAGCACTATCTTGAACGGGTTTATCTCTAGATCTTATCTCAGATATTTCTGTCCTAGGATGCTCTTGCCGCTTTGGATGGATTGTCGGCTTTGTATCCCATCGTCGAGGGGCAGGATCTATGTTCATTACTGGAGGATCTGTTTGTATGTTTTTATCTATCATATAGGGCTCCGTTTGTATGGCCTTGTCTATTATTTCTATCTTAGTTGCACTTGAAAGCGCCACTAGGAAGTTCTTGAACTTAGCTGCCCTCATAGCGTCCCGCCTCCTCTTACTTGGGGATTTGTGTTTTGGCATCCTATTTGGTGGGCTGTGATCAGCCATAATCGATTTTCGAGATAAGTCGTTGTTCCAACATTCTGTATGTTGGGCAACTGCGTCCCGAGGCTCCGCACGACTTCTTTCCTCGGTTTTTGCAAGGGACACAAACCGCGGCTGCTTTACAGTCTTTGCGGTTGTGTCCACTTGTGCCACACTTCGTGCAAGCCGATTCCCTGGTACACAGCCTTGGGATGTGATCCAGGTCACCACAGTTGTGGCATCGAGGTACCACGATGTAATCTCTGACGTTGATGGAGTGGAAACCTATGTATAATCTGCCCATTGCCGTGATTTTTCTCCACATCGGTGCTGTGACCTCAGCTACGTGATGTACTACATCACGCCCCCGAGGCCCGGTCTTAAATCTCAATTTAAAACTCTTACGGAATTCCTCCTCATTTATGTCATCAAAATTCTGTTCTTTTATAGTATTCATCAGTTCGTCATCTGTCATGATAGTTGGTACGTCATAGAGAATTACAAGGGGATTCCTTTTCTTAGGTGGTTCGCACTTGACTAGTGAGCTTAATTTTTGATTATTCAATATTTTATTTTTGTCCTCTTCTGATGCTACTTCTACTATTACTGAGTTCCTACTGGGTTTGATTCGTTTTATTTTGATTTTGTCTTTGGCCGGGTTTATAGTTTTAGTGAACAGCTCTTGTATTTTCTTAACACTGGTGTCTTGCCCAGGCAGTGACCTGAGAAAGACCGCAGTGTCTGTTCTTTTGGTTGCTTTGTCAATGCTTTCTTTTGTTGTGTGTGGCTTGGTTGGCGCCTGCGCAGCTACCGCCGCCCAAGTCTTGGTTGGTTGGTTCCTCAATCTGCTATTTTCTTTTTCTAGTTCTTCCACTCTGCCCTCTAATTTTGCATGGGCGATGGCCCATGCAGTAAGTTCATTTTTGATGATTGTTAAGGCCGCTTGGCTTATTTTCCCGTTTTTTACATTCTGCTCTAAGAGCAGTGAGATTCTACCATGTCTCTGCGTGACTGATTCACCTTCTACCTGTCCCATCTCGTCCTGGGGAGAGGGATCAGGCGCAGTTGAAGCGCGTTTGGTCGCACAAGAATCACTCGCTTCTATTGTGGCCATAGTGGATAACGAGTGATAAAAGATGGGAGCCCGTCTCTTGCCCCGGACCGGCTCCTCTGGCATGGGGGGGGACTCTTGCAGCTCGCCCACCGACCTCGCCCCTAGGTCAAGGGCACTCCAGAGCTGCAGGGTTCAGCGCGCCGTTGCCAGCGCACTGGTCCCCGTCGAAGGCCTCGTCGTCGACGATTTCACTCGACGCTCCTCGGCAAGTGCACCCCGCACTCCGGAGAGGCGGATGCACCCCTCGCCCTTCGCCGCCTACTAGCCCGAGTTTCCACCTGAAGGCCAAGGACCCACTCCTACTCAGGTGGTGGGTCGGTCCCCCAGTCGTTCGGCGGTCTGGGCCCATCTAACCTAGCCCAGGCGATGTCACCACCTCCTGGGTTTGGCAGAACACGCCCCGGTTACCCAGGGGCGCGGCGAAGCACCCTTGCCGACTCGCGCCGCGATCCCACGCCGACAAACGAGGCCGCCGGCATGCAGAGCACCTGCTGGTCTGTGCCCTGCGAACAGAAAGGGACTGGTGTTCGGTCCCTCGACACAGCTCCCCCTGTGCCACGCACCCTTCGCTTTCGCATCGGGTTGGGTCGCAGCTCTCCCTTTTGACGCAAGGCAGAATGCCGAGCTTGACGTCTGGCACCACGGGAAGGCGGAAAGAGCCACTTGGGAAGGAGAGGCTATAAGAGACGCTTCACTTCCCCGAGTGAGGACTGCCGCGGCACGCCCGACTGGAAAGCGATACGCCCCAGTGCGAGCCTCCGTGCCTTACGGCGCGCCGGCAACGGGCGGGCCCGCGCCGAAACGCGCCGTCAAGCGACTGACCTCATGCAGTTTGCCTTTCCCGAACTAAAAGCTTTTGTGACCGTCGTGTCTTGAATGTGTGTGTGTACGCCAGCCTCGAGTATTCCAACCTCGGTACGCACTCGCGATGTACTTGTTATTTGCATATCGTTTACATGAATTCATACAAAATTGACTTTATCTTATCGAGTTTTGGTTCGAATCAAGCGTCTTGATGTGCAGAATATGATTGTGAGGGCGTAATGTGTAAGCAATGAAGGTCAGGAGACCACGACGTCTTACAGTGGTAGTAATCGAAGACATGCAGACAACTGCGAACCACCTGCATCCCTTCTTACTCGATGTCTTCCCCGGCAGTGATGTCATCTCTCAGCAGTGTAACTGTCCACGTCTTGGAGCCACAACCGCGCTGCTGTGGTTTGAGGAACATCATAGTGAACTCCTGTTTGCTGTCTCGGCGACGAAATCCCCTGATGTAAATCCCATGGGACCCATCTGGGTCGCTGTCTGGTGAATCACTCTGTACTAAATTCAGTGGCCTGTCATTTAGGCGAAATGCATCTACATCTAATGCCACATTCCTCCACAAACCTACCAACAAACTGTCGGATCCCTGACACGCACAATCAGTGATGTATTTCGTTCCAAACACGGACGAACAAGTTATTACGCAGGTGGTCATAATGTTTTGGCTCATCAGTTTATGCTCACTGTGACCCAGAAAAAATTGCTCACTCTGCACGGCGACTTCCTTCCCCATTCTTCCCTATCCCGATGACATTTTTGTCCCCTGCCCCACATCACCAACCAACATATTTATTCAGTCACATATAGATATTATAACTCAGTTTTTAATATGGTATGAAGAGACAATGCCCATGATAACTGCTTGCCTTCTTGAAATTTGTTTTCTGGAAGATGAGGAAGTACAAATAATTCAAATCAAATGTGTGTGAAATATTATGGGACTTAACTGCTAAGGTCATCAGTCCCTAAGCTTACACACTCATCATCATCATCATCAGTTATCTGCTATATTAGAAGGTCCTTTGCCTCTCCATTTTCTGCGATCCATTGCTTCCTTCTTAAGGCTGCTGTATGTTGTACCGTCCATCACGTCATCCAGTATCTGGAATCTCTTCCTTCCTCGCTTCCTTTTCCCTTCTACATAACCTTCTAAAACTGTTTTTATCAGTCCGTCATTCTTTCTTAGTATATGCCCAATCCAATTTCTTTTTCTTCTCATTATTACATCTAGTAACTGTCTTTTCTCTCCCACTCTTCTCAGTACCTCTTCATTTTTTACTCTGTCCATCCAACTTATTCTTTCCATCTTCCGCCATGTCCAGATCTCAAAAGCCTCCAGCCTTTCTCTGTCTTTTTTCCTCATAGTCCACGTTTCAGCGCCATATAGAAGAACACTGCACACAAGACATTTTATGAGTCTCTTTCTGAGTTCTCTGTCCAGACCGCTGCAGAAGATTCTCCTTTTCTTATAAAACGCCTCTTTTGCCATTGCTATGCTTGTTTTAATTTCTGTGGTGCACTTCGAGTCGGTGTCTATCCTGCTTCCAAGATACTTAAAATTTTGTACCTTTTCTAGTATTTCTCCATTGAGCATAATTTTTATTTCCTCCTAGTGCCAATACTTTTGTTTTATTTGTGTTAATTTTCATTCCATATTTTTTTCCGTTAGTTGCAATGGTGTCCACCAAATCCTGTAATTCTTTCCCCCTGTGGCTAGAAGGACCATGTCATCAGCAAATCTCAAACACCCTACTCTTCTTCCTCCAATTTCTACTCCTTTGTCATCTAATGAGCATTGGTCAATCATATTTTCCAAGTAGAGGTTGAAAAGAGTAGGTGATAAACAGCATCCTTGTCTTACTCCTTTTCCTAGTCTGATCCAGTCTGTACTTTCTCCTCTCACTTCAACTGAAACTTTTTGATTAAATATAATGAGTTTATAAGTCTTCTGGTTTTCCAGTCCACTCTCTTTTCCCTCATTATAGTCGCCAGCTTCCACACTACTTAACCTAAATTATCCTAAGGACCAACACACACCTATGCCCGAGGGAGGACTTGAACCTCCGCCGGGACCAGCCGCATATACAAATAATTACTACAGACGTGTCAAAATTTGCAGAGGAAAGTGGTAAAACACTAGACTCACAATTTCAGTACTCTAGCATCATTCATCCATCTAGTTTTCAGTCTCCTAGATGTTAAGAGAGTGTAGGCTACATATGCAAAATTATGACGGTATCCTGACAGTCACAGATTTAATATAACCAAATGCTCACTGTGTCCCAATACTGTGTGGCCCAGTCTCCCCTACGCATAAACGTTTTTGGCGATTGGCAGCCGAGTTTTGGGCATTTAAAGGGCATTTAATGATCGTTGCTCGACCTAATCCTGCCGACAGCCCACAGAAATTTACAGGTATAAGGCTGACATGACCCTAAAAGAACCAAGTGTTTACCTTCTCGTAGGGTAAATGTTCGTCACAAATAGTGCTACTGTATTTGGGGTAAAATTATACACTTTGCTTTGAAACTGTAGAGGGAACAATGTAATAGTTATTGAAACGAACTGATGCATGTCCAGTATTTGCCACCCACCACTGTGAAAACTCTCTGAGCCAAATTATCTCATTCAGTGTGCTTTGTCAGAATTAGTGGGTCTTACAGAATTGCGATCTCATTCTCACGGTTTGTCCCCATCTACATCACGTACACAACATCTGCATCTACATGGTGATTGTTACTGAGCTATATGAAATAAAATCTTCATAACTTCTGAATGGTTTACCTTAGGACGTTCAAACTGCACGGTTACCGCGGGGCATGATGGGAATTAATATACGCCTTGTTGTTTCGTTTAACGATGAAGCCCACTTCCATCTGGATGGGTTCGTCAGCAAGCAAAACTGGCGCGCGATCGAGAAGTCTCTTCACCCTCAACGTTTGTCTGTGTGATGTGCAGTGGCCAGTCATGGAATAACCGGTGACGTATTACTCGATGGCACGGTGACTGCATGAAGGTTTTTGAAGATGGTTTCATCCCCACTATCCAAAGCAACCCTGATTTCGACACGTTGTGCAAGACGGAGCTCGACCCCATCGAAGCAGGAGAGTGTTTGATGTCCTCGAGGGGCACTTCAGGGACTGCATTCTGGCTCTGGAGTATCCAGAGGCCACTAGTATGGTCCTCGATTGGCCGCCATATTCTCCTTTTTGTGGGGCTATATTAAAGGCAAAGTGTACAGCAATAACCCCAAAACCACTGTTGAGCTGAAAACAGCCATTCAGGCTGTAACAGTTCTTAGTGTTTCTTCCCGTTCCATTAACGTATGGAGTGCGGGAAGATTGTTTGTTTGAAGCCTCTGTGCGTACTGTAATTTCTCTATGTCAGCCAAGCGTAGGGGACTGTAGTATATTCCTAGAGTCATCATTTAAAGCCGTCTCTTGAAACTTTGTTAATAGACATTCTCAGGGTAGTTTACGTCTATCTTCGAGAGTCTTCGAGTTCAGTTCCTCCAGTATCTCTGTGACACTCTCCTATGCACTAGTCAAACCTGTGACCTTTCGTGTTGCCCTTCTCTGTACACGTTCAATATCTCCTCTTAGCCATATTTGGTACCAGTCGTACACACTTGAGCAATTTTCGCAGGCTGGTCGCACAAGTGATATAAGCAATCTCCTTTGTAGTCTGACTGCATTTCCCCGGTATTCTACCAGTAAACCGATGTCTACCATCTGCTTCACCCATGACTGAGCCTATGTGATCATACTATTTCATGTTCGTACAAAGTGTTACACCCAGGTATTTGTGTGAGTTGTCCGATACCAACAGTGACTCTCTGGTATTATAGTCATAGGATATTACGTTTTTGTTTTGTGAGGTGCACAATTTTACATTTATGAACATTTAAAGCAAGTTGTCAGTCTCTGCACCACATTGAAATCTTATCAATCTTAATATTCTTGCAGCGTCTTTCAGATAGTACTTTGTTATACAGTACTGTACCATCTGCAAAAAGCCTCATTTTACTATTAATATTGTCTGCAAAGTCATTAATGTACAACAGGAACAGCAAGGGTCCCAACACTTTCCCCAGAGGTAAACCTGAGGTTGCTTCTACATCTGACGACGATTCTCCATCCATTCTGAATAACACAAGCATTGCAGTATCGCATTTAGCAGCTGATATTATGCAAGTGACTTTCAAGTAAAACGTCTTCTCTTTACGAGTATATACATAACGGATTCACAACTGCGAAGACATTTCATATATTTCATAACGGCTTAGTCACTGCAGTGAATGTCCGATGGAACACTGAATCTTAATTCGGAATAACACAGGTGTTGCCCATATTGGATGGACTACTAGTTCCAAAACTGCTGAGGAATTGGCTATTGCATTAAAGGTAAGATGACCACTGGTTTGACTGAATGCAACTGATACGTAGGTGTTCTCGTTGCATAATTTCCGACTGGAGACAATTTCTCTAGAGCTCTCGCAGCCTCTGGGAAATGTTGAAAAAATAGTCTGATAGTTTATATCTTTCAGGCTATCTGGTCTCACACATTCATGATAAATTGGAAGCATATTTTCAACGCGTAGTCGATTCTCTAAAAATAGTTTATAGCGTCGTTTACAATGACAACAGTATTCGTAATTTCTGGCACTGCATTTGCATTGTTACCTTCAAGTTTGAGTTCGTGGCTTGAGCAAAGAAATTGTGAGGATCGATAATATTTCTTTCTGAAAATGGCCTGTACACCGCTCTCTCTGGCTTCCATTGTAGAACAGCCATCGAAGACAAATCCTACACAATCTCTTGCGATGCGCAATAACCGTTCCCCAGTGAAGTAGACACCCTGTTCCTTGAAATGACCCGGGCGTCACAGATCTTGTGTCTAACCGCGACCAGAACAAAACTTGTTGCACCATTCCACAATGGTTTCCGACAGACATGCTTCCTCACAGACATTCTTCATTCTCTGACTGATGTCTACCGTTGTTTGCCCTTCGGCAATGAAGAAAAGAACAACAGCACGTAGTTGCTGTTTGGACGCATTTGGTGATAAGTCGTCATAGTTCACGTTTCGGCATTTTCTACACGCACGTCAGGAAGGCACAAATATCACACCAGTCCCTTGCCTACATGTCGGAGCTTATATACCCGCATCGGAGTTGCGCTACGTTGCATATGTTCTGTAGTAACGCCTTCAAACGTAAACTTTTTGGTCTGACCTTGTATAAGGATGTTGGATATTTCTCGTTCTTGTTGATGCTGGCTAACTACAACACAGCACATACTCTGAACATTACAGATAAGAAATCAATGTGAGTCCTTTAATAGGACGTTCACTGTGTTATCATTTAAACTTGAGGTGCCACTGGGTAAACAAATGTCGATTGTGAATGATCTGGACTGCTGAGTGTTCTCTTTTGTCTTTGACACAGTTGCTGATGCCTGATAACACCCCTTGTCGTGAGATACTTTTAAAAACCACATACCAAACAGGAATAAATCAGAGACACGCGACTCTTGTGTAAATATTGATTTTTATGTGAATAAACAAAGGGTTTAGCAGAAGATTACAACTTTAATACGCAGATCTGTAACAAAGAAAGAAAAAGTAATATCCACGGTTCTTTTGGGTGCACGTTTAGCTATCGGTAACACAAAATCTCTGCTATAAACTTCAGACTGCAGCGCTAAGTCCCTCAAGTTCGAATGTCGGGTAATTTCCGAGAATGATTGCGAATCGAAGTTGCGGTGTGCAAACGATACAGATCGAACGTGCGATCGTAAATCGATCATGCGACTATGGTGGCGAGCGTTATGAGTATGTTTAAGGCGTTCGCTACAGCAACGACATAAGAAGGCGTTACAAAAATACTTGTAATTGCAAAGGAAACGACTTACCTTACTCGTCGTCGGTGTTGTCATCATGTGAAAGTCCATTACTGTGGTCTGGATGGATGATTTGGAAGAGTCGAGCCGTGTATTCTTCCTGATACTCGTTCGTTTCCCGTACTGTCCGCAATGAAATTGTCACAGTATTTCAGCACTGAGACTGTTCTTGCGAAGTTTTATACACTTCGCACCACCACAGTCTATACAGTCCCTTCTTCCCTCGTCTGGTAGTGCTCTATATCGAGACAAAAAGTCAAACAATTTTCTACGCTGGATAAACATGGAACTGGATTCTTCCATGTGAGAGAATCCGCGGAAGAAACGTCAAGAACACCAGACCTCCCACTCACTAAAGACATAAATCGACTGGGATTCCCTAGCAACTCACAAATAATTCGCGGGGGTTTGTAATTTAGAGCAACTAAGGTAACGACGGAAAACAGATAAAAAGGACGATCACATATAATTGATCACAACCCCCGCCACCAGAGTCGCATGATCGATTTGCGATCGCACGTTCGATGTGTATCGTTTGGACACCGCAACTTCGATAGTCAATCATTCTTGGAAGTTACCGAATGTCGAATCTTTGATCTTTATAATTACAGTCATATTAATGTCTTTAAGCATTTGGGGGATTATTTCTGTAAACATACAGGTGGACAGAGGCCGAGTGCAATAGACGTTACTATTTACAAAACAATACACTACTTCAGTTCAAATATTTTATTTTTAGCTCATGTCAAAATTCTGTACGACTGATGCGCAACTTTCAGTCACGAGATTGTTTTCGCGCCACGTACTATTTTCTCTATGTTTTCCCGCGACGAATAATTGCTCTTTGAACGACGTAGGTGTTGTGGCGTAACAAGCTTGCTACGCCACACTGGGAAGGGAGCTGAAAGAAAGGCACGCGTACACACACGCCGACTGGCGTGAATTCTGGAACAGGATAGTATTGAATGGTAGCAAGAAAAGTACGTAGCTGCTTTATACTTAACTTTTAATCTTTGTTGGTTACACGTTCTTCTTCAAACATTTACACGATAACTCTCAAACTAGGTAAGGCTAATGGCGCCTTGCTAGGTCGTAGCCACGGACTTAGCAGAAGGCTATTCTAACTGTCTCTCGGCAATTGAGAGGAAGGCTTCGTCCGTATTGTCGCTAGCAATGTCGTCCGTACAACTGGGCGAGTGCTATATCGTATCTCGAGACCTGCCTTGTGGTGGCGCTAGGTCTGCGATCACACAGTGGCGACACGCGGGTCCGACGTGTACTAAATGGACAGCGGCCGATTTAAGCTACCACCTAGCAAGTGTGGTGTCTGACGGTGACACCACATTCCTCCCCCGCAAATCGGCGAACGCTCGTGAGATAAGGCTTCCGCCCGCCGTGGGGAGGACCCCATGTTGACGTATGCGATGAGGTGGGGAGCCTAACAACAGGCGAGGCTGTGCCACCCGCACCCGGCCATTCGGTCCGAGGGGAGCTAGGAACCGCCTGAAAACCTAGTCCAGGGTGCACGTCAACATGCGGTGTATGCGCCCGGAAAGAGACAGGAGGGGCCGAAGGGTCGACCTCCATTGCGTCGGGGTACCCGACGCGCGAAGACGCCATGTGGTCCGGAGCGGGCAAGAGTTCCATGGCGGAGGACGGCTGGTCACGGGAAGCGATCGGCGGCGCGTGACCCAGGGAGGCGCTTGGCGGCTGCAGCGAAGCGTCCACTGCAGGCGGCGCCGGCGGGTGGCTGCGGCGGCGCGTCGCCATGGGGCAAAATGGAAGGCATCGTCGGTAACACCTGGGGATGAGGCGAGCCAGTAGATGGGTCCCCAGGGCGCTGACCGGACGGCACCGTCGCTGAAAGCAGACGGGGAGCGGCAGAACCCGTGCGACGACAGAGGCGCAGCTGATTGAGATGCCGACGCACCTCACCAGAGGCCCCCAAAACCAAATACATTGCGCGGCCGAGGCAGCGAAGAATGCGCCCTGCGAGCCAACGCCGTGAACCGCGATAGGTGCGATAGAATACAACGTCGCCTGAAGCAAAAGCAGGAGTCTGCCGCTGCACAGGAACCTGATGCGCCGGATGCAGCAAAGACATCAAGGTTCGATGAGGACGACCATGGAGCAACTCAGCCGGCGAGCGACCATCTCGGGGCTGAGAGCGATACGATGACAAAAAGAGCAACAAGGCGTCCTCCCGAGAATGCGACTCTTTCAACTTCAACATCTGTGACTTGAAAGTCCGGACCAATCGTTCAGCGGCACCGTTGGATTTAGGCGAAAACGGCGCGGATGTCAGATGTTGAATACCATTGGCCTGGCAGAATGACTGAAATTCTGCGGACATGAATTGTGGGCCATAGTCGGAAACAATAGTCTGCGGAAGACCTTCAATGCAAAAGATAGCAGACAACGCGTGGATGGTGGCAGAGGACGTCGTGGAAGACATCCGGACAACAAAAGGAAAATTACGGAAGGCATCTACCAGAACCAACCATCAAGCATTCCAGAATGGACCAGCAAAATCGATGTGCAAGCGTTGCCAAGGAGAAGTGGCTTTTGGCCATGCAAAAACTTTCCGCAGCGGTGCGGATTGTTGTTCGGCACACGCCATGCAAGAAGAACACATATTCGTAATTGCAGCATCGATTCCGAACCAAGTACAGTGCTGACGAGCAAGTTGTTTCGTTCGCACTACACCCCAATGTCCTTGGTGAAGAAGCCGTAAAACAGAGGACTGTAACGAACGTGGGACCACTACTCTGGACTGATCATTATCAGAACGCAACAACAAAACACCACGTCGAACAAAAAGTCTCTCCTTGTGAGCAAAAAATCGGCGAACCAACGGATCCTCGATCCGAGACTTTGACAAAGGCCATTGCGTAGCAACAAAACGCAAAACGGTAGCAAGGACAGGGTCAGCAGCTGTGGCTGTAGCTACACGACGAAAATCAATCGGAAACGATTCGACCACTTCATCGGTTTCTGAATCAATGAACATGCAAGCAAGTTCGGAAGAATCGAATGCTTTATCCTCAGCAACAGGCAAACGGGACAACGCATCGGCGTTTCCGTGCTTAGCAGTGGACCGATACAAGATATCGTAGCGGTACTGCGAGAGGAAAATAGACCAGCGAATGAATTTCTGCGCTGTACGTGGAGGTACAGGCTTGGTCGGATGAAAAAGCGATGTCAAAGGTTTGTGGTCTGTGATGATGGTAAAGTGACGACCATACAAGAAATCATGGAACTTAGTAACACCAAACACGAGAGCCAAAGCTTCTTTCTCTATCTGTGAATAATTGCTTTGCGCAGACGAGAACAATTTGGACGCAAAGGCAATAGGGCGATCATGGGAGCCAACTTTGTGCGCAAGGACAACACCGATCCCGAAATCCGATGCATCTACCATCAACAAAAGGGGTTTGTGGGGATCGAAAGGCGTGAGGCACGTATTAGAAAGCAACGCCGATTTCAACTGGCGAAAGGCGCGTTCGCATTCCATCGTCCAGACGAACGGAACACCTGTACGGCGTAAGCGATGAAGCGGAGCTGAAATGGAAGAGGCATTGCGCACATTCACACACACCTTGTGATGCTAAATCGTGTAATGTTCTTGCGACTTCATCACGCAATGCGTGGGGAACATTGCGCGCTCTGAAAAATCTCGGTTGCGCGTTGACTTTCAGTTCCAAATGTGCTTCATAGTTTTTAGCGCAACGTAAGCCCGGTGCAAAAATGTCTGCAAATTCGTCACACAGACGAGAAACACTGTCTGCAGGCACAGTCTGATTCACTGATAGGACCTGATTTACAATAGACATTTTAAACAATTGAAATAAATCTAAACCAAACAAGTTCACTGCAGAAGAAGAACGAAGAACGTAAAATGACACAAGTTTTGTTTGTCCTTTATATGTTGCAAGATGAGTGCACTGTCCTAACGCAGGTATATTCTGTCCTGAATAACCATGTAACTTAACATTTGCGGCACGCAACGGAGGTGCGCCCAGTTGCTTGTACGTGTCGTGATTGAGCAATGAAACTGCAGCTCCGGTATCGAGCTGGAATGGTATGACCTTGCCATTAAAGTCCAAATCTACAATAAGTTTAGTGTCCTGCTGACGACAAGAGCGACTGTTTTGTGCAATTTGAACTGATACAGGCACAGCATCACTTGCTAATTGACGTGATTTCCGGCGACGTCGACGCACAGTTTTTGTGGGACGAACACAGTCACTGTTAGAGAAGTCACTGTTAGAGAAAGTGGCACTGGACGAAGCGGAAGTAACGACATGAATATCCATGGGCGAAGGTCCACAAGCCTGAGTGTCCTCGGTTCGATTCCGGCGCGATGCAAAGGGCCTGGAATGGTTGTGATTGTCTGATCCGAGCTTTTTCTGGCAAACACTTTGAACATGTCCTTTCCTATTGCAGAAAAAGCAAATAGCTTGACCTGACGGGCAATGTTCACGCGAATGTCTAGTAGCACACCGCGGGCATGATTTCACTGCATTTGTGTGCTGGCGCGGCACACCTGGTTTAAAGCGTGGCGGCAGCTGTGCCGACGTGTGCGAGGGCACTTTACCGGGTCGCGCAGCGCGCCCGGCGGACCGGTTAATGTTACACACTGCTGGCGAAGTTTCAAAAGATTCCTGAGCACAGTCAAGTGTGTCTTGTCTATCCAATATGTCTATCACTTGTTGAAGGGAGGGATTAACCAGTTCCAAAATTTGCTCCCGTATGCGAACATCAGAAACGTTCTGTGCAATTGCATCACGCACCATTGTATCTGAATAAGAAAGACCACAGTCACATTCAAAGGCACAGTCCCTAGTAAGTCCTTGCAATGTTGCTACCCACTCCCTATTAGTTTGACCGGCCGTACGTTTCGTACGAAAGAAAGTATACCTTTATGCAGCCACATTAACTGTTTCTCTGAAATAGGCATCTAAAGCAGACAAAATTTCTTCGTAGGACAGAGTTGCTACGTCGCGTCGGGGAAACAATTTCACTATCACACGGTAGGTGGACACACCGACACAAGAAAGCAAAAACGGCTGCCGCTCATTACCTTGAATTCTGTAGGCGGCTAGATGGAAATCAAACTGGCGGGAGCACTCGGTCCACGATTCGTGCGCCGCATCAAAACTGCGAAACGGCGGTGCAACTGCATGTTGTGGCTGCGGTAGCGGTGAAGCGGCGGCTGCCGCATCGGTTTGAATGGCACGTTGACCCTGGACGAGCTGTCCAAGGGCATCCAATAACGCCTGCGTCTGCTGATTCTGCAAGCGATAAAATTCGGACAGTACATCTGGCGAAGCCATGACACAAGTAAATGTAAGCAATTAGAAAGAACAAGACCCTTTCCGTTGTCTCGTCGCCAATCTGTTGTGGCGTAACAAGCTTGCTACGCCACACTGGGAAGGGAGCCGAAAGAAAGGCACGCGTACACACACGCCGACTGGCGTGAATTCTGGAACAGGATAGTATTGAATGGTAGCAAGAAAAGTACGTAGCTGCTTTATACTTAACTTTTAATCTTTGTTGGTTACACGTTCTTCTTGAGACATTTACACTATAACTCTCAAACTAGGTAAGGCTAATGGCGCCTTGCTAGGTCGTAGCCATGGACTTAGCAGAAGGCTATTCTAGTAGGTATTCGAGCAGCCGTGCCTTCGAGACACTTGTCTTGTTTTGTCTGTCTTCGACAGTTACATACGAGGCGGATTCGGAGCCTCCAGTATTCTACACAAGAGTTCTATTACACAAGATTTTATTTTCGGTTTCCAGAGTCCAGCAGAAAGTTCTCTTGGCGATAAGGTAAGAGATAATTAACTTTTGTAGCGCAAAATGAGAGTTACGCGTAATTAGTAGCGATTGTTCTCATAGATAGTTACGAAAATGTGTGATGTTTGTGTTCTTCGAGGATGTTAAGGTTGTGTTGTTATTGCACATGTCAACATATATGAAAAACATACGTGGTCGAATTGGATGCAGTTTCTCGTGTTCTGCAGCTTCTGCGACATTCATTTCCTTCACGATCACCCCATAGGCAAAATACCTACGGTACTGAAATGCTGTTTCTTTCGGTTGTCAGTGGCCTGGAATAGATGACAAACTAGCTGCGGGTGTTTTTAATGTCGCTGCTCCATAGTTTTACGTACATAATCTGCTGCCTGGCAAGCTAATGGTTGTAAGTTGCAAACATTCTCTTAATGGTGCTAACTGCCTTGTACGTTTAGTACCGCTCAACTGTTGCAATGTTCCGTGAAGTGTTTTCTCTAGAATGTGTTTAGTCAGTCTTGGCATTATGTTTAATAAATGCAAATTATTCGTTAGCAGGTTGCGTAAAAGTTTCATGTGTTCCTTTTTTGACAGCGTATACGAGCGCGCAAGCTCGCGCATGCGAACATGTACACACGCTCGCGTGTGTTGTGTGTGTGTGTGTGTGTGTGTGTGTGTGTGTGTGTTTGTATTTCTCAAGATCGAAATATATTAATTTTGCTCCCTCAACCCCTTTTCAGGGTGTAAGATTAGTTTCGACTCCAATTAAATAAATTCGGATTGCACTGTTGCAAGTTTGAACACACAAATATAACGCAGATCTCCATCAGTTACGTACTTTCGCGCCATAATATAATAAACGGTAGTTTCCCTATGTTTAGTGATCACTTCTGAGACTGTATCAGTTAATGTGTGGTTGCAATTGTGTGGTTGTAGATTACATCGTGAAAATTATTGGCCTACAAATTCTGCTTCACTTCCATCCAAACTGCCTGCTCTGTTTAGTCATTTTGATTTAGTGACCGCTTTTTCTCAGCAGTTGTTCACTGATCCATACAACCATCCTGAACAGGTATTCAGATACTCCCGATCTCTGCTGAAAGCCCGATGGAATCTCTCAATACATATACAGCACAGTTGATATCTCGGCAATAAGTACAGATCGCGACTCTAGCTCACAGTTACAACACAATGCAAACCGTCCCTCTGCAGTATTTGTTGATCACAATCGTGATCTTTCGTGTTACGTGGTGAACGTAGAACAACTTCTTAATAATTCTAAACTGCAGGTTATCAGAAACCGAATGAGGCGGCGTAAGAAGCAGCGATCTTTCAGGTACGAATACGTCCTCTGGGAAGTACAGTAAAAGAACACTCGCTGTTATGTAACTTGGTGCAACTGCAAAATCTAATTTACTGTGCAAGGATTAATTGTATGTAACAGGGTTGCGGCAGCTGTCCCAGATGCTCAATGGCTTCCAACCACTTTTGAGGAGACGGATGTCCGACGCCTTTGGTGAGTGAACTTCGTTCGATAATTGAACGTTCGTGCCATGTAGATCAATATGAAATACCTGCCACATTGGGTCTTTGTGCTGCAACAGTCACCAATCTCTACACCATACGCAGTTTGATTCACGAAGATATGCAAATATTTTGATATGTTATTCTACAAGTAAAGCGAAAGAAAAAAGTGCGTATAAACGTAGGCCGCAAATGTTAAGTTACGGAGTACGGATAATAAAATACTTTGCCTGAAATTTAGCAACTTCGCTAACATAACTGTATGAGGTTAAAGTAAAGCACGATTTCCACTCTATTAAAACATGTCCTAGGCGTGTATCTGCAGTAGTTTTCCAGAACATGCAGAGAAGCAAAGGCGTAATTACGTAATTTTTTAATTTATGAACTACTCAGCCCTATTTGTTTTTTAAATTCCAGACAGTTGCACAAAGTTTTCAACAAAAGTTTTAGAGAATTTAATTTTGGAAAAATGATGGTAATAACGTTAACTGAAACTGTATGAATGTGTCAGATAAGCTGCTTTTATTAATACCACAGCACACTTGAATTCATGTTAAACCAGAAAAAACGAAGCTCAGTGTTATGGAAGTTGTACAGTGTACATAAAATTTCACAATACATTCAGAATAAATGTTGAAAAATATATCCACCGAGTTCAATGCATTTAGCTGCACGTGAATGAACATATTTTGTTGCTCGTTTAAGTTTCACAGGTTTGTTCTTAATTTCGTGTATTGCATTCATAATGCGAACATTTAAATTTTTACGAAATTATGTCTTTGCTTCTCTGGATGTTCTGGAAAACTGCGGCATATACACGTCTGAGACATGTTTTATTAGATTCACCAGATTCATAACAACTAAATAAATGGAAATTGTGGTTTACTTTTACCAAACACAGTTTTGCGATGGCTTCATATTAGCAAAGTTGCTAAATTTCAGGCAAAATCTTTTATTAGCCGTAACTCCGTAACTAAACATTTGCGGACCTATGTTTATATGAACATTTTCTTTCGTGTTACTTGTAGAATAACATATTAAAGTATTTGCATATCTTCGTGAGGCACCCTGTATGTTTTTGCATTCCAAGTCACAAAATTCCTGACTTCGTTCAAATGGCTCTGAGCACTATGCGACTTAACTTCTGAGGTCATCAGTCGCCTAGAACTTAGAACTAATTAAACCTAACTGACCTAAGGACATCACAGACATCCATGCCCGAGGCAGGATTCGAACTTGCGACCGTAGCGGTCGCTCGGCTCCAGACTGTGGCGCCTAGAACCGCACGGCCACTCCGACCGGCCAAAATTCCTGACTTCATAAACAAACATCATATGCTTGTTTTCTCCTCGACAATGACAACCGAGAAAACTGAGTGTCGGAATCCACGCAGATTTTGAGCAGTCTGTCAGGATAATTTGAGTAAGGTCAGGATCATTTAACACAACCATCGTTCTACTGAGAAAGGAAAAATTTGTGACAGTTAACCGTAAGCGGCAGCATTTCAGACGAATGTGTGACGTGTTTATCAATTTAATCCACTAATACAATTCAGTAATAATATTGCAACATAATTTATGTGATGATCAAACCTACATCAGATAAAGTCAAAAACCATCAATTTCTGTTCTGTGCAGCTACTCCGCTTTACTTAATGTCTGCGTAATCAATGAATACATGATCGAAATTACAGAATTGCGATATCACAAACTTCAACTCGCTAAAGACTCTTACGGAAAGATAAACGATTGTTGGTAGACGTGTTTCTACATCTGAAAAATGACGTCTATTCCAGTGTCTTGCCAGCTGCAAGAAATGATTCAAATGGCTCTGAGCACTATGGGGCATAACATCTGAGCTCATCAGTCCCCTAGACTCAGAACTACTTCAACCTAACTAACGTAAGGACATCACACACGTCCATGCCCGAGGCAGGATTCGAACCTGCGACCGCAGCATCCGCGTGGTTCTGGACTGAAGATCCTAGAACCGCTCGGCCTTTGCCAGCTGCATAAGAGGCGATAGTAGCGCTACAATAAGAGAGCAAATTAGCTGTAACGGTCGCGAGCGTTAGTTACCTTAGACATACGACGTGATGAGTAGATGTTAGTCAAGAATGCCTTTAAGGCGACAGAGATGCCACTGAATTTGAACGAGGTCGTGTAACTGAGCTTTGAGAAGCTGGATGTTCCTTCTACGATACTGCAGAAACACTTGGGCAGAATGTAGGTACTGTACATGACTGCTAACAGCGTTGGTCTCGAGAATGTAGGAAGACAGTGCTCCAGACGGCCACGTGGCGCTACCGAGAACGAGGACCATCGTGTTCAGTATATGGTTTTGGTGTGTCATACTGCATCTGCAGTAGCAATCTGAGCAGTAGTTGGCACCACAGTCACGCAACGAACTATAATAAATAGGTTACTTTCAGGACAGGTCCAAGCCAGACGCGCTGTATAGTTTATTCCACTGACCCCAAAACACAGCCATTTTCAACTTCAGTGGTGTCAACCGAGATCTCAGTGGAGGCCAGAGTGGAGGTATATTGTGTTTGTCAAGGAAAACCGGTTCTGCCTCGGTGCAAGTGACGGCCGTGTGTTGGACAGAAGGGAGCCAGTTGAGGCCTCCAACCGAGCCATTTACGTGCTACTCACACTGGAGTTATGATCTTGGGTGCGATTTCGTACGACAGCAGGAACACTTTCGTGGTTATCCCACGCACTCCGACTACGAATCTGCATGCCAGTCTGATGATTCGACATGTTTACTGCTATTCTTGAACAGCATTGCAGGAGATGTTTTCCAACAGGATAACGCTCGCCAACATACCGTTGTTGTAAACCAAGATGGCCGTCGACGTGTTGCCTTGGCCTGCTCAATCACCAGATGCGTCTTTAATGACATCATCAGACAACAACTTCAGCGTTATCCTCGTCCCTGTGCTGACCGACAAAGTGCAACAGGCAGTGACAGAACTCTTTCCCAGAAACTGTCATCCGGCACCTGTACAACGCTATGCATGCGCGTTTGCATGTTTGCATGCAGAATTCTGGCGCTTACACTGGTTGTTAATGTACTAGCATTTTGCGTTTTCCATGGCTCATCTCGTACTTACATTAACATGTGATCTTGCAAATCACACATGTCATTAAGACAAATGTATTCGCGAAATTTCATTACTCTACTTTAATTATTTTTTGGTGTTGCATTTTTTTCCGTCAGTATGTTTTCAATAGCCTGATGTACCTAAGCACTACATTGCAACACTGTTCGACACAAATTTCGATTTACTTATCATGTTTATAGGAAAAATAGTTCAGTAACACAAATATAATTAGGCCCGTATAGAACAAATATAATATAAAGATCCTGACACCTTCGCGTCACAAGTCTTTCAATGAATGTCATCATTCGTTTTATGCTGCTGAAAAAGCTTTCCAAAAGTCGGAAAAACCACCATAAAACGTCACTGTATAGATATCTGCACCTATTAAAAATACTGATAGCAAGGAGTTGTGCTTTGTCAGACTCCTTTATCCAGCATAACGATGTGCTCAGGGTTCCATCCTGAGCGTCGTCCTCTTTGCTAACACCGTTAAGGGGGGTTGGACGTTAAACGGCCAGACTTGGAGCAGGAGAGGCACCACAGGACATTTCAATTTCCACTGTCTATACTTCTACAAATAAATTTATAAAACTTTGTCAGCATCACCAGGAAGGATTCAGAATTCACACTCTTAGCAGTGGAAGTTCGAAAACATAACGAAATAATTTTTTTACATGTGAAATTTCATCATTTTTTTTCACTTACTAATGGCAGCATTTGTTGCTATAGGTACACTTTTCTTCATAAGTAAGAGAGATTCTTCGATGAATTTTGCACAGCATGCAAACCATACTTAAAGGTGTATGAAACTCTAGAATGTTACTAATCTATTAAAAACTGTGGTAAAAGTTGAGGTAATTAACTATAAACTTTTTGTTTTTTCTAAACATGATGTTTAAAATATAACAGCTCATTCGTTTTTCATAAATTTAATAAATTCTAGAATTTCGTACACCTGTAAGTATGGTACGTATGTTGTGGAAAGTTCATCGAAGAATCTCTCTAACTTATTAAGAAAAGTGTACCTATAGCAACAAATGCATCCATTAGTAAGTGTAAGAAATGATGAAATTTCACACAAAAAAAAATTTGTTATGTTTTCGAAGTTCCACTGCAATGAGTGTGAATCCTGAATCCTTCCTGGTGATGCTGACAGAGTCTAATGAATTTATTTGTCAAAGTATAGACACTGGAAGTTAAAATGTTCTGTGATGCCTCTCCTGCTCAAAGTCGGCCCGTTTGACGTCCGAGCCCCCTTAATTCTGTAATGGCTGTCTCCTGCCAGGGGTCTCTGGCTTCCTTTTCGTTGAAGACTTTGCCATCCTTTGCATTTCTCCACAGACCTGTCTCATTGAGCGGTGTCTTCAAAGCTGTCCCGATCGTCTTTACTCATGGAGCATCGACAATGACTTTCGTTTTTCCACTGACAAAACCGTTTGTATGAATTTCTGGGGGCGCAACTGGTTTCTTCCACTGTCTTCACATCTTGGCCCTGTTGATTTTCCGTTCGTTGAAAATACGAAATTAATGGGACTCATTCTCGATATGACACTTTCTTGGTCCTCCCACATATCTTACCTGGCAGCCCGCTGTATGCAGTCCCTCAGTGTCCTCAGTGGTATGTCCTGGGGAGCAGTTTGAACCACCCTCCCCCCTTTGGACTGGTCCCTTATCCGATCGAGACTAAACTATAGGTTCGAACAGTCGACGGGTATACTGCCGGTTCATAGTGTTTAACGGGCACAATATTTCGGCAATCGGACATGTCGCCATCGTCAGGTGCGCTGACGAACTGAGCTCCTAAGGGCTGGCGGCCAACGATGACGACATGTCTGATCGCCGAAATATTGTGCCCGTTGGACACTATCAACTAGTAGCATACGCGTGGACTGTTCGAGCAACAAATACGCCAGGAGAAACTGAAGAATCATAGACTATGGGCGTTTTGTTTATGCATCTGCAGGTCTGTCCTTCTTATGTTGTCTCAATACTATCCACAATCGTGGCATCCGTTTGGCCACGGGCACCTTTTACACCAGCCCAGTTGAGAATCTCTATGCTATGGTCGCAGATTCGAATCCTACCCCGGGCATGAATGTGTGTGATGTCCTTAGGTTAGTTAGGTGCAAGTAGTTCTAACTTCTAGGGGAATGATGACCTCAGATATGAAGTCCCATAGTGCTCAGAGCCATTTGAACCATTTTTTGAGAGTCTGTCTGCTGAAGCTGCCGAACTACCACTGTCATACCACCGTAACTTTCTCCTCAGCAGAAACCCGTGTCATTTGTCTGCCATGCATGGCTGCCCATCCTATGCCTCCTTCTTCGATGACTCCTTTGATCACCAGTATGGGGCATGTCCCTCTTCTGGAGTTCGATTTCGGCTCTTGCTCCAGCAGCTTCATATGGAGTACACCTGTACTGTATCAAGTGGATGGTCATGTATGGGTATGGAGACAACCTCATGAATCCATAGATCCTGCATGTCAACAGGGGACTGTTCAAGCTGGTGGAGGTTCTGTAATGGTATGGGGCGTGTACAGTTGGAGTGATATGGGACCCCTGATAGTCTAGATACGACTCTGGCAGGTGATGCGTACATAAGGATCCTGCCCGGTCACCTGCATCCATTCATGTCCATTGTGCATTCTGACGGACTTCGCTAATTCCAGCAGGACAATGCGACACTCCACACGTCCATAATTGCTACAGAGTGGCTCCAGGAACACTCTTCTGACTTTAAACACGTCCGCTGGCCACCAAACTCTCCAGACATGACATTATTAAGTGTTTCTGTGATGTCTTCCAACGTGTCGTTCAGAAGAGATCTCCATCCTCTCGTACTCTTACGGATTTATGGACAGCCCTGTAGGGTTCATGGTGTCAATTTCCTCCAGTACTACTTCAGACATTCGTCGAGTCCATGCCACGTAGAGTTGTGGCACCTCTGCACGCTCGCGGGGGCCTGCACGATATTAGGCATGTGTACCAGCTTCTTTCGCTCTTCGGTGTATTAGATGAGTAAGGCTGTGAGGATGTTCTTCTCGGCGGAATTGCCCGGGACACCACAGCCCATTTATGCTCCTGTTATGATCGGTGTACAGTTCCTTTAATTACACGGCTATAATTGTCCACATACCGTCTTGCAGCAAACAACAGCAATCGCGACGTGACGCAGTTTTCAACAATACATGGGTCTCTTCGACGTCCCGTGTCGTTTCTTAGCAACAGTTTGATTCGAGTCGAATGGCGAGCAACGTGAATGGTCCTGTCCACATTCAGCAGAACCTCAAGAACTCGTGAAATAGGGGCACGCGCAACGGTGGCGGTCTCTGGTAAGTCATTAACCAGCATGTGATTTCCGCCAATCCCAGGTAGCCAAGACACAGACGGTAAACCGATTGCACCTTTCTGCTGACGCATAACATTAATTCTCACATCACGTATGTTGAATGAATATGGAGATCTTCAACACAGCAGTTATATTCGAGGTAATTTAATTTTGCAAATCGATCGTCCAGACTGTTTATCACGGTTCGTCCAAAGCATCTTGTGTTGGACAACGATTAACTTCACAAATTTTGTAATTAGAGCATGATCGGAATACTACAAATTATACACGATCCTGCAAAGATGACCATATGCCAATTGCTTACTGTATTCGCTCGTGTAGTTAACATTCGACAAGCTTAGTACACCGTCGTGCTGCCGTGAAACACACGTTTTCCATGGCCCTGTCGTATGAACTAATATGTTTTTATAAGACTTTCTAACGTATTTTAGATGAATTTCAGGCATTAAGTTCTATTTTGATTCAAATCTAGTGTCCGATTCCCGATCGAAGGACGCCATGAGTTTACGATGCGAAGAATGGAAGTGGCTGTTATTAAATTTTATCTGTAATCGTTTTAGTAACTGACGTAAACGATACTGTTTATTACAAAAGTATATCACGATTTCTCTGGTTGAGGTTAGGCAGGAACCTAAGTGCAAAGCTTAAGTTGCGGTTCGTGAATCAAGTAGCAATCGTATTTATAATTTTATTTCTCGTAAATATATATGACTACCTTTTCCGAATATGGCACCATTTCCGAAAGCAGGGTTGGCCAGATGCTTAAGAGCACAGCTGAAATTACTGCGTGTAAGAGAAACTGTCTGCTATTACGGGTACATATAATCTTGCCCCTCTCAAAAACTTGGCTTTTTTTTTTCCTAATGTGCCACGATTGCCGAAGGTGATATTAGGCAGCAACTTAAGAGGACAGTTATATAGGCCAATTCTAGTTCTTCATACCACGGTTCGCTATTATTCGTGATTTTTCATTGTCTGTTGTTATTTCTTTTATGATTATTTATTTACTTTTTGTCTCTATACACCGTAGGTCAAGTCTAGTTGTCGATTCCAACGTTATTTATGTTTCTTGTTCTTCCAGAAGCATAGCGAGTGATATTAAAAAGTTAAATCTGAGACGAAATAATTAAGTCAGTAAAAATATTACGGAACACGGAATCAACAATTAGAGTTATACCATACAGGGCAATTCTCAAAGAATGCACAGCACACACCTACAGCAACAACAGTAATATAGAAAGTAATACCAAAACAGAAATCATATGACGAACCACTGCATAACCCTGCAGTGCATTCTTTTAGAATTTTCATGTGTGGTACGCTCAAATTGTCGACTTCATGTTCCTTTATTACGTCATTTTCATTAGGTGTGGGCTCCCAATACCTTTAGGATTTACCTGTATGGTATCGCTTCCTGTACTACTGCAGAAACGCGATAAACAGCAAACCTTGGAATCGACAACTAGAATTGACCTATACAACTCACATCTGGTTATCGATTTATCATTTGTTATTTTTTCGTTACTTGCGTAGAGACTGTTCCTTTAGAAATTTTGTGTTGCTTTCTCCCTATTTCCCGCTAATGTCCTGCTTTCGTTTCCTGTGAGTTACCATTTCTTCCATTTTGCGGTTGTTGTGTTCGATTTTAGTTTGTGCCCTTTCAAAACTCATGCTCCCCCGCTCCCCTCACCCCCCCCCCCCCCCCCAAGATCCAATACTCGTTATTAAGAACTACCGCTATTCCATAATATTAAGAATTTACTGTGTGTGATGCTGTAGTGAACTTCAAGGCAGTCTATGGTTCTTTCACTTACTAGCGTAAACTATGATAATAATTTAGGCACTGAGAACCAGAAGGGCCCAAAGCACATAAGCAAAGTTTAGGGAAAAACAGATATTTGTGAAAATCAAATTTGTAGGGAAACCACCAGTCTCATAAGTTTGATTTTTTTAACATCCCACTATTAATATAGTTTAATATTTATTATTATTATTATTATTATTATTACACACCCTACAGGTCTTTATCTGACCACGTGAAGCATGTATGACTATTTGTTCCTCCTGTTCTTCCAGTACTTTTTCATTTGTTCTTTAAAGGCCCTCTTCCTTTCTTCGGTCCACTTTGGTCTTTCGGTTTTAGGTGCTGTCTTCTCTGACATTGTCTACAGACGCTTTTGTCTGTGATGTCTGCTGAATCTACCTGTGCTTCTTCAAGATAAATTTTGACTTGTACCATCCAAGGTGTAGTGGTTTTGAACCTCTGTTTGTATCTGAGTATTCTGTTGGTGTGTCTGGTCTGTTCGAGTCTGCTGACGTGGCCGTGAAATTTTAGTTGCCCTTTTCTGATGTCCGCCGCTAGGTTGGACAACTTCTCTGTGGTGTCTCTGGAGTGAAGCCTGTCTCCATCGTTTTGGTTCAATAATTTTCCTTTTCATTTTTCTTTCATCTGTGAGCATCTTCCCTAGGTCACCCTTGGTGTGTAGCTTCAGTGTCTCGCAGGCGTATAACACCTCAGGTTTGATTACAGTATTGTAGAGACGAATTTTGACGGAAGTGGACAGACGTTTTTTATTGTAGATGCCCGCATTTTGTGTAAGGCTCTCTTCGTCTTCAGTAACCTGGTGTTCTGCGTGATTTTCTCCTCTCTTGTTGGTTCGAGCACTTCCCCGAGGTATTTAAAATGTTATACTCTGTTCATGTTGCCATGTTTTGTGTTTAAATTCAGTATGTTTAATTTCGTGCAGAAGAACTCTGTTTTTTGGAAGGAGATCTCTAACCCTACTTGTTAAGCATACTCCTTGAGTACTTCTATGATGATTATTATTATTATTAATCTAATAGAGGTAATGGCGTCTTTTAACTGTAGTGTAGTTTGTAACTAATGTAAAACTAGAATCAGAACATAAGTACAGACACTTAATGCACATAGTCGTGACCTGTCCCAACACTTCAGATCCCTGTTATAATCGTTTACATTAAGCACATTCTTTGGCTTGAGGTTCAGATAAAACCGTCTGTTCACTTTAGGCATGAAATCTAGTAGTTTTGTTGAGCCTATGTGTTTCAAGTTTGTTACAGTATTTTCTTGAGTGTTTGTGTTTCAAGGTTGGTATTTGCCTTCTACTTACGTATTGGTCCACTATATTTTGGAGGGCATCTACAGACTGTGGAGAAATAGCGAATTGTCGTCTCTCTCAATGTGACTTGAAGAAATTGGTGGCCTCCTACGATTACAACGAACAAAATAGGTTTTTAAAAAAAGTAGACACTGTGTTAGACAATCAAGCAGGCGGGCCGTGTTCAAGCCCCCCGGCCACAAACGTTTTTTTATTTAGCTGTTCGCTGTGTTCAAATTTGTGTCTGTATCGTGGTGCAACGTACGTTTGCAACAGCGAGGTGTAAGGAACTGACCTATAATGACAGTTGATTCTGCACAACTACTCTATTAGCAGCCGAAAGAAATAGACTTTCGAATGGGAACCGCAAGTGTTTGATGACAAGGAGATAAGTCCACCGAACCCTCCACCAGAAAACAAATCTGGTGTGTCGTACACGGCATGAGAGACAGTACGTGTGTCATATGATAGGAATCTCTTACCGACGCACCTAATTTGAACGCCTGTAAGTGAGTGAGATATGCCTCCTTGCCCAATTTAGGTTACGTTACTTTAATCAACAGTTCATGGAAACCTGTTGGGAACTTCATCATTGCAAAATTTCTTGAAAGTAAATTGTTACGACGAACATCAGTTTGGTAGTGGAGTCGGTAACATTCTCAAAGACTCTAAAAGTCTGAACGTCCATTTTACAAACTAGAATGCTGAAACCAAGGAATGAGATTTTATGGTGGGGCTTCTCTCCACGAGCTTCCAGTTTTTATGAAGAAATGGGCGTCATTGTAGCCGGACAGCATTACTGCAGTAATGAATATTTGTGCCTCGGGCCATCATCGAAGCGAATACCAAAGAAACCGGACAGACAGCTTTTCGCGAATGTTCATATATACCAGTGTAGTGCAGATGTACAGCGTGGACAAAGGTGGTTCACTGTAAGATCAACAGATGTCAGGAGCATGCATACTGTGGTGTGCGTACTGTAAGACCTTCGGTACACGCACCATCAGATTATTTGACTTGTCGCTCTAACGAAGTAGGCGAGTGTCAGCAATATGTCTCGTGGTCTTATCGTGGCGTGTTTATCCTCTGCCGTTAGGTCAGACGATAGAAATGCCACTTGCACGCTTAGAGTAGCAGATTGTTGGTGACCAGCTTTAAATAGAACTTGATTATTTTCACACACATTTATTAAAATAATAACATGCATAAAAATTACTTAACTTGGTTCTGGATGCTATTTACAATTGACAGTCTGAAGTTCCTTTGGTATCGGTACGTTAATCTTATTCTCACATATATCTGTGATACTTGACAAAAGTGTCTATACACTTATCTTCATGGCTATGTACAGGAATATGGTAATCTTATTAGGGGCAGACTGAAACTTGACTATAGACTGGTACAGACAAATGTAGAACTAGTACAGACTGATACAGACTAATGCTGACTGGTACAGACTGATGCAGACAAATGCAGACTGACTAATTGGAGGTCTGTACACAATCATGTCCACCTTTATTATCTCATTTTGTTCGTTATTATTTGAGGCAATTGTTCGGGGCATATGTCCCATGACACCCATGGTCGATCCATTCACTCAGTTATTTTTATTACCCAGGGCAGCTAACCCTCTAACCAAACACGCTGAGCTACCGTGCCGACTTAACCACGACACGATTGCTCGCCCACGCTCCTTTGTGTAGCACTTGTTAAGCTTGAACCATTTGTTGTGTCTGGCCACTCGTCTAATACAGGATGCCCAGGAAGCTGTTTTCTCGTATCGCTAGACAACAATTCAAGCAAATCAAATTAATGGAGTTTAATACAGTAAGTTCAAATAATAAAAGGGTGTCCACGATAAGACTCCAACATTTGAACTCACAAAATCTGACAGGAAACACAATTTATTGACGAAGAAACACAGGGAAATCATACAGCAGCTCATCAAGTTATCATACACAGGTGGACGGTTCAGTACACTTGAACATGGGCGCCACGGGTAGCGCGAAGAATATCAAGTCTATAATCGATTTCACCGGCCGGAGTGGCCGTGCGGTTCTAGGCGCTTCAGTTTGGAACCACGTGACCGCTACGGTCGCAGGTTCGAATCCTGCCTCGGGCATGGATGTGTGTGATGTCCTTAGGTTAGATAGGTTTAATTAGTTCAAAGTTCTAGGCGACTGATGACCTCAGAAGTTAAGTCGCAAAGTGCTCAGAGCCTTTTGAACCATTTTGATCCCAGACTTACCACCACCTTGCCCTTTCGCAACACTCCCAGTAGCCACAATCTGATCACACCACTTCTTTATAGTCTTGAACAACGGGGGCGCTTTGTTGTAAACTCGACGAAAGTTTCTTTGCATTTGGGTCGCCGATTTTGTCTCTGCATACCACTAGACGACTTCTGCACGCTCCTTCATATCCTCCATTTTGCTAAAACAATTGATTGCAGCTCCACTAGGCGTATCAAATTTGCACACCACAAACTTGCTGAGTTGCTCTGTCTGCCCCTTCAAAATTCACAGGTCCACCATCTGAAATGAGAAACATATAGGATATTAATATGTTGGAATCTCGTTGTGGACTCGCTGTACTTAACTTTGCGTATTCACAAAGGTGTGTCGCAAGCAAATGGCGTCATGCAAATAATCAGTGTCCTTTGGTATATACAGGGTGTTACAAAAAGGTAATGCCAAACTTTCAGGAAACATTCCTCACACACAAAGAAAGAAAATATGTTTGTGGACATGTGTCTGGAAACGCTTACTTTCCATGTTAAAGCTCATTTTATTACTTCTCTTCAAATCACATTAATCATGGAATGGAAACACACACCAACAGAACGTACCAGCGTGACTTCAAACTCTTTGTTACAGGAAATGTTCAAAATGTCCTCCGTTAGCGAGGATACATGCATCCACCCACCGTCGCATGGAATCCCTGATGCGCTGATGCAGCCCTGGAGAATGGCGTATTGTATCACAGCCGTCCACAATACCAGCACGAAGAGTCTCTACATTTAGTACCGGGGTTGCGTAGACAAGAGCTTTTAAATGCCCCCATAAATGAAAGTCAAGAGGGTTGAGCTCAGGAGAGCGTGCAGGCCATGGAATTGGTCCGCCTCTGCCAATCCATCGGTCACCGAATCTGTTCTTGAGAAGCGTACGAACACTTCGACTGAAATGTGCAGGAGCTCCATCGTACATGAACCACATGTTGTGTCGTACTTGTAAAGGCACATGTTCTAGCAGCACAGGTAGAGTATCCCGTATGAAATCATGATAACGCGCTCCATTGAGCGTAGGTGGAAGAACATGGGGCCAAATCAAGATATCACCAACAATGCCTGCCCAAACTTTCACAGAAAATCTGTGTTGATAACGTGATTGCACAATTGCGTGCGGATTCTCGTCAA
This sequence comes from Schistocerca serialis cubense, assembly GCF_023864345.2. Taxonomy (NCBI): domain Eukaryota; kingdom Metazoa; phylum Arthropoda; class Insecta; order Orthoptera; family Acrididae; genus Schistocerca; species Schistocerca serialis. The sequence goes on from NW_026047617.1 coordinate 5,529,403, forward strand.
CCCACACATGTTGATTGTGAAAATTTACAGTTTGATCACGTTGGAATGAAGCCTTATCTTAAAGAGAACATATGCCCTGAAATGAGGATTGGTACATTGTCGGATGAACCATTCGCAGAAGTGTACCCGTGGAGGCCAATCAGCTGCTGATAGTGCCTGCACACGCTGAACATGGTACGGAAACAACTGGTTCTCCCGTAGCACTCTCCATACAGTGACGTGTTCAACGTTACCTTGTACAGCAGCAACTTCTCTGACGCTGACATTAGGGTTATCGTCAACTGCCCGAAGAATTGCCTCGTCCATTGCAGGTGTCCTCGTCGTTCTAGGTCTTCCCCAGTCGCGAGTCATAGGCTGGAATGTTCCGTGCTCCCTAAGACGCCGATCAATTGCTTCGAACGTCTTCCTGTCGGGATACCTTCGTTCTGGAAATCTGTCTCGATACAAACGTACCGCGCCACGGCTATTGCCACGTGCTAATCCATACAGCAAATGGGCATCTGTCAACTTCGCATTTGTAAACATTGCACCGACTTCAAAACCACGTTCGTGATGAACACTAACCTGTCGATGCTACGTACTGATGTGCTTGATGCTAGCACTGAAGAGCAATAAGTCGCATGTCAACACAAGCACGGAAGTCAACATTACCTTCCTTCAATTGGGCCAACTGGCGGTGAATCGAGGAAGTACAGTACATACTGACGAAACTAAAATGAGCTCTAACACGGAAATTAATCGTTTCCGGACACATGTCCACATAACATCTTTTCTTTATTTGTGTGTGAGGAATGTTTCCTGAAAGTTTGGCCGTACCTTTTTGTAACACCCTTTACAATTTCAATGCAAGCAAAAACAATACAGTTCATAAGTCACTGCTGTAGCGTTTGTTATCGCAGCTCGTCTTCCACTCTGCCGTGGCTAGGCGGCGCGGCGCTTGCATTCTCTCCGTACAGAGGCTGCTGCTGTCTCGGTGTCGTCCCAGAGATGCGTTCGTCAGCGCTCTATTGGCTGACGTTCTCTCACGGCCATCTCTGCTCTTTTGTTCATGATAGTGGTGGCGGCACTTGTCGTTACACTGGAAAACCATCCACTGTTTCTATTTCGCTTCTTTTGTTTTCACAGTTCAGTACATTTTCTTCCCGTTTTCAAGCTCCGTGTGTGTCCAGTTTTTGACTGGCTGTCCAGTGTGCTCTCTTACCACTAAATCTGAGGGGGATGTGACGGGGAATTTCCCTTGTGAGTAGCGACTTTGACTTACATATGATGTCATTGCTGGTAGCTGACAGGTGGACTCGGAAGCGAGAGTTTATCATCTGTTTACGACAGAACGCTAATTGGCTTTTTAAATCATAGCTGCGTAATTCAGGGAACGAAATGTCTTTCGAAATTGTTTTTTCTGCTTACGTATCGTAAAATAAGGATGGCGTGCCTTATCGCCTTTGTGCCACTCCAGTTAGTATCCTTAATACCAGTACAGTGCTGCCACATTTCCTTGGTTTCTGGTACCGATCGCTTCAAGACGAGCTGCTGACATGTGATTCATTTTGCATTCAGATCATACTGTGCGCCATAGGTCAGGTGCCATAGTCGGCATTGCTTAATGATGTATTTCACTTCGGTTATACGTAATTTATAACAGTGAGCATCACTTATACGTGACCTCTCACGCTGTTAATCTAACACAACAAGATGTTTCCTCAGCGATGAGTCGATTGAGCGTCCCACACACGACAGATACATCACCGGCAATGTTGTGAGCAATATAGCCTGCAATCGGCCACACAACACACATTACCCAGCAATTTCAACGAGCATTTCGAACGCCACTATGTCAGGAAATCCTCTTATCTAAATTTATCTGCCATGATTAGCAAAACTCAGTACGTCGATTATTTCTGGAAAACAAAGCGCTGAAATCTGTTAAAACTGTTTTGGAATGTTTCAGGTTGTAAAACCGTAAAATATCAACTACGATGGTGACCAAATTTCAACAGTATCCTCTTCATCTTTTCTTTCCGTACCTTCATAGTCTCTGGATCTGGAAACATGCAACTCCTTTTTGTGGGGCTGTATTAAAGGCAAGGTGTTCAGCAATAACTCCAAAACCACAGCCATTCAGCGGGTCATCGACAGCATCGATGTTCTGACACTTCAGCGGGTCATGCAGAATTTTCGCAATTCGTCTGCGCCACACCATCGCCAATCATGGCAGGCATATCGAACATGCCGTAGCGTAAATCATTTTACATGTTCAATAAAGTTTGTGCACGCCGTAGTTTGGAACTAATTTACGTTTTTTTCATACAGTTCAATAATTGTCACCCCATACATCTACATTTATACTCTGTAAACCACGGTGAAGTGCATGGCAGAGTGTATGTCCAATTGTACCAGCTATTAGCGTTTCTTCCTGTTCCATTTACGTATGGAGTGCGGGAAGAATGATTGTTTAAATGCGTCTGTGTCTGCAGTAATTACTCTAATCTTATGTTCCCGATTCCTTTGTCAGCGAAGCGTAGGGGACTGTAGTTTATTCTTAGAGTAATCATTTAAAGCCGCTTTTTGAAGATTAAAATAGACATTCTCGGGATAGTTTACGCCTGTCTTCTAGAGTCTTCCAGTTCAGTTCCTTCAGTATCTCTGTGACTCTCTCCCATGGTTAAACAAACCTGTGATCTTTCGTGCTGCCCTTCTTCCATATACGTTCCATATCCCCGCTTAGCCCTGTTTGGAACGAGTCCCACACGCATGGGCAATATTCGCAGGCTGGTCGCACAAGTGATATGTAAACAATCTCCTTCATAGACTAATTGCGCTTCCCTAGTATTCTGCCAATAAACCGAAGTCTACCATCTGCCTTACCCACGACTGAGTCTATGTGATCATTCCAGTTCGTGTCCCTACAAAGTGTTACACCCAGGTATTTGTATGAGTTGGCCGATTCCAACAGTGACTCACTGATATTACAGTCATAGGATACTACTTTTTGCTTTCTTTTGTGAGGTGCACAATTTTACATTTATGAACATTTAAAGCAGGTTGCCAATATCTGCTCCACATTCAAATCTTATCAAGATCTGACTGAATATTCATGCAGCTTCTTTCAGATAATACTTTGTTATACGAAACTGCATCATCTGCAAAAAGCTCCGCATTACTATTAATATTGTATGCAAGGTCATTAATACACAACATGAGCAGCAGGGGTCCGAACACATTTCCCTAGGGTACACTCAAAGTTACGTCTACATCTGACGATATCTCTCCGCCTACTCTGAATAACGCAGGCGCTGCACTGTCGTTGTCCGCTGATTCTGGACAAGCACCTTTCAAGTAAAATGTCTTCCCTGTACGGAACTATACGTAATGGATGTACGAGTACAGGTCGTAGACACATGGTTGGTGACATATGGAAGTTTGGGTCTGGCTGTGAGTCGTGCACAGATAGGCAAATGCTACAGCCGGCATAGTAGCTCAGCGTATTTGGTCAGAGAGCTGCCTGGCCTCTGTAACAAAAAAGTGTGTGGAAGGATCACCAAACGAACGTGACCAGATGTCATGTGACGTCCGCAACGACCAAACACAACGGAAAATTAAAAAAAAGAAAGTAAGGGGACCGGTCCGTCACAAATTTTCATGGTCATCATTCCATTATACAGCTGATAGTTACCCATATTCACAAATGTGAATACATTTTACGTATTTCATAACGTCTGTAGTTGCTGCAGTGCATGTCTGAAGGAACATTGCATCGTAATTCAGAATAACACAGGAGCTGCAATATTGACTGAACTACTAGTTTCGGAACTGCTGAGTACTTGGCTGTTGTATGTAAAGGTAAAATGAGCATTGGGTTTGTAACGGATGAATTCAACTGATACGTAGATATTCTCGTTGCATAATTCCCCTCAGTAGACAATTTTTCTAGAGTTCTCACAACCTCTGGGAAATTTTGAGAAAATAGTCTGATGGATTTATATTTTTCAGACCATCTCGTCTCACACATTCTTGTTAAATTGGGAGCGTATTTCTGACGTGTACTCGATTCTCCAAAAACGTTTATAGTGTCTTTCACAGTGGCAACAGTATTCTTAATTTCCGGCACTGCGTCTGCATCGTTCACCACAAGGTTGAGTTTGTGGCTTGAGCAATGGACGTATGATGCTCGATAATATTTCTTTATTAAAATGGCTTGTACACCATCACTTGCACTAAATGTCTCGCCATCTATTGCTTGTCATAACCTGCACGTCAACTGCTATTAATCTACAGTTAGCGTCAGCTGTAACTAAAAAATTAATAGCTTAGGAGGAGAAAAGCATTTTACGTTTAAATATGGTAGGAGAAACGATGTTGTTCGTTAGAAACTTCACATAGTTATAATCCCTTACTGCCTATTAGTGAATACGCTGTTCCTTGGCGACGTAACATGCCTGCGAATAGCAGAGCGGGTTGCTTATCGCTAAATTTATTATTTATATAAACTTCCCTATCGACAGTAACGTGCCGAAGACGAAACAATTACTCCCGGATCTGCGCGAACGAGTTCGAATATCTTCTAGGGGGAAGCAGCTGCCCCCCCCCCCCCTACCCATCGCTGGGTACGCCCATGATCACACCAGTCCCTCGCCTACATGTTGGATCTTACATACCCGCATCGGAGTTGCGCTACGTTGCATATGTTCTGCAGTAACGCCTTCAAACGAAACCTTTTTGATCGGACTTTGTATAAACACTGTTTTCCGTAGAGGTGGGATATTTCTCGTTCTCGTTGATGTTGGCTAACTACAACACAGCACATACTCTGAACATTGTAGACAAGAAATCAATGTGGGCCCTCAGTAAGACGTTCACTGCGTTATCATTTAAACTTATTGAGGTCCCACTTGGTAAACAAATGTCGATTGTGAATGATGTGGACTGCTGAGTGTTCTCTTTTGTCTTTGACACATTTCCTAATTACTGATAAAAACCCCTTGTCGTGAGACTACTTTTAAAAACCATATACCCAATGGGAATAAATCATGAATGTTCCAGATCCACACAAATCACGTGTAAATATTGATTTTTATGCGAATAAACAAACAAATTTCTTTCTTTAATATGCAGATCTGTAACGCAGAAAGAAAAGGTAATATGCACTATTCTTTTGCCAGCATGTTTGGCTATCTGTATGACAAACTGTCTGCAAAAAGCTTCAGGCTACAGCGCTGAGTGCCGCAAGTTCGAATGTCGAATCTTTGACCTTTATAAATAGCGTCATATCACTGGCTGGAAAAATTTGCGGGGATTATTTCTGTAAAGATACAGGTGACAGAGGGCTAGGGCAATCGACGTTGCTATTTACAAAACAATACATTACTTCAGTTAGTAAATTTTGTTTTTAGTTTACGTGAGAATTCTGTACGACTGATGCGCAACTTTCAGTCGCGTCCGCTACGAGATTGTTTCTCCCGCCACGTATTATTTACTCTCGGAGCGTTTTCCCGCCACGTATAATTGTTCTTTGAACGGCGTATGTATACGAGCAGCTGTGCCTTCGCGACACTTGGGTTGTTTGCTCTGTCTTCGACAGTTACATGCGAGGCGAATCTGAAGCTTCAAGTATTCTGTACAAGAGTTCTACAAGAGAAGCTTTTATTTTGGGTTTCCAGCGACCAGCAGAATGTTTTTCGGCGAAAAGGTAAGAGATACTCAACTTCTGTAACTGAATCGTGATCAGCAGCGATGTGCTCATAGGGAGTTGGGAAAATGTGTGATGTTTGCGTTCTTTGAGGATGCTCGCAGTTTCTGCAGCTTATGCGACATTCATATCCTTCACAATCACCCATAGGTAAAATACCTACGGTACTGAAATGCTGTTTCTTTCGGTTTTCAGTGGCTTGGAATGGATGACAAACTAGCTGCGGATGTTTTTAATGTTCTCGTCAGTTTTTCGTAGCTAATTTAGTGTCCGACAAGCTAATGGTCGTAACTTGCAAACATTCTGTTAATGGTGCTAACTGCCTTGTACGTTTAGTACCGCTGAACTGGTGCAATAGTTCCGTGAAGCGTTTTCTCTAGGATGCGTTTAGTCAGTCCTGGCACTATGTGCAATAAATGCAAATTATTCGTTAGCAGGTTGCGTAAGAGTTTCATGTGTTTATTTTTGACAGCGTATACGAGCGCGCAAGCTCGCACGTGCCAACACGTACACACGCTCGCATGTGTGTGTGTGTGTGTGTGTGTGTGTGTGTGTGTGTGTGTGTGTGTGTGGGTTTGTATTTCTTAAGATCGAAATATATTAATTTTTTTCCCTCACCCCCGACCCCTTTTCAGGGTGTAAGATTAGTTTCGACTCCAATTAAAAAAAAAATTCGGATTCCTCTGTTGCAAGTTTGAACTCACAAATATAACGCAGGTTTCCATCAGTTACGTAGTTTCACGCCATAATATAATAAATAGTAGTTGCCTTATGTTTGGCGATCCTTTCTGAGACTCTATATGTTAATGTGTGGTTGCAATTGTGTGGTTGTAGATTATATCGTGAAAATTATTGGCCTACAAATTCTGCCTGCTCTGCCTGCTCTGTTTAGTCATTTTGATTTAGTGACCGCTTTTTCTCAGCAGTTTTTCACTGAACCATACAACCATCCCCAACAGGCATTCAGATACTCCCGATCTCTGCTGAAAGCCCAATGGAATCTTTCAATACATATACAGCAGAGTTGATAACTCGGCAATAAGTGCAGATCGCGCCTCTAGCTCACAGTTACAACACAATGCAAACCGTCCCTCTGCAATATTTGTTGATCACAATCGTGATCTCTCGTGTGACCTGGTGAACCTAGAACAACTTCATCTTAATAATTCTAAACTGCAGGTTATCAGAAAGCTTAGGTGCTCCCGTATTTACAGCAAACGTGGCAGGGCACGTGAAAAACCGGCAAGAAAATCGAAATCGCGGAAAAGAATGAGACGGCGTAAGAAGCAGCGGTCTTTCAGGTACGAATACGTAATCTTGGAAGTATAGTCGAAGAACATTCGCCGTTATCTAACTTCCTGCAATTGTAAAATCTAGTTTACTTTTCAAGGAATAATTGTTTGAAACAGGGTTGCGGCAACTGTCCCAGATGCTCAGTGGGCTCCAACCACTTTTGAGGAGACGGGTGTGCGACGGCTCGGTGCGTGAACTTCGCCGCCTTCGGTGAGTGAACTTCGTTTGATATTCGACCATTTGTGTCATGTAGGTCAATGTGAAATACCCACACTATTGTGTCTTTGTGCTACAACAGTAACCGTGGGGCGAAACGTCTCTACACCATATATGTGTATGCATTCCAAATCACAAAATTCCTGTCTTCATACGTAAACATCATATACTCGTTTTCTGCTCAACTAAGACAACCCAGAAGACTGAGTACCAGAATCTACGCAGATTTTGAGCAGTCTGTCAGAATCATTTAATATGAGTAACGCCAGGATCACTAAACACGATCGTCGTCGTACTGAGAAAGGGAAAATTTGTGACAGGAACTAATTAACCTTAAACGGCAGCATTTCAGAACGGAAGTGAGACGTATTTATCAATTTAATCCACTAATACACTACTGGCCATTAAAATTCCTACACCACGAAGATGACGTGTTACAGACACGAAATTTAACCGACAGGAAGAAGATGGAGTGATATGAAAATGATTAGCTTTACAGAGCATTCACACAAGGTTGGCGCCGGTGGCGACACATGCAACGTGCTGACATGAGGAAAGTTTCCAACCGATTTCACATACACAAACAGCAGTTGACCGGCGTTGCCTGGTGAAACGTTGTTGTGATGCTTCGTGTAAAAAGGAGAAATGCGTACCATCACGTTTCCGACTTTGATAAAGGTCGAATTGTAGCCTATCGCGACTGCGGTTTATCGTATCGTGACATTGCTGCTCGCGTTGGTAGAGATCCAATGACTGTTAGCAGAATATGAAATCGGTGGGTTCAGGAGGGTAATACGGAACGCCGTGCTGCATCCCAGCGGCCTCGTATCACTAGCAGTCGAGATGACAGGCATCTTATCCGCACGGCTGTAACGGATCGTGCAGCAACGTCTCGATGCTGAGTCAACAAATGGGGACGTTTGCAAGAAAAGAACCATCTGCCCGAACAGTTCGACGACGTTTGCAGCAGCACGGACTATAAGCTCGGAGACTGTGGCTGCGGTTACCCTTGACGCTGCATCACAGACAGGAGCGACTGCGATGGTGTATTCGACGACGAACCTGGGTGCACGAATGGCAAAACGTCATTTTTTCGGATGAATCCAGGTTCTGTTTACAGCATCATGATGGTCGCATTCGTGCTTGGCGACATTGCGGTGAACGCACATTGGAAGCGTGTATTCGTCATCGCCATTCTGGCGTATCACCCGGCGTCATGGTATGGGGTGCCATTGGTTACACGTCCCGGTCACCTCTTGTTCGCATTGACGGCACTTTCAATAGTGGACGTTACATTTCAGATGTGTTACGACCCGTGGCTCTACCCTTCATTCGATCCCTGCGAAACGCTACATTTCAGCAGGATAATGCACGACCGCATGTTGCAGGTCATGTACGGGCCTTTCTGGATTCAGAAAATGTTCGACTGCTGCCCTGGCCATCACATTCTCCAGATCTCTCAGCAACTGAAAACGTCTGGTCAATGGTGGCCGAGCAACTGGCTCGTCACCACTACTCTTGATGAACTGTTGTATCGTGTTGAAGCTGCACGGGCAGCTGTACCTGTAGACGCCATCCAAGCTCTGTTTGACTCAGTGCCCAGGCGTATCGAGGCCGTTATTACGGCCAGAGGTGGTTGTTCTGGGTACTCATTTCTCAGAATCTATGCACCCAAATTGCGTGAAAATGTAATCACATGTCAGTTGTAGTATAATATATTTGTCCAATGAATACCCGTTTATCATTTGCATTTCTTCTTGGTGTAGCAATTTTAATGGCCAGTAGTGTATAAATCAGTAATAATATTGCAACAGAATTTTTGTGGTGATCATACCTACATCAGCCAAAGTCATAAACTATCATTTTCTGTTCAGTACAGCTACTCCTCTTTACTCAAGTCTGCGTAATCAATCAGTACATGACCGAAATTACAGAATTTCTGTATCACAAACTTCAAATCGCTAAACACACTGACGGAAAAAAAAGTCGCAACCAAGAGGGAGTCGTGTGACATAAACGATTGTTGGTAGGCGAGTTTCTGTATCTGAAAAATGACACATATTCTAATTTCTTGCCAGTCGCCTAAGAGTGGCGATAATAACGCCACAGTGAGACAGAAAATTAGCTTTCCTTTAAATACGAGCTGTAACGGTCGTGAGCGTTTGTAACGTTTGAGACTGGACGCGATGAGTTGATGTTAGTCAAGACTGCCTTTAAGTGGGGCAGGACGTCAAACGGGCCGACTTGGAGCAGGAGAGGCATCACAGGACATTTTAATTTCCAGTGTCTATACTTTTACAAATAAATTCATAAAACTTTGTCGGCATCACCAGGAAGGATTCAGGATTTACACTCATTGCAGTGGAAGTTCGAAAACATAACAAATTTTTTTTTATGTGTGAAATTTCTTCATTTCTTACACTTACTAATGGATGCATTTGTTGCTATAGGTACACTTTTCTTCATAAGTTAGAGAGATTCTTCGATGAACTTTCCACAACATACTTACCATACTTACAGGTGTATAAAACTCTAGAATTTATTTAATTTATGAAAAAACGAATTATCTGCTGTATTTTATACTTCATGTTTCGAAAAAACACAAATTTTGTAGTTAATTAACTCAGTTTTTACCACAGTTTTTAATAGATTTGGAAAATTCTAGAGTTTCATACACCTTTAAGTATGTTTTGTATGCTGTGCAAAATTCATCGAACCATCTCTCTTACTTCTGAAGAAAAGTGTACCTATAGCATCAAATGCTGCCATTGGTAAGTGAAAAAGATGATGAAATTTCACATGTAAAAAAAATTACTTCGTTATGTTTTCGAACTTCCACTGCTACGAGTGTGAATCCTGAATCCTCCCTGGTCATTCTGACAAAATTTTATGAATTTATTTGTAAAAGTATAGACAGTGGAAATTAAAATGTCCTCTGGTGCCTCTCCCGCTCCAAGTCGGCCCGTTTGGCGTCCTGCCCCCCTTAAGGCAACAAAGATGCCATTATCAACACCCCACTGAGTTTGAACGAGGTCGTGTGATTGGGCTTTGAGAAGCTGGATGTTCCTTCTACGATACTGCAGAAATACTTGGCAGGAATGTAGGCACTGTACATGACTGCTAATTGCGTTGGTGACGAGAATGTAAGCCGGCCGTTGTGGCCGAGCTGTTCTAGGCGCTTCAGTCTGGAACCGCGCGACAGCTACGGTCGCGGGTTCGAATCCTGCCTCGGGCATGCATGTGTGTGATGTCCTTAGGTTAGTTAGGTTTAAGTAGTTCTAAGTTCTAGGGAGTGATGTGATGACCTCAGATGTTAAGACCCATAGGGCTCAGAGCCATTTCAACCATTTTTTTTTCTTTTCTTTTTAACGAGAATATAAGGTGCCAAGAAGACCGTGCTCCAGTCGGCCACGTGGCACTACCGAGAACGAAGACCATCGTGTTCAGTGTATGGTTTTGGTGCGTCATACTGCATCTGCAGTAGCAATCTGAGCAGTAGTTGGCACCACAGTCACGCAACGAACTATAATAAATAGGTTACTTTCAGGTCAGGTCCAATCCTGACGCGCTGTATAGTTTATTCCACTGACCCCAAAACACAGCCATTTTCAACTTCAGTGGTGTCAACCGAGAGCTCATTGGAGGCCAGAGTGGAGGTATGTTGCGTTTACCAAAGAAAGCCGGTTCTGCCTCAGTGCAAGTGATGGCTGTGTGTTGGACAGAAGCGAGCCAGTTGAGGCCTGCAACCAAGCCATTTACGTGCTACACAGTCTGGTGATTCGACCTGTTGTAGTGCCATTCTTGAACAGCATTGCAGGAGACGTTTTCCAACAGGATAACGCTCGCCAACATACCATTGTTGTAAACCAAGGTGGTCGTCTACATGTTGCCTTGGCCTGCTCAATCACCAGACCAGTCTGTAATGACACCATCGGACAACAACTTCAGCGTTGCCTGCAAATAGCATTAACTGTCTCTGTACTGACCGACAAAGTGCAACAGGCATGGATAGAACTCTCCCTCACAATCTGACATCCGGCACCTGCACAAAATACTGCATGTAAATGTGCATTTTTGCATGCAATATTCTGGAGCATACACTGGTTGTTAATGCACTAGCATTTCACATTTGCAATGGCTCATCTCGCACTTACATTACCCCAGCTTTGGTATACCGCTCACGGTCTGTCGAACTTCGTTCGCAGTTCACTAATACGATCTCCATTTATACTGATGTCTCTAAGACCAATGACGGTGTCGGGTGTTCTTTTATTGTAGGGGCACACAGTTTCAAATACCGGCTCTGTGGCCATTGTTCGGTCTTCACAGTTGAGCTATTTGCCCTCTACCAGGCTGTTCCTTACAGCTGCCGCCGCCGACATTCTGCTTACGTCATCTGCTCTGATTCCCTGCGCGCCATCCAGAGCCTCAGTGATCCGTATCCGGTTCACCCCTTTCGTTCACCGGATCCGACGCTCTCTTCAGCAGCTGGTGGACGACGGTTCTCCGGTTACCTTTATGTGGGTTCCTGGCCGTGTCTGTATCCCTGGGAACGAAGCTGCAGATGCCGCGGCCAAGGCTGCAGTCCTCCAGCCTCGGACAGCTTCTTGTTGTGTCCCTTCATCAGATTGTAGCAGGTTCATTTGTCAGCGCATTTTATCGCTGTGGCGTGCCGATTGGTCTACACTTACTGAAAACGAGCTTCGGGCCTCGAAACCTCTCCCCACGGCTCGGACGACCTCTTCACGACCTTCTCGGCGGAGGGAGGTCGCTTTGGCCCGGTTACGGATCGGACACTGCCGGTTCAGCCACCGCCATCTGCTGACGGCTGCGCCGGCGCCGTTCTGCCCGTGTGGGCAAGTGCTGACGGTCCGCCACATTTTAACGTCCTGTCCGAAGTTTAATACACTGCGCGTTGATCTTGGCCTGCCACATACTCTGGATGACATTTTAGCGGATGACCCGGGAGCAGCTGCTCGCGTTCCTCGTTTTATCCACTTGACAAACCTGTCTAAGGACATTTGATTATGCTGTTTTCTTTTAACCCCCTGCCTGTTAATGTGCCTTTTTTAGTGTTGTCCCTTTTAGCTGCTGTTTTAACATTGTGCCTCGCAGTGCATTCATAACTTAGTCTGGGCGCTAATCACCACTGTAGTTGTGCGCCCTAAAACCACAAAAAAACTTACATTACCATGTGAGCTTGCAAATCACTTACATATGTTATGAAGACAAATGTATTCGCGAAATTTCATTACTCTACATTAATTATTTTTTGGTGTTGCATTTTTTCCCATCAGTGTGCTTTTAATAGCCTGATGTACCTAAGCACTACATTGCAACACTGTTCGACACAAATTTCGAATTACATATCATCTTTATAGGAACAATAGTTCAGGGACACAAATATGATTAGGCCAGTATAGAACAAATGTAATATAAGGAACCTGGCACATCAGCGTCACATGTCTTTTAATGAATGTCATCGGTCGTTTTATGCTGCTGAAAACGCTTCCCGAAAGTCGGAAAAACAACCATAACACATCACTGTATAGATATCTGCACCTATTAAAAAATACTGATAGCAAGGAGTTGTGCTTTGTCAGACTCCTTTATCCAGCATAACGATGTGCTCAGGGTTCCATCCTGAGCGTCGTCCTCTTTGCTAACACCGTTAAGGGGGGTTGGACGTTAAACGGCCAGACTTGGAGCAGGAGAGGCACCACAGGACATTTCAATTTCCACTGTCTATACTTCTACAAATAAATTTATAAAACTTTGTCAGCATGACCAAGAAGGATTCAGGATTCACACTCTTAGCAGTGGATGTTCGAAAACATAACGAAATAATCTTTTTACTTGCGAAATTTCATCATTTTTTTCACTTACTAATGGCAGCATTTGTTGCTATAGGTACACTTTTAGAGAGATTCTTCGATGAATTTTGCACAGCATGGAAACCATACTTAAAGGTGTATGAAACTCTAGAATTTTCCAAATCTATTAAAAACTATGGTAAAAATTGAGGTAATTAACTATAACATTTGTGTTTTTTCTAAACATGATGTTTAAAATATAACAGCTCATTCGTTTTTCCATAAATTTAATAAATGCTAGAGTTTCATACACCTGTAAGTATGGTATGTATGCTGTGGAAAATTCATCGAAGAATCTCTCTAACTTATGAAGAAAAGTGTACCTATAGCAACAAATGCAGCCATTAGTAAGTGTAAAAAATTATGAAATTTCACACGTAAAAAAAATTGGTATGGTTTCCAACTTCCACTGCAATGAGTGTGAATCCTGAATCCTTCCTGGTGATGCTGACAAAGTCTTATGAATTTATTTGTAAACGTATAGACACTGGAAATTAAAATGTTCTGTGATGTCTCTCCTGCTCCAAGTCGGCCCGTTTGACGTCCTACCCCCCTTAATTCTATAATGGCATCTCCGGCTTCCTTTTCGTTGAAAATTTTGCCATTTATTGGATTTCCCCACGGACCTGTCTCATTGAGCGGTGTCTTCAGCGCTGTCTCGATCGTCTTTGCTCATGGAGCATCGACAATTGCTTTCGTTTTTCCACCGACAAAACAGTTTGTATGAATTTCTGGGGGCGCAGTTTGTTTCTTCCACTGTCTTTACATCTTGGCCCTGTTGATCTTCCGTTCGTTGAAACTACGAAATTAATGAGACTCATTCTCGATAGGACACTTTCTTGGTCCTCCCACATGTCTTACCTGGCAGCCGGCTGTATGCAGTCGCTCAACGTCCTTCGTGTCCTCAGTGGTATTTCCTGGGGAGCAGATTGAACCACCCTCCCCCCTTTGGACTGGTCCCTTATCCGCTCGAAACTAGAGTATGGGTGTTTTGTTTATGCATCTGCAGATCCGTCCTTCTTATGTCCTCTCAATACTGCCCACAATCGTGGAGTGCGTTTGGCCATGGTCACCTTTTACACATCTACATCTGCATCTACATTTATACTCCGCAAGCCACCCAACGGTGTGGCGGTGGGCGCTTTACGTGCCACTGTCATTACCTCCCTTTCCCGTTCCAGTCGCGTATGGTTCGCGGGAAGAACGACTGCCGGAAAGCCTCCGTGCGCGCTCCAATCTCTCTGATTTCACATTCGTGATCTCCTCGGGAGGTATAAGTAGGGGGAAGCAATATATTCGATACCTAATCCAGAAACACACCCTCTCGAAACCTGGACAGCAAGCTACACCGCGATGCAGAGCGCCTCTCTTGCAGAGTCTGCCACTTGAGTTTGTTAAACATCTCCGTAACACTATCACGCTTACCAAATAACCCTGTGACGAAACGCGCCGCTCTTATATGGATCTTCTCTACCTCCTCTGTCAACCCGATCTGGTACGGATCCCACACTGATGAGCAATACTCAAGTATAGGTCGAACGAGTGTTTTGTAAGCCACCTCCTTTGTTGATGGACTACATTTCCTAAGGACTCTCCCAATGAATCTCAACTTGGTACCCGCCTTACCAACAATTAATTTTATATGATAATTCCACTTCAAATCGTTCCGCACGCATACTCCTAGATATTTTACAGAAGTAACTGCTACCAGTTTGTTCCGCTACCGTATAATCATACAATAAAGGATCCTTCTTTCTATGTATTCGCAATACATTACATTTGTCGATGTTAAGGGTCAGTTGCCATTCCCTGCACCAAGTGCCTATCCGCTGCAGATCTTCCTGCATTTCGCTACAATTTTCTAATGCTGCAACTTCTCTGTATACTACAGCATCATCCGCGAAAAGCTGCATGGAACTTCCGACACTATCTACTAGGTCATTTATATACATTGTGAAAAGCAATGGTCCCATAACACTCCGCTGTGGCACGCCAGAGGTTACTTTAACGTCTGTAGACGTCTCTCCATTGAGAACAACATGCTGTGTTTTGTTTGCTAAAGACTCTTCAATCCAGCCACACAGCTAGTCTGATATTCCGTAGGCTCTTACTTTGTTTATCAGGCGACAGTGCGGAATTGTATCGAACGCCTTCCGGAAGTCAAGGAAAATAGCATCTACCTGGGAGCCTATATCTAATATTTTCTGGGTCTCATGAACAAACAAAGTGAGTTGGGTCTCATACGATCGCTGTTTCCGGAATCCATGTTGATTCCTACAGAGTAGATTCTGGGTTTCCAGGAACGACATGATACGCGAGCAAAAAACATGTTCCAAAATTCTACAACAGATCGACGTCAGAGATATACGTCTTTAGTTTTGCGCATCTGCTCGACGACCCTTCTTGCCTACCACCGTAACTTTCTCCTCAGCAGATACCTGTGAAATTTGTCCGCCATGCGTGGCTGCCCATCCTATGCCTACTTCTTCGATGACTTCTTTGACCACCAGAATGGGGCAAGTTAAATTTTTGACGAAATAATTAACAGCCAATCAAAATATTACGGAACACAGAATCAACAATTATAGTGATACCATACATGGCAATTCTCAAAGAATGCGCAGCACACACCTACAGCAACAACAGTAATATAGAAAGTAACACCAAAACAGAAATCATATAACGAACCACTGCATAATCCTACAGTGCATTCTTTTAGAATTTTCATGTGTGGTACGCTCAAATTGTCGGCTTCACGTTCCTTTATTACGCCATTTTCATTAGGTGTGGGCCCTTCGCTTCCTGTACTACTACAAAAAAGCGATAATGGAATCGACAATTAGAATTGAGCTATACAGCTCACTTCTGGTTATCGATCCCAAGATTTGTTATTTTTTCGTTACTTGTGCAGTATTTTCTCTTTTAGAAATTCTGTGTTGCTTACTACTTTTTTCCCGCTATGTCCTGCTTACGTTTCCCATGAGTTACTATTTCTTTCATTTTGCGGTGGTTGTGTTAGAGTTTGGTTTGTGCCCTTTCAAAACCCACACCCCCCTAAGATTCAATACTTGTTATTAAGAACTGCCGCTATTCCATAATACTACGAGTTTACTATGCTTGGTGCTGCAGTGAAGTGTAAAGGTAGTCTCCGGTTCTTTCACTTACTGGCGTAAAATATGACAATAATTCAGGCACTGAGAACCAGAAGTGCCCAAAGCACATTTGCAAAGTTTAGGGAAAAACAGATATTTGTGAAAATCAAATTTGTCAGGAAACCACCAGTCTCATAGCTGTGATTTTTTTAACATCCCATATTTCCAATTAATATAGTTAAATATTTATCATTCTTATTATTATACACCTCACAGGCCTTTATCTGACGACGCGAAGCATGTATGACTATTTGTTCCTCCTGTTCTTCCAGTACTTTTTCATTCGTTGGCTAAAGACCCTCTTCCTTTCTTCGGTCCACTTTGATCTTTCGGTTTTAGGTGCTGTCTTCTCTGACATTACTTCCCAATTGTGTATTTTGTGTCTACAGACGCTTTTGTCTGTGATGTCCGCTGAATTAAACCGTGCTTCTTCCAGATCAATTTTGACGTGTGTCATCCAAGGTGTAGTGGTTTTGAGCCTCTGTTTGTATCTTGAGTATTCTGATGGTGCGTCTGGTCTGTGGGAGTCTGCTTACGTGGACGTGGAATTTTAGTCGCCTTTCTCTGAAGTCCGCTGCGAGGTTGAAAGCCACTTCCTTTCGGCTGCTAATGAAGTAGTTAGGCAGCATCAACTGTAATTATAGGACGCTTCCTTACACCTCGCTGTTGTAAATGGACGTTGTGCCATTATACAGTCACAAATTTGAATAAGGTGAGCAGCTTAACAAAAAAAGCCACAGCCTGGGGCTTAGCCTGCGGCTAAGCCATGTCTCCGCAGTATCCTTTCTTTCAGGAGTGCTAGTTCTGCATGGTTCGCAGGAGAGCTTCTGTAAAGTGTGGAAGGTAGGAGACGAGATACTGGCAGAAGTAAAGCTATGAGGACCGGGCGTGAGTCGTGCTTCGTAAGCTCAGATAGTAGAGCGCCTGCCCGCGAAAGGCAAAGGTCCCGAGTTCGAGTCTCGGTCGGGCACACAGTTTTAATCTGCCAGGAAGTTTCAAACCTGTGATCTTTCGTGCTGCCCTTCACCGTATACGTTCGATATCCCCTCTTAGCCCTATTTGGAACGAGTCCCACACGCATGGGCATTATTTGCAGACCAGTCGCACGTGTGATGTGTAAGCAATCTCCTTTGTAGACTGATTGCACTTCCCTAGTATTCTGCCAATAAACCGAAGTCCACCATCTGCTTTACCCACCACTTAACCTATGTGATCATTCCAGTTCATGTCCCTACAAAGCCCAGGTATTTGTATGAGTTGGCCGATTCCAAGAGTGACTTACTGATAATAGAGTCATAGGTTACTACTTTTTCTTTTTGTTTTATGTGGTGCACAATTTTACATTTCTGAACATTTAAAGCAAGTTGCGAATCCCTGCACCACATTCAAATCTTATCAAGATCTGACTGAATACTCATGCAGCGTCTTTCAGAAAGTACTTTGTTATACAAAACTGCATCATCTGCAAAAAGCTCCGCATTACTATTAATATTGTATGCAAGGTCATTAATACACAACATGAGCAGCAAGGGTTCCAACACACTTCCCTAGGGTCCACCTGAAGTTACGTCTACATCCTACGATGACTCTCCGCCTATTCTGAATAACACAGGCACGTCACTATCGTTGACCGCCGATTATGGGCAAGCACCTTTCAAGTAAAATGTCTTCCCTGTACGGAACTATACATAATGGATGTACGAGTACAGGTTGTAGAGACATGGTTGCTGACATATGGAAGTTTGGGTCTGGCTGTGAGTCGTGCACAGATAGGCAAATGCTACAGCCGGCATAGTAGCTCAGCGTATTTGGTCAGAGAGCTGCCTGGCCTCTGTAACAAAAAAGTGTGTGGAAGGATCACCAAACGAACTTGACCAGATGTCATGTGACGTCCGCAACGACCAAACACAACGATCAACTACGAACAACACGCAAAAAAAAAAAAAACGAGGTGAGGCAACCGCTCGCGTTAAGCGGGAAATCTGGGTTCAAGTCCCGGTACGGTACAAGTTTTCATGGTCACCATTCCATTATACAGCTGATGGTTACCCTTATTCACAAATGCGAATACATTTTATGTATTTCATAACGGCTGTAGTCGCTGCATTGCATGTCCGAAGGAACATTGCATCGTAATTCAGAATAATACAGGAGCTGCAATACCGAATGAACCACTAGTTTCGAAACTGCTGAGTACTTGGCTACTGTATGTAAAGGTAAAATGAGCATTGGTTTTGTAACGGATGAATTCAACTGATACGTAGATATTCTCGTTGCATAATTTCTGTCTGTAGACAATTTCTCTAGAGCTCACGCAGCATCTGGGAAATGTTGGGAAAATAGTCTGACGGTTTTATAATTTTCAGACCATCTCGTCTCACACATTCGTGATAAAGTGGAAGCATATTTTCCGCGTGTAGTCGATTTTCTAAAAAGAGTTTGTAGCGTCGTTTACAATGACAACAGTGTCTGTAATTTCTGGCACTGCGTTTGCATCTTTTCCCACAAGGTTGAGTTTGTGGCTTGAGCAAAGAAATTGTGAGGATCGATAATATTTCTTTCTGAAAATGGCCTGTATACTGCTCTCTCTGCCTGCCATTGTAGAACAGCCATCGGAGACAAATGCTACACATGCGATGGGTAGTTACCGGTCCACAGTGAAGGAGACGCCCCGTTCCTTGAAATGAGTCTGGCGTCGCAGATCCACCCGTATCTTGTGTCGAATCGCGACCAGCATGGAACTTGTACCATTTCACAACAGAAGTTTTCAATAGACGTGCTTCCCCGTAGACATTTTTCATTCTCCGAAGGACGTCTACCGTTGTTTGTCCTTCGGTAGCGAAGAAAAGAATAACTGCACATTGTTCCTGTTTGGACGCATTTGGTGATAACGTCGTCATAGTTCACGTTTCGGCATTTACTACACGCATGTCGGAAAGACACGAGTATCACACCAGCCCTCGTCTACTTGTCGGTGCTTATATACCCGCATCGGCCTTGCGCTACGTTGCATATGCGCTGCAGTAACGCCTTCAAGCGTAAATTTTTTGATCGGACCTTGTATAAACACAATTTTCCGTAGAGGTGGAATATTTCTCGTTCTCGTTGATGTTGGCTAACTACAACACAGCACATACACTGTACATTGTAAACAAGAAATTAACGTGAGCCCTCAGTAAGACGTTCACTGCGTTATCATTTAAACTTATTGAGATCCCACTTGGTAAACAAATGTCGATTGTGAATGATGTGGACTGCTGAGTGTTCTCTTTTGTCTTTGACACATTTCCTAATTACTGATAAAAACCCCTTGTCGTGAGACTACTTTTAAAAACCATATACCCAATAGGAATAAATCATGAATGTTCCAGATCCACACAAATCACGTGTAAATATTGATTTTTATGCGAATAAACAAACAAATTTCTTTCTTTAATATGCAGATCTGTAACGGAGAAAGAAAAAGTAATATTCACGATTCTTTTGCCAGCTATCTGTATGACAAACTGTCTGCGAAAAAATTGAGGTCGCAGCGCTGAGTCCCACAAGTTCGAATGTCGAACCTTTGACCTTTGTAAATAGTGCCATATCATTGGGTGGAAAATTTTGGGGGATTATTTCTAGAAAGATACAGCTTAACAGAGTGCTAGGGCAATCGACGTTGCTATTTACAAAACAATCCATTACTTCATTTAATAAATTTTATTTTTAGTTTATGTCAAAATTCTGTACGACTGATGCGCAACTTTCAGTCGCGTCCGCTACTAGATTGTTTTTCCCGCCACGTATGGTTTACTCTCTGAGCGTTTTCCGCGACGAATAATTGTTCTTTGAACGGCGTATGTATACGAGCAGCTGTGCCTTCGCGACACTTGTGGTGTTTGCTCTGTCTTCGACAGTTACATACGAGGCGAATCTGAAGCTTCCAGTATTCTATACAACAATTCTACAAGAGAAGCTGTTATTCTGGGTTTCCAGCGTCCAGCAGGAAGTTTTCTCGGTGAAAAGGTAAGAGATACTCAACTTCTGTAACTGATTCGTGATGAGTAGCGATGTGCTCATAGGTAGTTGGGAAAATGTGTGATGTTTGCGTTCTTCGAGGATGTTAAGGTTCTTCTGTTTTTATTAGACAAGTCAGCACATATGAACTGCTAACAGTTTCTCGTGTTTTGCAGTTTCTGCGACAGCCATCTCCTTCACAATCACCCATACTCAAAATCCCAACGGTAACTGAAATGGGGTCTAGTGCAGCAGGGGATACAACCCGTCGGCTTTGAACAATGACGTCATTCCTTAGTCATAGATCGTAATGTCTTCACTTCGAGGCATACATAATAAAGCAGTTCTGTGTTCTAATAAGCACTATCATTAAAATAATTGAATGTTAATCTAAAAGCGATCGCTTGATATTCGGTACATCATTAAACGTGTGATTTAATTGACTTAATTGTTCCCGCACCCATTAGAATATACACATTCTTCAGTAGCTGATAAGTGTTTTTTTGGCTTTTTGAAATAAGCATCTCACTAGATAGAATAAACTGATCCTAAGATACAGATGCTTCAGTAGCTGATAAGTGTTTTTTGGCTTTTTTAAAAAAAAATCTCACGAGATAGAATAAACTGATCCTACTTTATTAAGCAATCAATAAAAAAACTAAACTAAAACATAACAGCTTCTGCTGTTATAAAAAAACTAAACTGAAACATAACAGCTTTTGCTGTTATGTTTTACTTTAGTTTTTTTATTGATTGCTTAATAAAGTAGGATCGGTTTATTCTATCTTGTGAAATTTTTTTTTTAAAAAGCCAAAAAACACTTATCAGCTACTGAAGGGAGCTACAACACTAAGAAGAATCGCCTCTCGGCTTTTGACAAGATCAATGTTTATCTCTCTCGCATTCCTTTGTTTCTCAACATTCTCCTCAGTTCTTTCATCTTTGTAATACATGGTCTCTGGCGACTTGTGACGTCATTGTTCAAAGCCGACGGGTTGTATCCCCTGCTGCACCAGACCCCTGAAATGGTTTTTCTTTGGATTGCCAGTGGCTTGGAATAGACAACAAGCTGGCAGCGTGCGTCTTTAATGTCGCCGCGCCATAGTATATTTCTGGTTGGTTTTACGTTCACAATCTATTGCTTCACTAGATAATGATCGTAACTTGTAAACATTCTGTTGATGGCACTGACTGCCTTCTTCGTTTCCTACCATACAACTGGTGCAATAGTTTCTGGAATGTGTTTAGTCAGTCCTGGCACTATGTGCAATAAATGTAAATTATTTGTTAGCAGGTTGCGTAAAAGTTTCATGTGTTCATTTTTGACAGTGTATACTGCGTGTGTGTGTGTTTTTCTCGGGATCGAAATATATTATTTTGCGCCCCCCTCTCCCATCATCCACTCTTCACGGTCTAAGATTATCTTCGACTCCAACGGTGTTTAAATAAAAAATTCGGATTCCTCTGTTACAACTTTAAAGCCACAAATATGATGCAGGTTTCTAACAGTTCATCTACATCAACATCTATATCATACTCCGCAACCCACCTAATGGTGTGTGCCGGAGGCTACTTTCGGCACCACCATCTAATCCCTCCAATCCAGTTCCACTCGCGAATAGTGCGTGGGAAGAATGATTGTCAGTAAGCCTCTGTATTGACTCTAATTTCTCGAATTCCCTCGTGGTCAATACGCGAGATGTATGTGGGGGGAAGTAATGAGTTGTCAGAAATCTCCTGAATAGTGCTGTCCCTAAATTTCAATGTGAGTTTGTTTAGTATCTCCGTAACGCTCTCTCGCCAGCTAAACGATGCCGTGACGAAACGCGCCGCTCTTCGTTGGGCCTTCTCTACCTCCTCTGTCAGTCCTACCTGACATGGATCCCAGATAGATGAACAATACTCAAGAATCGGATGAACAAGCGCCTTATAAACCACTTCTTTCGCGGATGAGTTGCATTTCCTTAATATTCTTCCGATGAATCTGAGTCTGGTGTCTGCTTTCCCCACTATCTGTTTTATATGGTCATTCTACTTAAGATCGCTCTGGATAGTTACACCTAGATATTTTATGGCAGACGCTGTCTCCAGCTGTTTGTCATCAGTAGTGTAGCTGTACAGTAGTGGATTTCTTTTCCTATGTATGAGCAATATGTTACATTTATTTACGTTCAGGGTCAACTGTCAGGGAGTGCGTCATTCATCAGTTCTCTGCAGGTCATTCTGCAAAATCTTGTTACCATCTGGCGTTGCAACTTTTTGGTATAGACAACGGCATTATCTGCGAATAGGATGATTTCCAACAATGATTGCCTATCCGAGGCGCTGGGTCCAAACGATACATATCGAACACGTGATCGTAAATCGATCATGCGACTCCTGTGGCGGGCGTTGTGATCAATTAATTGTGATCGTCATTTTTACCTGTTTCCCGTTGTTCGAGTGGGTGAGAGCCCGACGCCACCTTGGTTCCAGGTTCAGGTTCGCGTTCACCTTGAACTCAGCTCACTCCCAAAGGAGAGGACTGCGGATTCAATATACCGCTCGGGGTTTATCGAACTTCGTTCGAGACCCGCTAATAACATCTTTATTTACACAGGTGGTTCCAAGACTACTGCTGGCGTCGGATGTGCCTTTGTCGTTGGAGACGATACCTTTCAATACCGGCTCCTTGACCAGTGTTCAAGCTTTACAGCTGAGGTTTTTGCTCTCTGTCAGGCTGCTCAGTATATCCGCCACCATCGTCATTCTCCCTCTGCCATCTGCTCTGATTCTTTGAGCGCCATTCAGAGTCTCCGTGACCCACATTCGGACCACCCTCAAGTGCAACGAATTCACTGGTCCCTTCAGTCGCTAGCAGATACCGGCGCTCGTGTCCTTTTTCTGTGGATTCCTGGCCACGTGGGTGTGCCTGGGAACGAAGCTGCTGATGCTGCGGCCAAGGCTGCTGTCCTCCTGCCTTGGACAGCTTCCTTTTGTGTCCCATGAACTGATGTTAGTGGGGTTCTTTATCAGTGCGTTTCATCATTGTGGCACGAGGCTTGGTCCTCTCTCCGTGAAAATGAGCTTAGGGCCATCAAACCGATCCCGCCGGTTCGGACGACCTCCTCACGCCCTTCCCAGCGAGAGGAGGTCATTTGGCCAGGTAGCGGATTGGACATTGCCGATTTAGCCACCGCTACCTGTTGTCCGGTGACCCCGCCCCACAGTGCCCCAGTGGTCATCCATTGATCGTGCGCCATGTTTTATTGTCCTGTCCACGTTTTATTCACTCTCGTGTTGTCCTCTGCATGCCGTCTACCTTACAGGAACTTTCAGCTGATGACGCTCGAGCAGCTGCTCGTGTCCTTCTTTTTATTACAGTCACGGACTTGTCCAAAAAAGATCTAACTCTTTTATTTTGTTTCTCTGCGTCCTTGTAAGTACTTTCTGATGTTGCCCCCTTGCGTTTTTCTACGCTATTAGTGCACTAACGTTTGTGACTGGGCGCTAATGCCCTTAGTAGTTGAGCCCCCCCCCCCCCCACCCACAAAAAAAAATTCCCATAGTTGCTCTGAATTACATACCTCCGCGAATTATTTGTGAGTTGCTAGTGAAACCCAGACGATTTATGTCGTTATTGAGTGGGATGTCTGGTGTTCTTGATGTTTCTTCGGCGGGTTCTCTCACATGGAAAAATCTAATTTCATGTATATCCAGCATAGAAAACTGTTTCACTTTTTGTCGCAAATATGGAGTACTACCAGATGAGAGAAGAAGGGACTGTTTTAGAGTGTGGTGGTGTGAAGTGTGTAAAACGTCGTAAGAACAGTTTCAAAGCTGAAATACTGTTACAATTTCATTGAGGACAGTGCGAGAAACGAACGAGTATCAGGAAGAATACATATTTGCACTCTTCCAAATTATCCATCCAGACCACCATAATGGGCTGTAACATGACCACAACACCGACGACGAGTAAGGTAAAACGTCTCCTTTGCAATTCCAAGTATTTTTATAAAGCTCTTCTTTTGTCATTGCTGTATTGACCATCGTAAAGATACTAATAACGCCCGCCAACAGAGTTGCATGATCGATTTACGATCGCACGTTCGATATGTATCGTATCGATCCAGCGACTTCGATAGACAATCGTTTTTGGAAATTACCGCGAATGGCCTTAAAGAGCATCCGACGCTTTCTACTAGATCACTTATATATATTGTGAACAGCAACGGTCCTGTCACACTTCCCTGTGGTACTTCGGATATTACCTTTACACCTGTCTATTTTGTTCTGTTAAGAGCGACATGTTATGTTGTTGTTGTATCTGCAAGAAAGTTTTAAATCCAGTCGAAGGTCTGCTCCGATACTCCGTAAACTCGTATTCTTTTCGTTAAACGGCAATGCGGGAAGGTGTCAAATGCCTTACTGAAATCATGGAACACGGTACCAATCTGAGCGCTGTGGATCTCATGGAGGAACAGAACGAGCTGAGTTTCGCAGGATCTCAGTTTGCCAAATCCATGTCGATTTTTATAGACTTACGTAGTTTGTCATAATAAAATAAATAGTAGATGTCTTATGTTTAGTGATCATTTCTGAGATTTTAAATGTTAATGTGTGGTTGCACTTGAGTTTTTTGTGTCGAGTTGTAGATTACATAGTGAGAATTATTGGCCCACAAATTGTGCTTTACCTCCATCCAAACTGCCTACTCTGCCTGCTGTGTTTAGTCATTCCGATTTAGTAACCGTTTTTTCTCAGCAATTGTTCACTGATCCGTACAACGATTCTCAACAGATAATCAAATACACCCGATCTGTGCTGAAACTCCGACGGAATCTTTCAATACAGATACAGCAGAGTTGGTTCCTCGGCAATAAGTGCAGAGCGCGCCTCTAGCTCACAGTTACAACACAATGTCAACCGTCCCTCTGCAATATTTGCTGATCACAGCCGTAGCGAAACCTTCTTTCGCGTGACCTGATGATCATAGAACAGCATCTCTTCATGATTCTAAACCGCAGATTATCAGATACCTTAGGAGCTCCCGTATATACAGCAGACGCGGCAGGGCATTTGAAAAACCAGGCAAGAAAATCGAGATCGTAAAAAACAATGAGGCAGCGTTTTTAAGCAGCAAACTTTCAGGTACGAATACGTCCTCTTGGAAGTAGAGTCAAAGAGCATTCGCCGTTATGTAACTTTCTGCAATTGTAAAATCTAGTTTACTATACAAGAAATAATTGTTTGAAACAGGGTTGCAGCAGATGTCCCAGATGATCAATGGGCTCCAACCACTTTTGAGGCTACGGGTGTGCGATCCCTTCGGTGAGTGAAATTCGTTTCATAATCGAACATCTGGACAGTGTAGGTCGTTATGAAATATCCCACTATTGCGTCTTTGTGCTACAACAGTCACCATGGGGCGAAACATCTCAACATATGTGTATGCATTCCAAGTCACAAAATTCCTGACTTCATACGTAAACATCATACATACACTTGTTTCCTCCTCGACTAAGACAACCCAGAAGACAGTACCAGAATCAACGCAGATTTTGAGCAGTCTGTCAGGATCACTAAACACGACCATTATTCTACTGAGAAAGAAAAAATTTGAGACAGGGTCTAATTCACCTTAAAAGGCTGCGTTTCAGGCGAAAGTGAGACGTGTTTATCAATTTAATCCGCTAATATAATTCAGTAATGATATTGCAATAAAATTTCTCTGGTGATTAAACTTACATTAGATAAGGTCGTAAACCGTCATTTTCTCTTCTGTGCAGCTACTCTGTTTTACTTAATGTCTGGGTAATCAGTGAATACATGATCTAAATTGCTGAACTGCGATATCACAAACTTCAACTCGCTAAACACACTGACGGAAAAAAATCGCAACACCAAGAAGGAGTTGTGCGACATAAAAGATTCTTGGTAGGTGTGTTCCTGCACTTGAAAAATGATGTATATTCCAGTTTCTTGGCAGGCGCATAAGAGATGCGGTAGTACTGCCACTATCACTTCGCTTACATGCGACACGTCTTCCGAAAGACCAAAACCGAATTTCGGAAACCGTTCTTGGCTGTCGTGTCGAAATTTTATTGTCTGAAGCGAATTTGCTAGTGCAGTTAAATATGACTCCTGGAAAACAGCTGTTACTGTTTATGATTTAAAAAATGGTTCAAATCGCTCTGAGCACTATGGGACTTAACATATGAGGTCATCAGTGCCCTAGAACTTAGAAGTACTTAAACCTAACTAACCTAAGGACATCTCACACATCCACGCCCGAGGCACGATTCGCGCGGTTCCGGACTGAAGCGCCTAGAACCGCTTGGCCACCACGACCGGCGGTTTTGATTTAGTCAGCACAATTACTGCTTCTCTTCAGTTAGACGAGGCGTAAACAGCTCCAGGGCAATATTTCTACTTATCATTCACTGCATGAGAAGCCACTTCGTCCTTATTAACTGAAAATTTTCAGAAACAATACGAAACCTGACAGCCCAAGCACATTTCAAAACCAGTTGCGTTTACATGGCAGCGAAAGTCGACTGCGGAATTGGAAAACCGGCAATGACAAGCGGATTGGAAAATTATACTGAAATGCAGGAGGATCTGCAACGAATTGACACATGGTGCAGGGAATGGCAATTGATTCTCAATGTAGACAAGTGTAACGTGCTGCGAATACATAGAAAGAAGGATCGTTTATCATTTAGCTACAATATGTCAGGTCAGCAACTAGAAGTAGTTAATTCCATAAATTATCTGGGAGTAGACAGTAGGAGTGATTTAAAATGGAATGACCATATAAAGTTGATCGGTGGTAAAGCAGATGCCAGACTGCGATTCATTGGAAGAATGCTAAGGAAATGCAGTCCGAAAACACAAGAAGTAGGTTACAGTACACTTGTTCGCCCACTGTTTGAATACTGCTCACCGGTGTGGGATCCGTACCAGATAGGGTTGATACAAGAGATAGAGGAGATCCAACGGAGAGCAGCGCGCTCCGTTACAGTATCATTTAGTAATCGCGAAAGTGTTACGCAGATGATAGATAAACTCCAGTGGAAGACTCTGCAAGACAGACTCTCAGTAGCTCGTTTTCGAGAACACACCTTCACCGAGGAGTAAAGCAGTATATTGCTCCCTCCTAGGTATATCTCGCGAAGAGACCACGAGGATAAAATCAGAGAGATTAGAGCCCACACAGAGGCATACCGACAATCCTGTCCACGAACAGTACGATACTGGAGTAGAAGGGAGAACTGATAGAGGTTCTCAAGGTTCCCTCCACCACATACCATCAGGTGGCTTGCGGAGTATGCATGTAGGTGTAGATTTCCAGAATCGACTTTGAAGCGCATACATGACCACCCAAAATCGTTATTGGGAAGTCGATGTACGAAATTAGGGTTTGGGCGTCCCGTGTAAACGGGCTGCAGGAGAGTGCAAATCAGGTTCGCTTGAAATTGGTTGGTTGGTCGGTTTGGGGAAGGAGACCAGACAGCGAGGTCATCGGTCTCATCGGATTAGGGAAGGACGGGGAAGGAAGTCGGCCGTGCCCTTTGAAAGGAACCATCCCGGCATTTGCCTGGAGCGATTTAGGGAAATCACGGAAAACCTAAATCAGGATGGCCGGACGCGGGATTGAACCGTCGTCCTCCCGAATGCGAGTCCAGTGTCTAACCACTGCGCCACCTCGCTCGGTGTTCGCTTGAAATACGCGCTGCAACGGTCGGGAGCTTTAGTTAGCTTTGAGATGGGACGTGAAGAGTTGTTGTTAGTCAAAAACGCCCTTAAGGTGACAAGGACGCCATCATCAACACCTTACTGAATTTGAACGCGGTCGTGGAATTGGACTACGAGGAGCTGGATGTTACTTCTACGATATTGCAGAAATACTCGGTAGGAATGTAGGCATCGTACTTGATTGCTGGCAGCGTTCGTCATGAGACTGTACGTTCGCAACAAGACCGGGCTCCAGATGGCCTTTCATTACCGAGAGCAGAGGCCATCATGAACAGCACTCGGCTCTAGCGAATCGTACTGCTTCTGTAGTGGCTATCTGAGCAACAGTTGCCACCACAGTGACACAATGAACTGTTACAAATCTGTTACTCCAAGGACAGCTCCGAGCCAGGCGCCCTGTACCATGTATTCCACTGACCCCAAAACACCCCCATTTTCGGTTTGGTGGTGTCAAGTGAAAGCTCATAGGAGGGCAGGGTGGAGGTCTGTTGTGTTTTCTGATGAAAGGCGATTTTGCCTCGATGCCAGTGATGGCCGTGTGTTGGATAGAAGAGAGTCAGTTGAGGGCCTGCAACCAACCCGTCTACATGCTAGACACACTGGAGCTATGATCTTGGGTGCGATTTTGTATGACAGCAGGAGCACTTTCGTGGTTATCTCACGCACTCTGACTACAAATCTGAAATGCCAATCTGATGATTCGAACTGTTCTACTGCCATTCTTGAACAGCATTGCAGATATTTTCCAACAGGATAACGCTCGCCAGCGTAGCGCTGTTGCAACCCAACATACTCGTCGGCATGTTGCCTTGGCCTGTTCAGTTACCAGATCTGTCTTTAATGACATCATCAGGCAACAACTTCAGCATTATCTGCAAATAGCGTTAACCGTCCCTGTACTGACCGACCAAGTGCAACAGCCGTGGATATCATTCCCACAGACTGAGATCCGGCACCTGTGCAACACAATGCATCCACGTTTGCATGTTTGCATGCAACATTCTGGCTCTTATGCTTATTATTCATATACTAGCATTTCACATATGTAGTGGCTCACCTCACACTCTCAATAATTTAAGATCTTACAATGTTAATCACTTACGTATGTCACCTAGACGGATAAATTCGCGAAATTTCGTTGTTGTTGTTGTGGTCTTCAGTCCTGAGACTGGTTTGATGCAGCTCTCCATGCTACTCTATCCTGTGCAAGCTTCTTCATCTCCCAGTACTTCCTGCAACCTACATTCTTCTGAATCTGCTTAGTGTATTCATGTCTTGGTCTCCCTCTTCAATTTTTACCCTCCACACTGCCCTCCAGTGCTAAATTTGTAATCCATAGATGCCTCAGAACATGTCCTACCAACCAGTCCATTCTTCTTGTCAAGTTGTGCCACAAACTCCTCTTCTCCCCAATTCTATTCAATACCTCCTCATTAGTTATGTGATCTACCCATCTAACCTTCAGCATTCTTCTGTAGCACTACATTTCGAAAGCTTCTATTCTCTTCTTGTCCGAACTATTCATCGTCCACATTTCACTTCCATACATGGCTACACTCCATACAAATACTTTCAGAAACGACTTCCTGACATTTGAATCTATACTCGACGTTAACAAATTTTTCTTCTTTAGAAACGCATTCTTTGCCATTGCCAGTCTACATTTCATATCCTCTGAACTTCAACCATCATCAGTCAGTTTGCACCCCAAAAAGCAAAACTCATTTACTACTTTAAGTGTCTTATTTCCTAATGTAATTACCTCAGCATCACCCAACTTAATTCGACTACATTCCATTATCCTCGTTTAGCTTTTGTTGATGTTCATCTTATATCCTCCTTTCAAGACACTGTCCATTCCGTTCAACTGCTCTTCCATGTCCTTTGCTGTATCAGACAGAATTACAATGTCATCGGCGAACCTCAAAATTTTTGTTTCTTCTCCATGGATTTTAATACCTACTCCAAATTTTTCTTTCGTTTCCTTTACTGCTTGCTCAATATACAGAAATTAGACGAATCCATGCCACGTCATGTTGCAACACATCTGCATGCACGCGTGTGCTCTACACAATGTTAGGTAGGTGTCCAACATTCTGAGCACCTTCAGTGTATAATAAAGAGTACACCTGTATTGATGACCTCGTCTGAAGCATCTGGTAACCAAACTATAATCACACATTAACCAAAAGATATTACGAGAAGTGGAAGTGGAGCAACCAATTTGAAAGAAGCCTGAGAGTATTATGTTGTCAGTAAGTAAGCAGTAACGAAATTGTGGCTAAAAAAAATCCATGACTAACATTGTTGACTAATCATTAGGTGTCACGTAAATAACTAATGAATATATGGTAAGTACTCAACAATTATAGTTTATAAAAGGTAGCTACATCAACTTCATATAAGTAAGAAGTATTTGATATCTAAAATGTAGAAAATTTTTATTTCCTCAAAGCAGAGTGTTCTCGATACAAAGCTGCAATGTTTCTTAGCCCATCGACTGTGATTTTGGAGGAAATGACACACCACCACCAGCTTGATGTTCACAACAAAATGAAATCGGACATGCCTTCTTTCTATTGGATTTTACTCAGGCTTTACAGTTTTAAAAAGTGCGTTCCTTCAAGTTCATATAAGAACGTAGTATTTTATTTCCAAAATGCAGTAAATCTTTGTTTCCTCACAGTAGGGTGTTCGCGATGTAATGCTGCAATTTTTATTTGCCAATGAACTGGGCTTTTGGTGGAATTGACAGACCACTAGCAGCATGATGTCCACGACGGGGGGAGGGGGGGGGGGGGGCAAGAGGGAAAAGAGGGAAAAGTAGTTCTCCTATTAGTATGTACTCTGGCTTTGTAGTGTTTTAAAGATTGTTTTTTCAAGTTCATATAAGAACTTAGTATTTTATTACCAAAATGTAGTAAATCTGTGTTTCCTCATGTTCTCGATGTAAGGTTGCACTTTCTATTTGCCCATCAACTGGGCTTTCGGTGGAATTGACACACCATGAGCAGCCTGATGTCCACGAGAGGGAATGGGTGGGGGAGGGGAAGGGGACAAGTTGTTCTTATATTGGTATGTACTCACGCTTTATTGTGTTTTAAAGATTGTTCCTTCAAGTTCATATAAGAACATAGCATATTATTTCCAAAGTGTGGTGAATCTTTGTCTCCTCACAGGAGGGTGTTCGCATTACAACGCTGCAATTTTTATTTGCCCGTCAACTGGGATTTGGTGGAAAAGACACACCACCAGCAGCACGATTTCCACGAGAGGAGGGCGGGCGAGGGGAAGAGGACAAGTTGTTGTTCTATTGGTATGTACTAAGGCTTTATAGTGTTTTAAAGATTGTTCAGACAAGTTCATAAAACAACGTAGTGTTTTATTCTCAAAGTGTAGAAAATCTTTGTTTTCTCACTGGAGGGTGTTCGCACTACAAGGCTGCAATTTTTATTTGCCCATGAACTGGGCTTTTGGTGGAAATGACACATCACCAACAGCATGATGTCCACGAGAAGAGGGGGAGACGAAGACGACAATTTGTTCTTCCATTGGTATGTACTCAGGCTTCATAGTGTTTTAAAGATTGTTTGTTCGAGTTCATATAAGTACGTGACATTTTATTTCCAAAGTGTAGTAAACCTTTGTTTTCTCACAGGAGTGGGTTCGCAATACAAGGCTGCAATTTTTATTTGCCCATGAACTGATCTTTCGTTGGAAATGACACACCACATGCAGCATGATGTCCACGTGAGTGGGAAGGGAGAGGAAGAGGACAAGTTGTTCTTCTATTGGTATGTACACAGGCTTTATAGTGTTTTAAGGGTTGTTTGTTCAAGTTCATATAAGAACGTAGCATTTTATTTTCAAAGTGTAGTAAACATTTGTTTTCTCACAGGAGGGTGTTCCCATCACAAGGCTTTAATTTTTATTTGCCCATCAAATGGGCTTTTGGTGGAAATGACACACAACCAGCATCTTGTTGTCCACAAGAGGGGGGAGGGGAGGAGGGGGGAGGGGAAAATTACGAGTTGTTCTTCTATTGGTATGTAAGCAGGCTTTATTGTGTTTCAAAGAAAGCGTTTTAAAGATTGTTCGTTCAAGTTCATATAACAACGTAGCATTTTATTTCAAAAGTGTAGTAAATCATTGTTTTCTCACAGGAGGATGTTCGCATTACAAGGCTGCAATTTTTATTTGCCCATCAACTGAAATCTTGGTGGATATGACACACTACCAGCAGCATTATGACCACAAGAGGGGGAGGTCGGCGAGGGGAAGAGGACAAGTTGTTCTTCTATTGGTATGTAGTTAGGCTTTATAGTGTTTAAAAGATTGTTCGTTCAAGTTCATGTAAGAACTTAGCATTTTATTTCCAAAATGTAGTAAATCTTTGTTTTCTCACAGGAGGGTGTTCACATTACAAGGATGCAATTTTTATTTGCCCATCAACTGGGCTTTCGGTGGAAATGACACACCACAAGCAGCATGATGTCCACGAGAGGGGGGAATGGGGTGGAAGGGAAAAGAGTACAAGTTGTTACACTATTGGTATGTACTCATGCTTTATAGTGTTTTAAAGATTGTTCCTTCGAGTTCATATAAGAACGTAGCATTTTATTTCCAAAGTGTAGTTAATCTTTGTTTTCTCAAAGCAGAGTTGTCGCACTACAATTCTGCAATTTTTATTTGCCCATCAACTGGGCTTTTGGTGGAAATGACACACCACCACCAGCATGACGTTCACAAAAGGGGAGGGGAAGAGGACAAGTTGTTATTCTATTGGTATGTACACTCGCTTTATAGTGTTTTAGAGATTGTTCGTTCAAGTTCATATAAGAACGAAGCATTTTATTTCCAAAGTGTAGTAAATCTTTGTTTCCTCACAGCTGGGTTGTAGCACTACAAGGCTGCAATTTTTATTTGCAAATCAACCGGGCCTTTGGTGAAAATGGCACACCACCACCAGCATGATGTCCACAACAGGGGGTAAAGAGGACAAGTTGTTATTCTATTGGAATGTACTCTCGCCTTATAGTGATTTAAAGACTGTTTGCTCAAGTTCGCATAAGAATGTAGCATTTTATTTCCAAAGAGTAATAAATCTTTTTTTGTCACAGCAGGGTTGTCGCACTGCAAGGCTGCAATTTTTATCTGCCCAGCAGCTGGGCTTTTGGTGGAAATGACACACCAACAGCAGCATGATGTCCACAAAAGGGGTGGAAGAGTACAAGTTGTTATTCTATTGGTATGAACTCACGCTTTATAGTGTTTCAATGTTTGTTCATTCAAGTCCATATAAGAACGTAGCCTTTTATTTCCAAAGTGTAGTAAATCTTTCTTTTCTCCCAGTAGTGTTGTCGCACTACAAGGCAGAAGTTTTTATTTGCCCATCAACTGGGCTTTTGGTAGAAATGACCCATCACCAGCAGCATGATGTCCACGTCAGTGAGAAAGGGAAGAGGACAATTTGTTATTCTATTGGTATGTACTGATGCTTTATAGTGTTTTGAAGATTGTTCGTTGAAGTTCGCATAAGAAAGTAGCATTTTTTTTCCAAAGTGTAGTAGATCTGTTTTCTCACAGAAGGTTGTCGCACTACAAGGCTGCAATTTTTATTTGCCCATCAACTGGGCTTTTGGTGGAAATGACACACCAACAGCAGCATTATGTCCACGTGAGGGGGGAGGAAAGGGAAATGGACAAGTTGTTATTCAATTGGTATGTACTCATGCTTTAAAGTGTTTTGAAGATTGTTTGTTCAAGTTCATATAAGAACGTAGCATTTTATTTCCAAAGTGTAGTAAATCTTTGTTTTCTCACAGCAGAGTTGTCGCACTACAAGCCTTCAATTTTTATTTGCCCATCAACTGGGCTTTTGGTGGAAATGACACACCACCAGCAGCATGATGTCCACGTGAGGGAGGGAAGTGGGTGGAAAGGCCAAGAGTACAAGTTGTTACTTTATTGGTATGTACTCATGCTTTATAGTGTTTTAAAGATTGTTCCTTCAAGTTCATATAAGAACGTAGCATTTTATTTCCAATGTGTAGTAAATCTATCTTTTCTCAAAGCAGGGTTGTCGCATTACAAGGCTGCAATTCTTATTTCCCCATCAACTGGGCTTTTGGTGGAAATGACACACCACCAGCAGCATGATGTCCACTAGAGGTTTGGGGGGGGGGGGGGGGGGGGCGGGGCGGGTAGGGGAACAGGACAAGTTGTTATTCTATTGGTATGTACTCACGCTTAATAGTGTTTTAGTGACTGTTCGTTCAAGTTCATATAAGAATGTAGCATTTTATTTCGAAAGTCTAGTAAATCTTTGTTTTTTCACAGCAGGAATGTCGCACTACAAGGCTGCAATTTTTATTTGCCCATCAACTGGGCTTTAGGTGGAAATGACACACCACCAGCAGCACGATGTCCACGTCAGGGAGGGGGGGGGGGGAAGGGAAGAGGACAATTTGTTATTCTATTGGTATGTACTGATGCTTTATAGTGTTTTGAAGATTGTTCTTTCAATTTCGTATAAGAATGTAGCATTTTTTTTCCAAGTGTTGTAAATCTTTGTTTTCTCACAGCAGGTTTGTCGCACTACAAGGCTGCAATTTTTATTTGCCCATCAACTGGGCTTTTGTGGAAATGACACACCATTAACAGCATGATGTCCACGAGATGTGGGGAAGGGGTTGGAAAGGCTGAGTGTACAAGTTATTACGCTATCGGTATGTACTCATGCTTAGTAGTGGTTTAAAGATTGTTCCTTCAAGTTCATATAAGAACGTAGCATTTTATTTCCAAAGTGTAGTAAATCTTTGTTTTCTCAAAGCAGTGTTGTCGCACAACAAGGCTGCAATTTTCATTTGCCCATCAACTGGACTTTTGGTGGAAAGGACACACAACCACCAGCATGATGTCCACAAAAGGGGTGGAAGAGGACAAATTGTTATTCTATTGGTATGTACTCTCGCTTTATAGTGTTTTAAAGATTGTTCGTTCATGTTCATATAAGAACGTAGCATTTTATTTCCAAAGTGTAGTAAATCTTTGGTTCCTCACAGTCGGGTTTTCGCACTACAAGGATGCAATGTTTATTTGCACATCAAATGGGATTTTGGTGGAACTGACACACCACCAGCAGCATGAGGACCACGAGAGGGGGGGAATGGGGTGGAAAGGCAAAGAGTACAAGTTGTTATTCTATTGGTATAAACTCACGCTTTTTAGTGTTTTAATGATTGTTCGTACAAGTTCATATAAGAACGTAGCATTTTATTTCCAAAGTGTAGTAAATCTTTCTTTTCTCGCAGCAGGGTTGTCGCACTACAAGGCAGAAGTTTTTATTTGCCCATCAACTGGGCTTTTGGTGGAAATGACACACCACCAGCAGTATGATGTCCATGAGAGGGGGGGGAGGGGGGGGGGGGTTGGGGGAAGTGGAAGAGGACACGTTGTTATTCTACTGGTATGTACTCAGGCTTTATAGTATTTTAAATATTGTTCATTTAAGTTCATATAAGCACGTAGCATTTAATGTCCAAGGTGTAGTAAATCTTTCTTTTCTCACAGCAGAGATATCACATTACAAGGCTGCAATTTTTATTTCCCCATCATGTGGGCGTTTGGTGTAAATGATACAACACCTGCAACACGATGTCCACAATTGGGGGGGGGGGGGGGGGGAGGGGAGGAATAGGAAGAGGACAAGTTGTTGCTCTACTTGTCTTTGCTCAGGCTTTATAGTGTTTTAAAGATTGTTCGTTCAAGTTCATATCGGAACGTAGCATTTCATTTCCAAGGTGTAGTAAATATTTACTTTCCCACAGCAGGGTGATTGCATTACAAGCCTGCAACTTTTATTTGCCCATCAAGTGGGCTCTTGTTGGAAATGACACACCACCACCAGTTTGATGTTCACGAAAGGAGGGGGGGGGGGGGGGGGGGGGGTAAGTGGAACAGGATCAGTTGTTATTCTAGTGGTATGTGCTTAGGCTTTATAGTATTTTAAAGATTGTTTGTTCAGTTCATATAAGAACGTAGCATTTAATTTCCAAGATGTACTAAATCTTTGTTTTCTCACAGCAGGGTGATCGCATTACAAGGCTGCAATTTTTATTTGCCCATCAAGTGGGTTTATGGTGGAAATTACACACCACCAGCAGCATGATGTCACGAGGGGAGGAGGGGGGGGGGGGGGAATGCAAGAGGACAAGTTGTTATTCTACTGGTATGTACTCAGGCTTTATAGTGTTTGAAAGATTGTTTGTTTAATTCCATATAAGAACGTAGCATTTTATTTCCAAGGTGTAGTAAATTTTTGTTTTCTCACATCATGGTGATTGCATTACAAGGCTGCAATTTTTATTTGCCCATCAAGTGGGCTTATGGTGGAAATTACACACCACCAGCAGCATGATGGCCATGAGTGGTGGGGGAAGTGGAAGAGGACAAGTTGTTAATCTACAGGTATGTACTCAGGCTTTATAGTATTTTACAGATTGTTCGTTCAAGTTCGTACAAGAACGTAGAATTTAATTTCCAAGGTGTGGTAAATCTTTGTTTTCTCACAGCAGGGTGATCGCTTTACAAGGCTGCAATTTTTATTTGCCCATCAAGTGGGCTTTTGGTGGAAATGACACGCATCCAGCAGCGTAATGTCCATGAATGCGGGTGGGTGGGGTGGGCGGGGTGGGGGGGGGGGGGAGGGGGGGAAGTGATTCAGTACTAGTTGTTATTCTACTGGTATGTACTCAGGCTTTATAGTGTTTTAAAGATAGTTCGTTCCAGTTCATATAAGAACGTAGCATTTAATTTCCAAGGTGTAGTAAACTTTTGTTTTCTCACAGCAGGGTGATCGAATTACAAGGCTGCAATTTTTATTTGCCCATCAAGTGGGCTTTTGGTGGAATTGACACACCACCATCAACGTGATGTCCACGC
Source organism: Schistocerca serialis cubense (assembly GCF_023864345.2). Classification (NCBI taxonomy): domain Eukaryota; kingdom Metazoa; phylum Arthropoda; class Insecta; order Orthoptera; family Acrididae; genus Schistocerca; species Schistocerca serialis. The sequence goes on from NW_026047617.1 coordinate 5,566,305, forward strand.
GGGTGGGAGGGGGGGTGTTCCGGGCGGGGGCGTGGAAGACGACAAGTTGTTATTTTACGAGTATGTGCTCAGGACTTATAGTAATTTAAAGATGGTTCGTTCAAGTTCATATAAGAACGTAGCATTTAATTCCCAGGTTGTAGTAAATCTTTGTTTTGTCACAGCAGGGTGATCGCATTACATGGCTGCTATTTTTATTTACCCATCATGTGGGTGCTTGGTGGAAATGACACACCACCAGCAGCATGATGTCTACGAGTGGGGGGTGGGGGTCGAAGTGGCAGAGAACAAGTTATTATTCTAATGGTATGTACCCAGGCTTTATAGTATTTTTAAGATTGTTTGTTTAATTCCATATAAGAAAGTAGCATTTTATTTCCAAGGTGTAGTAAATCTTTGTTTTCTCACAGCAGAGTGATCGCATTACGAGGCTGCAATTTTTATTTGCCCATCAAGTGAGCTTTTGGTAAAAATGCATTATGGCCACGAGGGTGGGGGGGGGGGGGGGGGGGGAAGTGGAAGAGGACAAGTTGTTATTCTACTGTTATGTACTCAGGCTTTATAGTATTTTAAATATTGTTCGTTCAAGTCCATATAAGAACTTAGCATTTAATTTCGAAGGTGTAGTAAATCTTTGTTTTCACGCAGGAGGGTGATCGCATTACAAGGCTGCAATTTTTATTTGCCCATCAAGTGGGCATTTGGTGGAAATGACACACCACCAGCAATATGATTTTCCACGAGAGGGGGGTGAGGGGTGAAGTGGAAGAGAACAAGTCGGTATTCTACTGTATGTACGCAGGCTTTATGGTATTTTAAAGATTGCTCGTTCAAGTCCATATAAGAAAGTAGCATTTTATTTCCAAGATGCAGTAAATCTTTGTTTTCTCACAGCAGGGTGATCGCACTACAAGGCTGCAATTTTTATTTGCCCATCTCGTGGGCGTTTGATGGAAATGATACACCACCAGCTACATGATGTGCACGAGGCGTGGTGGTGAGGGGGGGGGGGGAGGAGGGGGGGAAGTGGAAGTGGACAAGTTGTTATTCTACTAGTATGTACTCAGGCTTTATAATATGTTAGAGATTGTTCATTCAAGTTCATATAAAAACATAGCATTTAATTTCCAAGTTGTAGTAAATCTTTGTTTTCTCACAGCAGGGTGATCGCATTACAAGGCTGCATTTTTATTAGCCCATCAAGTGGGCTTTTGGTGGAAATGACACACCACCAGCAATATGATTTCCACGAGTTGGTGGTGAGGGGTGAAGTGCAAAAGACAAGTTGTTATTCTACTGGTATGTAGCCAGGTTTTATGGTATTTTAAAGATTGTTCATTCAAGTCCATATAAGAATGAAACATTTAATTTCCAAGGTGTAGTAAATCTTTGTTTTCTCACAGCAGGCTGATCGCATTAAAAGGCTGCAATTTTTATTTGCCCATCAAGTGGGCTTTTGGTGGAAATGACACACCACCAGCTATATGATGTCCACGAGTGGGGGGTGAGGGATGAAGTGCAAGAGAACAAGTTGTTATTCTACTGGTATGTACCCAGGCTTTATGGTATTTTAAAGATTGTTCATTCAAGTAAATATATGAATGTAGCATTTAATTTCCAGGGTGTTGTAAATCTTTGTTTTCTCACAGCAGGGTGATCGCATTACAAGGCAGCAGTTTTTACTTGCCCATCAAGTGGGCTTTTGGTGGATATGACACACCACCAGCAGCATGATTTCCATGTGGTTGGTGGGGGGGGGGGGAGGGGGGGGAGTGGAAGGGGATTTTTCGTTCAAGTCCATATAAGAACGTTGCCTTTTACTTCCAAGGTGTAGTAAACTTTGTTTTCTCACAGCAGAGTGATCGCATTATGAGGCTGCAATTTTTATTTGCCCATCAAGTGGGCTTTTGGTGGAAATGACACACCACCACCAGCATGATGTCCACTAGACGGGGGGGGGGGGACTTTTGGTGGCAATGACACACCACCACCAGCATGATGTCCACTAGACGGGGGGGGGGGGGGGGACGGGGGGAAATGGAAGAGGACAAGTTGTTATTCTACTGGTATGTACTCTGGCTTTATGGTATTTTAAAGATAGTTCGTTCAAGTTCATATAAGAACATAGCATTTAATATCCAAGGTGTAGTAAATCTTTGTTTTCTCACAGAAGGGTGATCGCATTACAAGGCTGCAGTTTTTACTTGCCCATCAAGTCGGCTTTCGGTGGAAATGACACACCACCAGCAAATGATGTCCATGAGTGGGTGGTGAGGGGTGAAGTGGAAGAGAACAAGTTGTTATTCTACTGGTAAGTACCCAGGCTTTATGGTATTATACAGATTTTTCGTTCAAGACCATATTAGAACGTAGCATTTTATTTCCGAGGTGTAGTAAATCTTTGTTTTCTCACAGCAGGGTGATCGCATTACAAGGCTGCAATTTTTATTTGTCCATCAAGTGGGAGTTTGGTGGAAATGACACACCACCAGCAATATAATGACCACGAGTGTGGGGTGAGGGGTGAAGTGCAAGAAAACAAATTGTTATTCTACTGGTGTGTACGCAGGCTTTATAGTATTTTAAATATTGTTCGTTCAAGTCCATATATGAATGTAGCATTTTGTTTCATATGTGTAGTAAACCTTGTTATCTCACCGCAGGGTGATCGCATTACAAGGCTGCAGTTTTAACTTGCCCATCATGTGGGCTTTTGGTGGAAATGACACACCACCACCAGCATGATGTCCACCAGACTGGTGGGTTGGCGGGGGGGGGGGGGGGGGGGGGAGGGGGGAGGGGGGAAATGGAAGAGGAGAAGTTGTTATTCTACTGGTATGTACTCAGGCTTTACAGTGTTTTAAAGATAGTTTGTTCAAGTTCATATAAGAACGTAGCATTTTATTTCCTAAGTGTGGTAAATCTTCGATTTCTCAAAGCAGGGTGAATGCATTACCCAGCTGCAACTTAATTTGCTTATCAAGAGGCTTTTGGTGGAAATGACACACCACCAGCAGCATGATGTCCACGATAGGGGGGGTGGGGGGGGGAAGTGGAGGAGGGCAAGTTGATATTCTAGTGGTATGTACTCAGGCTTTATAGTGTTTTAAAGATTGTTCATTTGTGTTCGTATAAGATTGTTGCATTTTATTTCCAAGGTGTAGTAAATCTTTGTTTTCTCACAGCAGGATGATCGCATTACAAGACCGCAAGTTTTTATTTATCCATCAAGTGGGCTTTTGGTGGAAATGACCCACCACCAGCAACATGATGTTCATGAGGGGGGTATTGTAAGTGGAAGAGGACAAGTTGTTATTCTACTGGTATGTACTCAGGCTTTATAGTGTTTTAAAGATTGTTCGTTCAAGTTCATATAAGAACATAGCATTTTATTTCCCCAGTGTAGTAAATCTTTGTTTTCTAACAGCAGGGTGATCCCAATATAAGCTGCAATTTTTAATTTCCATCAACTGGGCTTTTTGCTGGATATCACACACCACCTGCAGCATGAAGTCCACGAGGGTTGGAGGGGAGGGAAGTGGACGAGGACAAGTTGATGTTCTACTGGTATGTACTCAGGCTTTATAGTGTTTTAAAGATAGTTCGTTCAAGTTCATATAAGAACGTAGCATTTTATTTCCAAGTTGTAGTAAATCTTTGTTTTCTCATAGCAGCGTGATCGCATTACAAGGCTGCAAATTTTCTTTGCCCATCAAGTGGCCTTTGGTGGAAATGACACACCACAAGCAGCGTGATATCCAAGAGTTAGAAGGGGGGGGGGGGGGGGAAGGACGTGGAAGAGGACAAGTTGTTATTCTACTAGTTTGTACTCAGGCTTTATAGTGTTTTAAAGATAGTTTGTTCAAGTTCATATAATAACGTAGCATATTATTTCCTAGGTGCAGTAAATCTTAGTTTCCTCACAGCAGTGTGATCGCATTACAAGGCTGCAATTTTTGTTCGCTCATCAAGTGGGCTTTTGGTGGAAATGACACACCACCAGCAGCATGATGTCCACGAGAGGGCGGGGAGGGGGTTGTAAGTGAAAGAGGACAAGTTTTTATTCTACTGGTATGTACTCCGGCTTTATAGTGTTTTAAATATAGTTCATTCAAATTCATATAAGAACGAAGCATTCTATTTCCAAAATTTAGTAAATCTTCGTTTTCTTACAGCAGGCTGATGGCATTAATGGCCGCAATTTTTATTTGCCCATCAAGTGGGCCTTTGGTGGAAATAACACACCACCAGCAGCATGATGTCCACAAGAGGGGGCGAGGCTATGGGAAGATGACAAGTTGTTATTCTACGGGTATGTGCACCGGCTTTATAGTGTTTTAAAGATAGTTCGGAGAAGTTAATATAAGAACGTAGCATTTCATTTCCAATGTGTAGTAAATCTTTGTCTTCTCAGAGCAGGGAGATCGCATTACAAGGCTGCAATTTTTATTTGCCATTCAAGTGGGCTTTTGGTGGAAATGACACACCAGCAGCAGCATGATGTCCACTCGAAGAACGGGTTGTAAGTGGAAGAGTACAAGTTGTTATTCTACTGGTATGTACTCAGGCTTTATAGTGTTTTAAAGATTGATCGTTCAAGTTCATATAAGAACGTAGCATTTTATTTCCAATGTGTTGTAAATCTTTGTTTTCTCACAGCAGGGTGATCGCAACAAGGCTGCAACTTTTATTTGCCCATCAAGTGCGCTTTTGGTGGAAATGAAACACCACCAGCAGCATGATTTCCACAAGAGGGGGGGGGGTTCTAGTTAATAAAAGAACGTAGCATTTTATTTCCTAAGTGTAGTAAATCTTTGTTTTCTCACAGCAGGGTGATGGCATTAAAGGCTGCAATTTTTATTTGCCCATCAAGTGGGCTTTTGGTGGAGACGACACTCCACCTGCATTATGATGATGTCCACGAGGGGTGGCGGGGGGAAGTGGAAGAGGACAAGTTGTTATTCTACTGGTATGTACACAGGGTTAATAGGGTTTTAAAGGTAGTTCGTTGGAGTTCATATAAGAACGTAGCATTTTATTTCCAAGGTGTAGTAAATCTTTGTCTTCTCAAAAGCAGGGTGATCGCATTACAAGGCTGCAATTTTTATTTGCCCATCAAGTGGGCTTTTGGTGGAAACGACACTCCACCTGCATTATGATGATGTCCACGAGGGGTGGCGGGGGGAAGTGGAAGAGGACAAGTTGTTATTCTACTGGTATGTACACAGGGTTAATAGGGTTTTAAAGGTAGTTCGTTGGTGTTCATATAAGAACGTAGCATTTTATTTCCAAGGTGTAGTAAATCTTTGTCTTCTCAAAAGCAGCGTGATCGCGTTACAAGGCTGCAATTTTTATTTGCCCATCAAGTGGGATTTTGGTGGAAATGACACACCACCAGCAGCATGATGTCCACGAAGGGGGGGGAGGGGGGGGGGGGGAAGTGGGTTAAGTGGAACAGGATCAGTTGTTATTCTACAGCTATGTACTCAGAGTTTATAGTGTTTTAAGATTTTTCGTTCAATTTCATATAAGAACATATCATTTTATTTCCAAGGTGTAGTTAATCTTTGTTTTCTCAATGCAGGGTGATTGCATTACAAGTCTGCAATTTTTATTTGCCCATCATGTGGGCTTTGATGGAAACGACACACCAGCTGCAGAAACATGTCCATGATAGGGAGGGGGGCAGGGGATGAGGACAAGTTGTTATTCTACGGGTATGTACTCAGGCTCTATAGTATTTTAAAGATGGTTCATTCAAGTTCATATAAGAACGTAGCATTTATTATCCAAGGTGTAGTAAATCTTTGTTTTCTCACAGCAGGGTGTTCGCATTACAAGGCTGCAATTTTTATTTGCCCATCAAGTGGGCTTTTGGTGATAATGACACATCACCGGCAGCATGAAGTCCGCGAGAGGGTGGGCGGGGGGCAGGGAAAGAAGCCTAGATGTTATTATATGGGTATTTACTGAGGCTTTATAGTATTTTGAAGATTGTTCTTTCAAGTTTATATAAGAACGTGTCATTTTACTTCCAAGGTGTAGTAAATCTTTGTTTTCTCACTAAAGGGTGATCGCATTACAAGGCTGCAATTTTAATTTGCCCATCAAGTGGGTTTTTGGGGGAAGTGACACACAATCAGCAGCATGATGTCCAAAAGACGGGGAGGAGTGGGGGAAGTGGAAGAGGACAAGTTGTTATTCTAATTGTATATACTGAGGCTTTATAGTATTTTAAAGATTTTTCGTTCAAGTCCGTACTAGAATGTAGCATTTTATTTCTAAGATGTGGTAGATATTTGTTTTCTCACAGCAGGGTGATCGCATTGTAAGTCTGCAATTTTTATTTGCCCATCAAGTGGGCTTTTGGTGGAAATGACACACCACTAGCAGCATGATGACTACGAGAAGGGGGGGAGGGGGGGAAGTGGAAGAGGACAAGCTGTTATTCTACTGGTATGTACTCAGGCTTTATAGTATTTTAAAGATGGTTCGTTCAAGTTAATATAAGAACTTAGCTTTTAATTACCGAGGTGTAGTCTATCTTTGTTTTCTCACAGCAGGGTGATCGGTTTACAAGGCTGCAATTTTTATTTGCCCGTGAAGTAGGCTTTTGGTGGAAATGACACACCACCCGCAGCATGATGTCCACGAGATGGGTTGGAGTGGGGGAAGTGGTAGAGGCCAAGATTTTATTTTACTGGTATGTACTCAGGCATTACAGTATTTTAAAGATAGTTCACTCAAGTTCATATAGGAACGTAGCATTTAGTTTCCAAGGTGTAGTAAATCTTTATTTTCTCACAGCAGGGTGATTGCATTACAAGGCTGCAATTTTTATTTGCCCATCAAGTGGGCTTTAGGTGGAAAAGACACACCACCACCAGCATGATGTCCACGAGAGGGGCGTGGGGGTGGAGTGGAAGAGGCAAGTTGTTATTCTACTGGTATGTACTCAGGCCTTATAGTATATTAAAGATGGTTCGTTCAAGTTCATATAAGAAGGTAATATTTAATTTCCAAAGTGTAGTAAATCTTTTTTTTTCTCACAGCAGGGTGATCGCATTACAAAGCTGCAATTTTTATTTACCCATCAAGTAGGCTTTAGGTGGAAATGACACACCAGCAGCAGCATGATGTCCACGAGTAGGAGGGGGGGGGGGGGGGGGGCTTGGGGGAAGTGCAAGAGGACAAGATGTTATTCTACTGGTGTGTACTCAGGCTTTATAGTGTTTTAAAGATTGTTCGTTCAAGTTCACATAAGAAAGTAGCATTTTATTTCTAAGGATTAGTAAAACTTTCTTTTCTCATAGCAGGGTGATCACATTTCAAGGCTGCAATTTTTATTTGTCGTCAAGTGGGGGGGGGGGGCGCGATGCGGGACGCGGGAGTGGAATAGGACAAGTTGTAACCCACTCGCATGTACTCCCGCTTTATAGTGTTTTAAAGATAGTTCGTTCAAGTTTATATGAAAACGTAGCATTTCATTTCCCAGGTGTAGTAAATCTTTGTTTTCTCACAGCAGGGTGATCGCATTACAAGTCTGCAATTTTTATTTGCCCATCAAGAGGGCTTTTGGTGGAAAAGACACACCACCAGCAGCATGTTGTCCATGCGTGGGGGGGGGGGGGGTTAGTGGAAGGGGACAGGTTGTTATTCTACTGGTATGTACACAGGCTTTATAGTGTTTTAAAAATAGTTCATTCAAGTTCTTATAAGAACGTAGCATTTCATTTCCAAGGTGTTGAAAATCTTTGTTTTCTCTCAGCAGGGTGATTGCATTACAAGGCTGCAATATTTATTTGCCCATCAAGTGGGCTTTTGGTGGAAATGACACACCACCAGCAGCATGATGTCCATGTGATGAGGGCGGGGGGTATAGTGGAAGCGGACAAGTTGTTATTCTACTTGTATGTACTCAGGCTTTATAGTGTTTTAAAGATAGTTCGTACAAGTTCATAAAAGAATGTAGCATTTTATTTCGAAGGTGTGGTAAATCTTACTTTTCTCACAGCAGTGTGTTCGCATTACAAGGCTGCAATTTTAATTTTCCTATCAAGTGGGCTTTCGGTGGAAATGTCACACCGCCAACAGCATGTTGTCCATGAGAGGGTGGAAGGGGGGGGGGGGGGAGTGGAAGAGGACATGATGTAATTCTACTGGTATGTACTCAGGCTTTATTGTGTTTTAAAGATTGTTCATTCAAGTTCATTTAAGATTTCATTTCCAAGGTGTAGTAAGTCATTGTTTTCTCACAGCACGGTGATCGCATTACGCGGCTGCTATTTTCATTTCCCCATGAAGTGGGCTTTTGGTGGAAAAGAGACACCACCAGCATGATGTCCACGAGAGAGGAGGGTGGGGACAAGTGGAAGAGGACAAGTTCTTATTCTACTGGTATGTACTCAGGCTTTATAGTATTTTAAGGTTTGTTAATTCAAGTTCATAAAAGAACGTAGCATTTTACTTCCAAGGTGTAGTAAATCTTTGTTTTCTCACAGCAGGGTGATCGCATTACAAGCCTGCAACTTTTATTTGCCCATCAAAGGGGCCTGTGGTGGAAATGACACACCACCAGCAGCGTGATGTCCACAAGAGGGTGGGGGGAGTGTAGGAGGACATGTTGTTATTCTGCTGGTATGTACTCTGGTTTTTACAGCGTTTGAAAGATTACTTGTTCAAGTTCATATAAGATGAAGCATTTTATTTCCAAGGTGTAGTAAATCCTTGTATTCTCACAGCAGGGTGATGGCATTACAAGGCTGCAATTTTTATTTGCCCATCAGGTGGACTTTTGGTGGAAATGACACACCACCAGTAGCATGATGTCCTCGTGAGTGTGGAGGGGGGGGAAGGGAGGGGGGGAGTGGAAGAGGTTATGTTGTTATTCTACTGGTATGTACTCAGGCTTTATAGTGTTTTAAAGATTGTTTGTTCAAGTTCATATAAGATGGTAGCAATTTATTTCCAATGTGTAGTATATCTTTGTATTTTCGCAGCAGGGTGTTCGAATTACAATGCTGCAATTTTTATTTATCCATCAAGTGGGTTTTTGGTGGAAATGACACACCACCGGCAGTATGATGTCCACAAGTTGTGGGAGGGGTGGGTGTGGAAGAGGACAAGTTGTTATTCTACTGGTATGTACTCAGGCTTTATAGTGTTTTAAAGATAGTTCGTTGTAGTTGATATAAGAACGTAGCATTTTATTTCCAAGGTGTAGTAAATCTTTGTTATCTCACAGCAGGGATATTGCATTACAAGGCTGCAATATTTATTTGCCCATCAAAAGGGCTTGTAGCGGAAATGTCACACCACCAGCAGCATGATGTCCACGAGTGGGATGGTGGGGGGGGAGTGGAAGGGGACAGGTTCTTATTCTACTGGTATGTACTCAGGCTTTATAGTGTTTTAAAGATTGTTAATTCAAGTTCATATAAGAACATAGCATTTTATTTCCAAGGTGTAGTAAATCTTTGTTTTCCCACAGCAGGGTGATCGCATTACAAGGCTGCAACTTTTATTTGCCAATCAAGTGGGCTTTTGGTGGAAATGACACACCACCTGCAGCATGATTTTTACGAGAGGGGGGGGGGGGGGGCGGGGGCAAATGGAATGGAACAAGTTGTTATTCTACTAGTATTTACTCAGGATTTATAGTGTTTTAAAGATAGTTCGTTCAAGTTCATATAAGAACATAGCATTTTATTTCCTAGGTGTAGTAAATCTTTGTTTTCTCACAGCAGGGTGATCACATTTCAAGGCTGCAATTTTTATTTGCCCATCAAGTGGGCTTTTGATGGAAATGACACACCACCAGCTGCATTATGTATACGAGTAGGGGGGGGGGAGGAAAGTCGAAGAGGACAACTTCTTACTCTACTGGTATGTACTCAGCCTTTATAGTATTTTAAAGATTGTTAATTCAAGTTCATAAAAGAACGTAGCATTTTATTTCCAACGTGTAGTAAATCTTTGTTTTCTCACAGCAGGGTGATCGAATTAAATGGGTGCAATTTTTACTTGCCCATCAAGTGAGCTTTTGGTGGAAATGAAACACCACCAGCAGCATGTTGTCCGCGATCGGGTGGGTGGGGGGAGCGGAAGAGGACATGTTGTTATTCTACTGGTATGTACTAAGGCTTTCTTAGGGTTTTAAAGATAATTCGTTCAAGTTCATTATGAACGTAGCATTTCATTCCCAATGTGTAGTAAATCTTTGTTTTCTCACAGCAGGGTGATCGCATTACAAGGCTGCAATTTTTATTTGCCCATCAAGTGGGATTTGGTGGAAATGACACACTAACAGCAACATGATGTCCACGAGAGGGGGGGCGGGGACAAGTGGAAGAGGAGAATTTGTTATTCTACTGGTATGTACTCAGGCTTTATAGTGTTTTAATGATAGTTCTTTCAAGTTCATATAACAATGTGGCATTTTATTTCCAAGGTGTAGTATATCTTTGTTTTCTCACAGCAGGGTGATCGCATTACAAGGCTGCAATTTTTATTTTCCTATCAAGTCGGCTTTTGGTGGAAATGACACACCACCAGCAGCATGTTGTCCACGAGAGGGTGGGGGGGGGGGGGGGGGGGGAGTGGAAAAGGACATGTTGTTATTCTACTGGCATGTACTCTGGCTTTATAGTGTTTTAAAGATAGTTCGTTCAAGTTCATATAAGAATGTAGCATTTCATATCCAAAGTGTAGTAAATCTTTGTTTTCTCACAGCAGGGTGATCGCATTACAAGGCTGCAATTTTATTTGTCCATCATGAGGCCTTTTGTGGAAATGACACACCACCAGCAGCATGATGTCCACTAGTGGCGGGAGGGGGGAGGGGGAGTGGAAGAGGACAAGTTGTTATTTTACTGGTATGTACTCAGGTTTTATAGTGTTTTAAAGATAGTTCGTTCAATGTCATATATATACGTAGCATTTTATTTCCAAGGTGTAGTAAATCTTTGTTATCTCACAGCAGTGTGATAGCATTACAAGGCTGCAATTTTTATTTGCCCATCAAGTGGGCTTTTGCTGGAAATGGCACACCACCTGCAGCATGATTTTGACGAGTTGGCGGGGGGGGGGGGGGGGGGGGAGGGAGTGGAAGAGGACATGTTGTAATGCTACTGGTATGTACTCATGCTTTATTGTGTTTTAAAGATTGTTCATTCAAGTTCATTTAAGATCGTAGCATTTCATTTTCAATGTGTAGTAAGTCTTTGTTATCTCACAGCACGGTGATCGCATTACGAGGCTGCTATTTTCATTTGCCCATGAAGTGGGCTTTTGGTGGAAATGACACACCACCAGCATCATGATTTCCATGTGAGGGGGGGGAGGGAGTGGAAGGGGACAAGTTGTTATTCAACTGGTATGTACTCAGGCTTTATAGTGTTTTAAAAATTCTTCGAACAAGTTCATATATGAATGTAGCATTTCATTTCCAAGGTGTAGTAAATCTTTGTTTTCTTACAGCAGGGTGATCGCATTACAAGGCTGCAATTTTTATTTTCCCATCAAGTGGGCTTTTGGAGGAATTGACGCACCCCCAGCAGCATGGTGTCCAAGAGGGGGGGGGGGGGGATGTGGAAGAAGACATGTTGTTATTCTACTGTTATGTACTCAGGCTTTATAATGTTTTAAAGATTGTTCGTTCAGGTTCATATAAGAACGTAGTATTTTATTTCCAAGGTGTAGTAATTTTTTGTTTTCTCACAGCAGTGTGATCGCATTACAAGGGTGCAAATTTAATTGGCCGTTCAAGTGGGCTTTCGGTGGAAGTGACACACCACCAGCAGTATCATGTTCACGAGGGGTGGGGGGGGGGGGGATGCGGGCGCGGGAGTGGAAGAGGACAAGTTGTTATTTGACTGGTATGTACTCAGGCTTTATAGTGTTTTAAAGATAGTTCATTCAAGTCCATATAAGAACGTAGGATTTTATTTTTAAGGTGTAGTAAATCTTTGTTTTCTAACAACAGGGTGACTGCATTACGAGGCTGCAATTTTTATTTGCCCATCAAGTGGGCTTTTGGTGGAAATGACACACCACCAGCAGCAAGATGTCCACGAGAGGGAAGGGTGGGGACAAGTGGAAGAGGACAAGTTCTTATTCTACTGGTATGTACTCAGGCTTTATAGTTTTTAAAGATAGTTCGTTTTAGCTATATAAGAATGTAGCATTTGTTTCCAAGGTGTAGTAAACCTTTGTCTCCTCACAGCAGTGTGATAGCATTACAAGGCTGCAATTTTTATTTTCCCACCATCAAGTGGGCTTTTGGAGGAATTGACACAACCCCAGCAGCATGATGTCCACAAAGGTGGGGGGTGGGGGGTGAGGGAATTGTGGAAGAGGACCAGTTGTTATTCTACTGGTATGGACTCAGGCTTTATATTGTTTTAAAGATTGTTCGTTCAAGTTCATTTCACAACGTAGCATTTTATTTCCAAGGTGTTGTAAATCTTTGTTCTCTCACAGAAGGGCGATCGCATTACACGGCTTCAATTTTTAATTGCCGATCAAGTGGGCTTTCTGTGCAAATGACACACCACCAGCAGCATGATGTCCACGAGAGGGGGGGGGGGGGGGGGGTAGAAGTGGAAGAGGACAACTTGTTTTTCTACCGGTATGTACTCAGGCTTTATAGCATTTTAAGGATTGTTAATTCAAGTTCATAAAAGAACGTAGTATTTTATTTCCGAGGTGTAGTAAATCTTTGTTTTCTCACAGCAGGGTGATCGAATTAAGTGGGTGCAATTTTTATTTGCCCATTAAGTGCGCTTTTGGTGGAAATGACACACCACCAGCATGATGTCCATGAGTGTGAGGGGAAGGAGGGAGGAAGTGAAAGAGAACAAGTTGTAATTCTACTGGTATGTACTCAGGTTTTATAGTGTTTTAAAGATAGTTCGTTCAAGTTCATATAAGAACGTAGCATTTTATTTACAAAGTTTGTTAAATCTTTGTTTTCTCACAGCAGAGTGATCGCATTACAGGGCTGCAATTTTTATTTGCCCATCAAGTGGGCTTTTGATCGAAATGACACACCACGAGCAGCATGATGTCCACGACTAGGGGGTGGGGGGAGGGAAGTGGAAGAAGACAACTTGTTACTCTACTGGTATGTACTCAGCTTTTACAGTATTTTAAGGATTGTTTATTCAAGTTCATAAAAGAACGTAGCATTTTATTTCCAACGTGTAGTAAATCTTTGTTTTCTCACAGCAGTGTGATCGAATTAAATGGGTGCAATTTTTATTTGCCCATTAAGTGGGCTTTTGGTGGAAATGACACCACCTGCAGCATGATTTTTACTCAGATGGCGGGTCGGGGGCAAGTGGATAGGGACTGGTTGTTATTCTACTGGTATGTACTCAGGCTTTATAGTGTTTTGAAGATAGTTCATTCATGTTCATATAAGAACGTAGCATTTTATTTCCAACGTGTAGTAAATCTTTGTTTTCTCACAGCAGGGTGATCGAATTAAATGGGTGCAATTTTTATTTGCCCATTAAGTGGGCTTTTGGTGGAAATGACACCACCTGCAGCATGATTTTTACTCAGATGGCGGGTCGGGGGCAAGTAAAAAGGGACTGGTTGTTATTGTACTGGTATGTACTCATGCTTTATAGTGTTTTGAAGATAGTTCATTCATGTTCATATAAGAACGTAGCATTTTATTTCCAACGTGTAGTAAATCTTTGTTTTCTCACAGCAGGGTGATCGAATTAAGTGGGTGCAATTTTTATTTGCCCATTAAGTGGGATTTTGGTGGAAATGACACACCACCTGCAGCATGATTTTTACTCAGATGGGGGTTCGGGGGCAAGTGGAAAGGCAAAGGTTGTTATTCTACTGGTATGTTCTCCGGCTTTATAGTATTTCAAAGATTGTTTTCATGTTCATAGAAGAATGTAGCAATTTATTTCAAAGGTGTAGTAAATCTTTGTTTTCTGACAGCAAGGTGTTCGTATTACAAGTCTGCAATATTTATTTGCCCACCAAGTGGGCCTTTAGTAATAATGACACACCACAAGCAGCATGATGTCCACGAGAGGGGGGGCGTATGCAAGTGAGAGAGGACAAGTTGTTATTCTACTGGTATGTACACAGGCTTTATAGTGTTTTATAGATAGTTCGTTCAAGTTCATATAAGAACGTAGCATTTCATTTCCAAGGTGTAGTAAAGCTTTGTTTTCTCACAGCAGTGTGATAGCATTACAAGGCTGCAATTTTTATTTTCCCATCAAGTGGGCTTTTGGGAGAATTCACACAACTACAGCAGCATGATGTCCACAAAGGGGGGGGGGGGGGGGGGGGTGGAAAGGGAAATGTGGAAGAGGACCAGTTGTTATTCTACTGGTATGGACTCAGGCTTTATAGTGTTTTAAAGATTGTATGTTCAAGTTCATATAAGATGGTAGCAATTTATTTCCAATGTGTAGTATATCTTTGTTTTCTCACAGCAGGGTGTTCGAATTACAATGCTGCAATCTCTGTTTGTCCATCAAGTGGTCTTTTGGAGGAAATGACACACCACCAGCAGCATGATGTCCGTGAGGGAGAAGGGGGGGGGGGAAGTGGTAGAGGACAAGTTGTTATTTTACTGGTATCTACTTCGGCTTTATAGATTTTTAAAGATTGTTTGTTCAAGTTCATATAAAAACGTAGCATTTTATTTCCAAGGTGTAGTAAATCTTTGTTTTCTCACAGCAGGGCGATCGCATTACGCGGCTTCAATTTTTAATTGCCGATCAAGTGGGCTTTCTGTGGAAATGACACACCACCTGCAGCATGATTTTTACGAGTGGGGGGGGGGGGGGGGGCAAATGGAAGGGAACAAGTTGTTATTCTACTGGTATTTACTCAGGATTTATAGTGTTTTAAAGATAGTTTGTTCAAGTTCATATAAGAACATTGCATTTTATTTCCAAGGTGTAGTAAATCTTTGTTTTCTCACAGCAGGGTGATCACATTACAAGGCTGCAATTTTTATTTGCAGATCAAGTGGGCTTTTGATGGAACTGACACACCACCAGCTGCATGATGTCCACGAGGGGGGGGGGGGGGGGGGGGGGGAGGGAAGTCGAAGAGGACAACTTCTTACTCTACTGGTATGTACTCAGCCTTTATAGTATTTTAAAGATTGTTAATTCAAGTTCATAAAAGAACATAGCATTTTATTTCCAACGTGTAGTAAATCATTGTTTTCTCACAGCAGAATGATCGAATTAAATTGGTGCAATTTTTATTTGCCCATTAAGTGGGATTTTGGTGGAAATGACACACCACCTGCAGCATGATTTTTACTCAGATGGGGGTTCGGGGGCAAGTGGAAAGGGACAGGTTGTTATTCTACTGTTATGTTCTCCGGCTTTATAGTATTTCAAAGATTGTTTTCATGTTCATATAAGAACGTAGCAATTTATTTCCAAGGTGTAGTAAATATTTGTTTTCTGACAGCAAGGTGTTCGTATTACAAGTCTGCAATATTTATTTGCCCATCAAGTGGGCCTTTAGTAAAAATTACACACCACAAGCAGCATGATGTCCACGAGAGGGGGGGGGGGGGGGGGGGGGGGATGCAAGTGGAAGAGGACAAGTTGTTATTCTACTGGTATGTACACAGGCTTTATAGTGTTTTATAGATATTTCGTTGAAGTTCATATAAGAATGTAGCATTTTATTTCCAAGGTGTATTATATCTTTGTTTTCTCACAGCAGGGTGATTGCATTACAAAGCTGCTATTTTTATTTGCCCATTTAGTGGGCGTTTGGTGGAAATGGTACACCATCAGCAGCGCGATGTCCACAAGAGGGGGGGGGGGGGGGGGAAGTGGAAGAGGACAAGCTGTTATTCTACTCGTATGTACTCATGCTTTATAGTGTTTTAAAGATTGTTTGTTCAAGTTCATATAAAATCGTAGCATTTTATTTCCAAGGTGTAGTAAATCTTTGATTTCCCACAGCAGGGTGATCGCATTACAAGGCTGCAAATTTTATATGTTTGTCAAGTGGTCTTTTGGAGGAAATGACACACCACCAGCAGCATGATGTCCATGAGGGGGAGGAGGGGGGAAGTGGTAGAGGACAAGTTGTTATTTTACTGGTATCTACTTCGGCTTTATAGATTTTTAAAGTTTGTTTGTTCAAGTTCATATAAGAACGTAGCATTTTATATCCAAGGTGTTGTAAATCTTTGTTCTCTCACAGCAGGGCGATCGCATTACACGGCTTCAATTTTTAATTGCCGATCAAGTGGGCTTTCTGTGGAAATGACACACCACCTGCAGCATGATTTTTACGAGTGGGCGGGGGGGGGGGGGGGGCGGGGGCAAATGGAAGGGAACAAGTTGTTATTCTACTGGTATTTACTCAGGATTTATAGTGTTTTAAATATAGTTCGTTCAAGTTCATATAAGAAAGTAGCATTTTTTTTCCAAGGTGTAGTAAATCTTTGTTTTCTCACAGCAGGGTGATCACGTTACAAGTCTGCAATTTTTATTTGCATATCAAGTGGGCTTTTGGTGGAAATGACACACCACCAGCAGCATGATGTCCACGAGTGGGGGGGGGGGGGGAGGGGTGGAAGTGGAAGAGGACAAGTTGTTATTTTACTGGTATGTACTCAGGCTTTATAGTGTTTTAAAGATTGTTTGTTCAAGTTCATATAAGATGGTAGCAATTTATTTCCAATGTGTAGTATATCTTTGTTTTCTCACAGCAGTGTGATCGAATTACAATGCTGCAATTATTATTTGTCCATCAAGTGGGGTTTTGGTGGAAATGACACACCACCAGCAGCATGATGTCCACAAGAGTGAGGGGGCAGAGGGGGGAAGTGAAAGAGAACAATATGTAATTCTACTGGTATGTAATCACGTTTCATAGTGTTTTAAAGATGGTTCGTTCAAGTTCATATAAGAATGTAGCATTTTATTTCCAAGGTGTAGTAAATGTGTTTGTTTTCTCACAGCAGGGTGATTGCATTACAAGGCTTCAATTTTTATTAGCCCTTCATGTGGGCCTTTGGTGGAAATGACATACCACCAGCAGCGTGATGTCCACGAGTGAATGTTGGGGGGGGGGGAGTGAAAGAGGACATGTTGTTATTCTACTGGTCTGTTCTCAGGCTTTATAGTATTTTAAAGATTGTTTTCATGTTCATATAAGAACGTTGCAATTTATTTCCAAGGTGTTGTAAATCTTTGTTTTCTGACAGCAAAGTGTTCGTATTACAAGTCTGCAATATTTATTTGCCCATCAAGTGGGCCTTTAGTAAAAATGACACACCACAAGCAGCATGATGTCCACGAGAGGGGGGGGGGGGATGCAAGTGGAAGAGTACAAGTTGTTATTCTACTGGTATGTACACAGGCTTTATAGTGTTTTATAGATATTTCGTTCAAGTTCATATAAGAATGTAGCATTTTATTTCCAAGGTGTATTATACACTCCTGGAAATTGAAATAAGAACACCGTGAATTCATTTTCCCACGAAGGGGAAACTTTATTGACACATTCCTGGGGTCAGATACATCACATGATCACACTGACAGAACCACAGGCACATAGACACAGGCAACAGAGCATGCACAATGTCGGCACTAGTACAGTGTATATCCACCTTTCGCAGCAATGCAGGCTGCTATTCTCCCATGGAGACGATCGTAGAGTTGCTAGATGTAGTCCTGTGGAATGGCTTGCCATGCCATTTCCACCTGGCGCCTCAGTTGGACCAGCGTTTGTGCTGGACGTGCAGACCGCGTGAGACGACGCTTCATCCAGTCCGAAACATGCTCAATGGGGGACAGATCCGGAGATCTTGCTGGCCAGGGTAGTTGACTTACACCTTCTAGAGCACGTTGGGTGGCACGGGATACTTGCGGATGTGCATTGTCCTGTTGGAACAGCAAGTTTGCTTGCCGGTCTAGGAATGGTAGAACGATGGGTTCGATGACGGTTTGGATGTACCGTGCACTATTTAGTGTCCCCTCGACGAACACCAGTGTACGGCCAGTGAAGGAGATCGCTCCTCACACCATGATGCCGGGTGTTGGCCCTGTGTGCCTCGGTCGTATGCAGTCCTGATTGTGGCGCTCACCTGCACGGCGCCAAACACGCATACGACCATCGTTGGCACCAAGGCAGAAGCGACTCTCATCGCTGAAGATGACATGTCTCCATTCATCCCTCCATTCAAGCCTGTCGCGACACCACTGGAGGCGGGCTGCACGATGTTGGGGCGTGAGCGGAAGACGGCCTAACGGTGTGCGGGACCGTAGCCCAGCTTCATGAAGACGGTTGCGAATGCTCCTCGCCGATACCCCAGGAGCAACAGTGTCCCTAATTTGCTGGGAAGTGGCGGTGTGGTCCCCTACGGCACTGCGTAGGATCCTACGGTCTTGGCGTGCATCCGTGCGTCGCTGCGGTCCGGTCCCAGGTCGACGGGCACGTGCACCTTCCGTCGACCACTGGCGACAACATCGATGTACTGTGGAGACCTCACACCCCACGTGTTGAGCAATTTGGCGGTACGTCCAACCGGCCTCCCGCTTGCCCACTATACGCCCTCGCTCAAAGTCCGTCAACTGCACATACGGTTCACGTCCATGCTGTCGCGGCATGCTACCAGTGTTAAAGACTGCGATGGATATCCGTATGCCACAGCAAACTGGCTGACACTGACGGCGGCGGTGCACAAATGCTGCGCAGCTAGCGCCGTTCGACAGCTAACACCGCGGTCCCTGGTGTGTCCGCTGTGCCGTGCGTGTGATCATTGCTTGTACAGCCCTCTCGCAGTATCCGGAGCAAGTATGGTGGGTCTGACACACCGGTGTCAATGTGTTCTTTTTTCCATTACCAGGAGTGTATCTTTGTTTTCACACAACAGGGAGATTGCATTACAAGGCTGCTATTTTTATTTGCCCATTAAGTGGGCTATTGGTGGAAATGGCACACCATCAGCAGAACGATGTCCACAATAGGAGGGGGGGGGGGCGGAAATGGAAGAGGACAAGTTGTTATTCTACTCGTATGTACTCAGGCTTTATAGTGTTTTAAAGATTGTTTGTTCAAGTTCATATAAGAACGTAGCATTTTATTTCCAAGGTGTAGTAAATTTTTGTTTTCTCACAGCAGGGTGATCGTATTACAAGGCTGCAATTTTTATATGTACGTCAAGTGGGGTTTTGGAGGAAATGACACACCACCAGCAGCATGATATCAATGAGGGTGGGGGGGGGGGGAGTGGTAGAGGACAAGTTGTTATTTTACTGGTATCTACTTCGGCTTTATAGATTTTTAAAGATTGTTTGTTCAAGTTCATATAAGAACGTAGCATTTTATTTCCAATGTGTAGTAAATCTTTGTTTTCTCACAGCAGGGTGATTGCATTACATGGCTGCAATTTTTATTTTCCCATCAAGTGGGCTTTTGGTGGAAATGACACACCACCAGCAGCATGATGTCCACGAGTATGTAGAGGGTGGGGAGGGGGGAAGTGGAAGAGGAGAAGTTGTTATTCTGCTGGTATGTACTCAGGCTTTACAGTGTTTTAAAGATAGTTGGTTCAAGTTCATATATGAACGTAGTAATTTATTTCCAAGGTGTAGTATATTTTTGTTTTCTCACAGCAGGGTGATAGCAATACAAGTGTGCAATTTTCATTTGCCCGTCAAGTGGACTTTTGGTGAAAATGACACACCAGCAGCAGCATGAAATCCACGAGATGGGGGAGGGGGGTTGAGAATGGCAGAGGACATGTTGTTATTCTACTGGTATGTACTCAGTCTTTATAGTGTTTTAAAGATAGTTCTTTCAAGTTCATATAAGAACGTAGCATTTCATATCCAAGGTGTAGTAAATATTTGTTTTCTCACAGCAGGGTGATCACATTACAAGTCTGCGATTTTTATTTGCCCTTCAAGTGGGCTTTTGGTGGAAATGACACTCCACCAGCAGCTTGATGTCCACGAAAGGGGGGGGGGGGGGGGGATCGCGGGAGTGGAAGAGGACAAGTTGTTATTCTACTGGTATGCAGTCAGGCCTTGTAGTATTTTAAGATTGTTTGCTCTAGTTCATATAAGAACGTAGCATTTTATTTCCAAGGTGTAGTAAATCTTTGTTTTCTCACAGGAGGGTGATCGCATTACAAGGCTGCAATTTTTATTTGGCCATCAAGTGGGCCTTTGGTGGAAATGACACACCACCAGCACCATGATGTCCACAAGGGTGATGGGGAGGGGGAGAGGGGGGGGGGGGGAAGTGGAAGAGGACAAGTTGTTATTCTACTGGTATGTATTCGGACTTAATAGTGTATTAAATATTGTTTGTTCAAGTTCATATAAAAATGTAACATTTTATTTCCAAGGTGTAGTAAATCTTTGTTTTCTCACAGCAGGGTGATCGCGTTACAAGGCTGCAATTTTTATTTGAACATCAAGTGGGCTTTTGGTGGAAATGACACACCATCAGCAACATGATGTCCACGAGAGGGGGTGGGGGGGGGGGGAGAGAGAAAAAGGACAAGTTGTTATTCTCCTGGTATGTACACAGGCTTTATAGTGTTTTAAAGATTGTTTGTTCAAGTTTATATAAGAACGTAGTATTTTAATTCCAATGTGTATTATATCTTGGTATTCTCACAGCAGTGTGAACGCATTACAAGGCTGCAATTTTTATTAGCCCATCAAGTGGGATTTGATGGAAATGACACACCACCAGCAGCATGATGTCCACGAGGGGGGTTGGGGGAAGTGAAGAGGACAAGTTATTATTCTACTGGTATGTACACAGGCTTTATAGTGTTTTACAGACTGTTCGTTCAAGTTCATATAAGAACGTAGCATTTTATTTCCAAAGTTTTGTAAATCTTTGTTTTCTCAGAGCAGAGTAATGGCATTAAAAGCTGCAATTTTTATTTGCCCATCAAGTGGACTTTTGGTGGAAATGACACACCACCAGCAGCATGATGTCCACGAGAGTTGCCGGGGCGATGTGGAACAGGACAAGTTGTTATTCTACTGGTATGTACACAGGCTCTATAGTGTTTTAAAGATTGTTCGTTCAAGTTCATGTAAGAATATAGCATTTTATTTCCAAGGTGTAATAAATATTGGTTTTCGCACAGCAGGGAGATCGAATTAAAAGGCTGCAATTTTGATTTGCCCATCTAGTGGGCTTTTGGTGTAATTGACACATCACCAGCACCTTGATGTCCACGAGAGAGGGGGGGGGGGAAGTGGAAGAGGACAAGTTGTTATTCTACTGGTATCTACTCGGGTTTTATAGTGTTTTAAAGGTACTTGATTCAAGTTTCTATAAGAACATAGCATTTTATTACCAAAGAGTAATAGATCTTTGTATTCTCGCAGCAGGGTGATCACATTGCAAGGTTGCAATTTATATTCTACTGGTATGTACACAGGCATTATAGTGTTTTAATGGTTGTTCGTTCAAGTTCATATAAGAACGTGGCATTTTATTTCCCAAGTGTAATAAATCTTTGTTTTCTCACAGCAGGGTGTTTGCATTATAAGGCTGCAAATTTTATTTGCCCATCGAGTGGGCTATTGGTGGAAATGACAGTCCAGCAGCAACATGTAGTCCACGAGAGGGGGGGGGGGAAGAGGAAGAGGACAAGTTGATATTCTACTGGTATGTACTCGGGTTTTATAGCGTTTGAAAGATTGTTCATTCAAGTTAATATAGGACCGTAGCATTTTTCTTCCAAGATGTAGTAAATCTTTGTTTTCTCACAGCAGGGTGATCGCATTACATGGCTGCAATTTTTATTTGCCCATCAAGTGGGCTTTTGGTGGCAATCACACACCACCAGCAGCATGATGTCCACGAGAGGGTACGGGGGGAAGTGGAAGAGGACAAGTTGTTCTTCTACTGGTATGTACTCAGTCTTTATAATGTTTTGGAGATTGTTCGTTCAAGTTCATATAAGAACGTAACAGTTTGTTTCCAAAGTGTAGTAAACTTTGTTATCTCACTGCAGGGTGGTCGCTTTACAAGGCTGCAATTTTTATTTGCCCATCAAGTCAGCTTTTGGTGGAAATGACACACCAACAACAGCATGATGTCCACGAGACGGCGGTGGGGGGGGTGGGGGGGGGGGCGCAGTGGAAGAGACAAGTCGTTATTCTACTGGTACGTGCTCAGGCCTTATAGTGTTTTAAAGATTGTTCATTCAAGTTCATATGAGAACGTAGCATTTCATTTCCAACATGTAGTAAATCTTTGTTTCCTCACAGCAGGGTGAGCGCATTACAAGGCTGCAATTTTTATTTGCCCATCAAGTGGGCTTTTGGTGGAAATGACATACCACCAGCAGCTCGATTTCCATAAGGGTGCGCGGGGGGGGGGGGGGGGGGGGCGAGTGGAAGACAACAAGTTGATATTCTACTGGTATGTACTCAGGCTTTATAGTGTTTTAAAGATTGATCGTTCAAGTTCTTATAAGAATGTAGCATTTTATTTCCAAGATGTGGTAAATCTTTGATTTCTCTCATCAGTGTGATCGGAATACAAAGCTGCATATTTCATTTGCCCATCTACTGGGCTTTTGATGGAAATGACACACCACCAGCAGCTTGATGTTGACGAGAGGGGGGGGGGGGGGGTGTTGTAAGAGGAAGAGGGCAAGTTGTTATTCTACTGGTATTTACTCAGTCTTCATAATGTTTTAAAGATTGATTGTTCAAGTTCATATAAGAACGTAGCATTTTAATTCCAAGGTGAAGTAAATCTTTGTTTTCGCACAGCACGGAGATCGCATTATATGGCTGCAATTTTTATTTGCCCATCTAGTGGGCTTTTGGTGCAAATGACACACCACCAGCAGCTTGATGTCGAAAGAGGGGGGGGGGGGGGCGTAAGGGGATGAGGACAAGTAGTTATTCTACTGGTATGTACTAAGGCCTTATAGTGTTTTAAAGATTGTTCGTTTAAGTTCATACAATAATGTAGCGTTTTATTTCCAAAGTTTAGTAAATCTTTGTTTTCTCACAGAAGGGTGATGGCATTAGAGGCTGTAATTTTCATTTGCCCATCAAGTGGGGTTTTGGTAGAAAATACACACCACCAGCAGCTTGATGTCCACAAGGATGGGGTGGGGGGGGGGGGAAGTGGAAGAGGACAAGTTGTTATTGTACTGGTATGTACTCAGGCTTTATAGTGTTTTAAAGATTGATCGTTCATGTTCTTATAAGAATGTAGCATTTTATTTCCAAGGTGTGGTAAATCTTTGATTTCTCTCATCAGTGTGATCGGAATACAAAGCTGCAAATTTCATTTGCCCATCTACTGGGCTTTTGATGGAAATGACACACCACCAGCAGCTTGATGTTGACGAGAGGGGGGGGGGGGGGGGGTGTTGTAAGAGGAAGAGGGCAAGTTGTCATTCTACTGGTATTTACTCAGTCTTCATAATGTTTTAAAGATTGATTGTTCAAGTTCATATAAGAACGTAGCATTTTAATTCCAAGGTGAAGTAAATCTTTGTTTTCGCACAGCACGGAGATCGCATTATATGGCTGCAATTTTTATTTGCCTATCTAGTGGGCTTTTGGTGCAAATGACACACCACCAGCAGCTTGATGTCGAAAGAGAGGGGGGGGGCGTAAGGGGATGAGGACAAGTAGTTATTCTACTGGTATGTACTAAGGCCTTATTGTGTTTTAAAGAGTGTTCGTTTAAGTTCATACAATAATGTAGCGTTTTATTTCCAAAGTTTAGTAAATCTTTGTTTTCTCACAGAAGGGTGATCGCATTACAAGGCTGCAATTTATATTTGCACATCAAGTGGGCTTTTGGTGGAAATGTCACACCACCAGCAGCTTGATGTCCACGAGTGGGGGAGGAGGGGGATGTGGATCAGGACAAGTTGTTATTTTTCTGATATGTACTCAGGCTTGATGGTGTTTTAAAGATTGTTCGTTGAAGTTCATATAAGAACGTAGCATTTAATTTCAAAGGTGTAGTAAAACTTTGTTTTCTCGCATCAGGGTGATCGCTTTACTAGGCTGCAATTGTTATTTACCCATCAAGTGGGCTTTTGGTGGAAATGACACACCACCAGCAGCATGATAACCACGAGGGGGGGGGGGGGGGGAAGTGGGAGAGGACAAGTTGTCATTCTACTGGTATGTACTCATGCTTTATAGTGTTATAAAGATTGTTTGTTCAAGTTCATATAAGAACGTAGCATTTTATTTCCAAGATGTAGTAAATCTTTGTTTGCTCACAGCAGGGAGATCGCATTACAAGGTTGCAATTTTTATTTGCCCATCAAGTGGGCTTTTGGTGGAAATGACACACCAACAGCACGATGATGTCCACTAGAGGGGGGGGTGGGGAAGTGGAAGTGGACAAGTTGTTATTCTACTGGTATGTACTCAGGCTTTACAGTGTTCTAACGATTGTTCGTTCAAGTTCATACAAGAACATAGCATTTTATTTCCAAGGTGTAGTTAAACTTTGTTTTCTCACACCAGGGTGATCCCATTACAAGGCTCAATTTTTATTTGCCCATCAAGTGGGCTTTTGGTGGAAATTAAACACCACGGGCAGTTTGATGTCCACGAGAGGGGGGGGGGGGGGAGTGGAAGAGTACAAGTAGTTATTCTACTGGTTTGTACTCAGGCTTTATAGTGTTCCAATGATTGTTCGTTCAAGTTCATATAAGAAAGTAGCATTTCACTTCATAGGTGTAGTAAATCTTTTTTTTCTCACAGCAGGGTGATCGCATTACAAGGCTGCAATTTTTAATTGCCCGTCAACTGGGTTTTTGGTGAAAATGACACACCACCTGCAGAATGATGTACACAAGAGAGGGGGTGGGGGGGGAATTGGAAGAGGACATGTTGTCATTCTACTGGTATGTACACAGGCTTTATAGTGTTTTCAAGATAGTTCGTTCAAGTTCATATGAGAATCTTGCATTTTATTTCCAAGGTGTGGTAAATCTTTGTTTTCTCACAGCAGGGTGATCGCATTACAAAGCTGCAATTTTTATTTGCCCATCAAGTGTGCTTTTGGTGGAAATGACACACCACCAGCAGCATTATAACCACGAGGGGGGGGGGGGGGAAGTGGAAGAGGACAAGTTGTCATTCTACTGGTATGTACTCATGCTTTATAGTGTTTTAAAGATTGTTTGTTCAAGTTCATATAGGAACGTAGCATTTTTTTCCAAGGTGTAGTAAATCTTTGTTTGCTCGCAGCAGGGAGATCGTATTACAAGGCTGCAATTTATATTTGCCCATCAAGTGGGCTTTTGGTGGAAATGACACACCACCGGCAGCTTGATGTCCACGAGAGGGGAGGGGGGGTTTTGGATGTGGAAGAGGGCATGTTGTTATTCTACTGGTATGTACTCAGGCTTTACAGTGTTCTAACGATTGTTCGTTCAAGTTCATATAAGAACATAGCATTTTATTTCCAAGGTGTAGTTAATCTTTGTTTTCTCATACCAGGGTGATCCCATTACAAGGCTAAATTTTTATTTGCCTATCGAGTGGGCTTTTGGTGGAAATTAAACACCACAGCCAGTTTGATATCCACAAGAGGGGGGGGGGGAGTGGAAGAGTACAAGTAGTTATTCTACTGGTTTGTACTCAGGCTTTATAGTGTTCTAATGATTGTTAGTTCAAGTTCATATAAGAACGTAGCATTTTATTTCCTAGGTGTAGTAAATCATTGTTTTCTCACAGCAGGTTGATCGCATTACAAGGCTGCAATTTTTATTTGCCCATCAACTGGGTTTTTGGTGAAAATGACACACCACCAGCAGAATGATGTACACGAGAGGGGGGGTGGGGGGGGAATTGGAAGAGGACATGTTGTCATTCTACTAGTATGTACACAGACTTTATAGTGTTTTCAAGATAGTTCGTTCATGTTCATATAAGAACCTTGCATTTTATTTCCAAGCTGTGGTAAATCTTTGTTTTCTCACAGCAGGGTAATCGCATTACAAAGCTGCAATATTTATTTGCCCATCAAGTGTGCTTTTGGTGGAAATGACACACCACCAGCAGCAAGATAACCACGAGGGGGGGGGGGGGGGGAAGTGGAAGAGGACAAGGGACAAGATGTTATTCCACTGGTATGTACGCAGGATTTATAGTGTTTTAAAGATTGTTCGTTCAAATTCATATAAGAACGTAGCATTTTATTTCCAAGGTGTAGTAAATCTTTGTTTTCTCACAGCAGGGAGATCGCATTACAAAGCTGCAATTTTTAATTGCTCATCAAGTGGGCTTTTGGTTTAAATGACACACCACCAGGAGCATGATGTCCACGATGGGAGGGTGGGAGGGGGGGGGGGGAAAGTGGAAGAGGACAAGATGTTATTCTACTGGTATGTACTCAGGCTTTATAGTGTTTAAAAGATTGTTCGTTCAAGTTCATATAAGAACGTTGCATTTAATTTCGAACGTGTTGTTAATCTTTGTTTTCTCACAGCAAAGGTGATCGCATTACAAGGCTGCAATTTTTATTTGCCCATCAAGTTGGGTTTTGGTGGAAATGACACACCACCGGCAGCTTGATGTCCACGAGAGGGGGGATAGGGGAAGTGGAAGAGGACATGTTGTTATTCTACTGGTATGTACTCAGACTTTATAGTGTTTTAATGATTGTTCATTCAAGATCATATAAGAATGTAGCATTTTATTTCCACGGTGTAGTAAATCTTTGTTTTCTCATAGCAGGGTGATCGCATTACAAGGCCGCATATTTTATTTGCACCTTCAACTAACCTTTTGGTGGAAATGACACAACACCAGCTGCATGATGGCCACGAGTGGGGGGAGAGGGGAAGGGGGTGCGGGGAGGGGGGGGAGCAAGTGGAAGAGGGCAAGCTGTTATTCTACTGGTATGTACGCAGGCTTTATAGTGTTTTAAAGATAGTTCGTTCAAGTTCACATAAGAACGTACCATTTTATTTCCAAGGTGTAGAAAATCTATGTTTACACAGCAGGGAGATCGCATTACAAAACTGCAATTTTTATTTGCCCATCTAGTGGGCTTTTGGAGGACATGACACACCACCAGCAGCATGATAATCACGAGGGGGGGGGGGGGGGAAGTGGAAGAGGACAAGTTGTTATTCTACTATATGTACTCAGGCTTTACAGTGTTCTAACGATTGTTCATTCAAGTTTATATAAGAACATAGCATTTTATTTCCAAGGTGTAGTTAATATTTGTTTTCTCACACCAGGGTGATCCCATTACAAGGCTCAATTTTTATTTGCAAATCAAGTGGGCTTTTGGTGGAAATTAAACACCACGGGCAGTTTGATGTCCCGAGAGGAGGGGGGGGGGAGTGGAAGAGTACAAGTTGTTATTCTACCGGTTTGTACTCAGGCTTTATAGTATTCTAATGATTGTTCGTTCAAGTTCATATAAGAACGTAGCATTTTATTTCCTAGGTGTAGGATATCTTTGTTTTCTCACAGCATTGTGATCGCATTATAAGGCTGCAATTTTTAATTGCCCATCAACTGGGTTTTTGGTGAAAATGACACACCACCAGCAGAATGATGTACACGAGAGAGGGGGTGGGGGGGGAATTGGAAGAGGACATGTTGTCATTCTACTGGTATGTACACAGGCTTTATAGTGTTTTCAAGATAGTTCGTTCAAGTTCATATAAGAATCTTGCATTTTATTTCCAAGGTGTGGTAAATCTTTGTTTGCTCACAGCAGGGTGATCGCATTACAAAGCTGCAATTTTTATTTGCCCATCAAGTGTCCTTTTGGTGGAAATGACACACCACCAGCAGCATGATAATCACGAGGGGGGGGGGGGGGGGAAGTGGAAGAGGACAAGTTGTTATTCTACTATATGTACTCAGGCTTTACAGTGTTCTAACGATTGTTCATTCAAGTTTATATAAGAACATAGCATTTTATTTCCAAGGTGTAGTTAATATTTGTTTTCTCACACCAGGGTGAACCCATTACAAGGCTCAATTTTTATTTGCCCATCAAGTGTGCTTTTGGTGGAAATTAAACACCACAGGCAGTTTGATGTCCACGAGTGGGGGGCGGGGAAGGGGGGGGGGAGTGGAAGAGTACAAGTAGTTATTCTACTGGTTTGTACTCAGGCTTTTAAGACTAACTCTTCTTCCCGCTTGTGACTTGTGCCTTTCCTGTGAGACCAGTTTTTAATTCCGATGCTTCACTTCAGGTTTATTGTATCCCTTGGACCTACATATAGACGATGAAACACAGAAATAGGATCGGAAATAAATACAAAAGGCACAATGCCGACTTAAGTACAAGAAGGCTGACTCTTCTTACTGTCTATGATTTGAGCCTTTCCTGTGATGCCAGTTTTAGATTCCGATGCTTCACCTCAGGTTTACTGTATCCCTTGCACCTTCATATTGACGATGAAACACAGAAATTGCATCGGAAATAAACACAAAAGGCAAAATGCCAACTGAAGTTAAAGAAGACTGACTCTTCTTCCTGTCTGTTATTTGAGCCTTTCCTGTGAGACCAGTTTTAGATTCCGATGCTTCACTTCAGGTTTACTGTATCCCTTGGGCCTTCATATTGCAGATGAAATACACAAATTGCATCGGAAATAAATACAATGGGCACAATGCCGACTTAAGTACAAGAAGACTGACTCTTCTTACAGTTTATGATTTGAGCCTTTCCTGTGAGGTCAGTTTTAAATTCTGATGCTTCACCCCAGGTTTACTGTATCCCTTGGACCTTCATACTGACGATGAAACACAGAAATTGCATCGGAATTAAATACAAAAGGCACAATGCCGACTTAAGTTAAAGAAGATAGACTCTTCTTACTATCTGTGATTTAAGGATTTCCTGTGAGACCAGTTTTTAACTTATGATGCTTCACGTCAGGTTTTCAGTATCCCTTGGGCCTTCATGTTGCCGATAAAACACAGAAATTAAATACAAAAGGCACAATGCCGACTTAAGTACAAGAAGACTGACTCTTCTTACTGTCTATGATTTGAGCCTTTCCAGTGAGGCCAATAATAGGTTCCGATGCTTCACCTGAGGTTTACTGTATCCCTTGGACCTTCATATTGACGTTGAAACACAACCAATTGCAACGGAATTAAATACAAAATGCACAATGCCGAGTAGAATTAAAGAAGGCTAACTCTTCTTACTGTCTGTGATTTGAGCCTTTCCTGTGAGACCAGTTTTACATTCCGATGCTTCACTTCAGGTTTACTGTATCTCTTGACCCTTCATATTGCCGATGTAACACAGAAATTCCATCGGAAACAAATACAAAAGGCACAATGCCGACTTAAGTACAAGATGACTAACACTTCTTACTGTCTATGATTTGAGCCTTTTCTGTGAGAACAGTTTTAGATTCCGATGCTTCACCTCAGGTTTGCTGTATCCCTTGGACCTTCATATTGACGATGTAACACAGAAATTTCATCGGATATAAACACAAAAGGCACAATACCAACTTAAGTTAAAGAAGAGTGACTCTTCTTCCTGTCTGTGACTTGTGCCTTTCCTGTGAGACCAGTTTTTGATTCCAATGCTTCACTTCAGGTTTATTGTATCCCTTGGACCTACATATTGACGATGAAACACAGAAGTTGCATCCGAATTCAATACAAAAGGCACAATGCCGACTTAAGTTAAAGAAGACTGACTGTCTTTACTGTCTATGATTTGAGCCTTTCCTGTGAGACCTGTTTTTGATTTAGATGCTTCACCTCAGGTTTGCTGTATCCCTTGGACCTTCATATAGACGATGAAACACAGAAATAGCATCGGAAATAAATACAAAAGGCACAATGCCGACTTAAGTACAAGAAGGCTGACTCTTCTTACTGTCTATGATTTGAGCCTTTCCTGTGAGGCCAGTTTTAGATTCCGATGCCTAACCTTAGGTTTACTGTATCCCTTGGACCTTCATATTGACGATGAAAGACAGAAATTGCATCGGAAATAACTACAAAAGGCACAATTCCTACTTAAATACAAGATGACTGACTCTTCTTACCGTCTATGATTCGAGCCTTTCCTGTGTGGCCAGTATTAGATTCCGATGCTTGACATCAGGTTTACTGTATCCCTTGGACCTTTATATTGACGATGAAACCCAGACAATTGCAACGGAATTAAATACAAAAGGCACAATGCCGACTTAAGTTAAAGAAGACTTACTCTTCTTATTGTCTATGATGTGAGCCTTTCCTGTGAGGCCAATATTAGATTCCGATGCTTCACTTCAGGTTTATTGTATCCCTTGGCCCTTCATATTGACAATGATACACAGAAATTGCATCGGAATTAAATACAAAAGGCACAATGCCTACTTACATACAAGAAGACCGACTCTTCTTACTGTCCAAGATTTGAGCCTCTCCTGTGCGGCCAGTTTTAGATTCCGATACTTCACATCAGGTTTACTGTATCCCTTGGACCTTTATATTGACGATGAAACACAGACAATTGCAACGGAATTAAATACAAAAGGCACAATGCCGACATAGATACAAGAAGAATGACTCTTCTTACTGTCTCTGATTTGAGCCTTTCCTGTGAGGCCGGTTTTATATTCCGATGCTTCGCCTCAGGTTTACTGTCTCCCCCGGACCTTCATATTGACGATGAAACTCAGAAATTGCATCGGAAATCAATGCAAAAGCCATAATGCTGACTTAAGTACAAGGAGACTGACTCTTCTTACTGTCTATGATTTGAGCCTTTCTTGTGAGACCAGTTTTAGATGCCGATGCTTCACCTCAGGTTTACTGTATCCCTTGGACCTCCATATTGACGATGAAACACTGAAATTGCACTGGAAATAAATACAAGAGGCACAATTCCAACTTACATACAAGAAGACTGAGTCTTCTTACTGTCTAAGATTTGAGCCTCTCCTGTGAGGCCAGTTTTAGATTCCGATGTTTCACATCAGGTTTAGTGTATCCCTCGGACCTTCATATAGACGATGAAACACAGAAATTGCATCGCAAATAAATACAAAAGGCACAATGCCGACTTAAGTACAAGAAGACTCACTCTTCTTACTGTCTATGATTTGAGAATTTCCTGTGAGAACAGATTTAGATTCCGATGCTTCACCTGAGTTTTACTGTCTCCCTTGGACCTTCATATTGACGATGAAACAAAGAAATTGCATCGGAAATAAATACTAAAGGCACAATGCCGATTTAAGTTCAAGAAGGCTGACTCTTCTCACTGTCTATAATTTGATCCTTTCCTGTCAGGCCAATAATAGATTCCGATGCTTCACCTCAGGTTTACTGTATACCTTGGACCTTTATATTGACGATGAAACACAGAAATTGCATCGGAAATAAACACAAAAGGCAAAATGCCAACTGAAGTTAAAGAAGACTGACTCTTCTTCCTGTCTGTGATTTGAGCCTTTCCTGTGAGACCAGTTTTAGATTCCGATGCTTCACTTCAGGTTTATTGTATCCCTTGGCCCTTCATATTGACGATGATACACAGAAATTGCATCGGAATTAAATACAAAAGGCACAATGCCGACATAGATACAAGAAGAATGACTCTTGTTACTGTCTCTGATTTGAGCCTTTCCTGTGAGGCCAGTTTTAGATTCCGATGCTTCACCTCAGGTTTACTGTCTCCCTTGGACCTTCATATTGACGATGAAACACAGAAATTGCATCGGAAATCAATACAAAAGGCACAATGCTGACTTAAGTACAAGGAGACTGACGCTTCTTACAGTCTATCATTTGAGCCCTTTCTGTGGGACTAGTTTTAGATTCTGATGCTTCACCTCAGGTTTACTGTATCCCTTGGACCTTCATAATGACGATGATACACTGAAATTGCACCGGAAATAAATACAAGAGGCACAATGCCTACTTACATACAAGAAGACTGACTCTTCTTACTGTCTATGATTTGAGCCTTTCCTGTGAGGCCAGTTTTAGATTCCGATGCTTCACATCAGGTTTAGTGTATCCCTTGGACCTTCATATTGACGATGAAACACAGAAATTGCATCGGAAATAAATACAAAAGGCACAATGCCGGCTTTAGTACAAGAAGGCTAACTCTTCTTACCGTCTATGATTTGAGCCTTTCCTGTGAGGCCAGTTTTCGATTCCGATGCTTCAGATCAGGTTTACTGTGTCCCTTGGACCTTTATATTGACGATGAAACACAGACAATTGCAACGGAATTAAATACAAAAGGCACAATGCCGACTTAAGGTAAAGAAGACTTACTCTTCTTATTGTCTATGATATGAGCCTTTCCTGTGAGGCCAGTATTAGATTCCGATGCTTCCCCTCAGGTTTACTGTATCCCTTGGACCTTCATATTGACGATCAAACACAGAAATTGGATCGGAAATAAACACAAAAAGCAAAATGCCAACTGAAGTTAAAGAAGACTGACTCTTCTTCCTGTCTGTGATTTGAGCCTTTCCTGTGAGACCAGTTTTAGATTCCGATGCTTCACATCAGGTTTACTGTATCACTTGGACCATTATATTGACGATGAAACACAGACAATTGCAACGGAATTAAATACAAAAGGCACAATGCCGACTTAAGTTAAAGAAGACTTACTCTTCTTATTGTCTATGATATGAGCCTTTCCTGTGAGGCCAGTATTAGATTCCGATGCTTCCCCTCAGGTTTACTGTATCCCTTGGACCTTCATATTGACGATGAAACACAGAAATTGCATCGGAAATAAACACAAAAAGAAAAATGCCAACTGAAGTTAAAGAAGACTGACTCTTCTTCCTGTCTGTGATTTGAGCCTTTCCTGTGAGACCAGTTTTAGATTCCGATGCTTCACTTCAGGTTTATTGTATCCCTTGGCCCTTCATATTGACGATGATACACAGAAATTGTATCGGAATTAAATACAAAAGGCACAATGCCAACATAGATACAAGAAGAATGACTCTTCTTACTGTCTCTGATTTGAGCCTTTCCTGTGAGGCCAGTTTTAGATTCCGATGCTTCACCTCAGGTTTACTGTCTCCCTTGGACCTTCATCTTGACGATGAAACACAGAAATTGCATCGGAAATCAATACAAAAGGCACAATGCTGACTTAAGTACAAGGAGACTGACTCTTCTTACAGTCTATAATTTGAGCCCTTTCTGATAGACTAGTTTTAGATTCTGATGCTTCACCTCAGGTTTACTGTATCCCTTGGACCTTCATAATGACGATGAAACACTGAAATTGCACCAGAAATAAATACAAGAGGCACAATGCCTACTTACATACATGAAGACTGACTCTTCTTACTCTCTATGGTTTGAGCCTTTCCTGTGAGGCCAGTTTTAGATTCCGATGCTTCACTTCAGGTTTAGTGTATCCCTTGGAACTTCATATTGACGATGAAACACTGAAATTGCATCGGAAATAAATATAAAAGGCACAATGCCGACTTAAGTACAAGAAGGCTGACTCTTCTTATCGTCTATTATTCGAGCCTTTCCTGTGAGGCCAGTTTTAGATTCCGATGCTTCACATCAGGTTTACTGTATCCCTTGGACCGTTATATTGACGATGAACCACAGACAATTGCAACGGAATTAAATACAAAAGGCACAATGCTGACTTAAGTTAAAGAAGACTTACTCTTC
The DNA here is from genome assembly GCF_023864345.2 of Schistocerca serialis cubense. Classification (NCBI taxonomy): domain Eukaryota; kingdom Metazoa; phylum Arthropoda; class Insecta; order Orthoptera; family Acrididae; genus Schistocerca; species Schistocerca serialis. Next base: position 5,599,952 of record NW_026047617.1, read on the forward strand.
TTATTGTCTATGATTTGAGCCTTTCCTGTGAGGCCAGTATTAGTTTCCGATGCTTCCCCTCAGGTTTACTGTATCCCTTGGACCTTCATATTAACGATGAAACACAGAAATTGCATCGGAAATAAACACAAAAGGCAAAATGCCATCTGAAGTTAAAGAAGACTGACTCTTCTTCCTGTCTGTGATTTGAGCCTTTCCTGTGAGACCCGTTTTAGATTCCGATGCTTCACCTCAGGTTTACTGTGTCCCTTGCACCATCATATTGACGATGAAACACAGAAATTGCATCGGAAATAAATACAATAGGCGCAATGCCGACTTAAGTACAAGAAGACTGACTCTTTTTACTGTTTATGATTTGAGCCTTTCCTGTGAGGCCTGTCTTAGATTCCGATGCTTCACATCACGTTTAGTGTCTCCCTTGGACCTTCATATAGACGATGAAACACAGAAATTGCAGCGGAAATAAATACCAAAGGCACAATGCCGACTTAAGTACAAGAAGACTGACTCTTCTTACTGTCTATGATTTGAGCCTTTCCTGTGAGGCCAGTCTTAGATTCCGATGCTTCACATCAGGTTTACTGTATCCCTTGGACCTTCATACTGACGATGTAACACAGAAATTGCATCGGAAATAAACACAAAGGGCACAATGCCAACTTAAGTTAAAGAAGACTGGCCCTTCTTCCTGTCTGTGGCTTGTGCCTTTCCTGTGAGACCAGTTTTTGATTCCGATGGTTCACTTCAGGTTTTTTTGTATCCCTTGGACCTTCATATAGACGATGAAACACAGAAATTGCAGCGGAAATAAATACCAAAGGCACAATGCCGACTTAAGTACAAGAAGACTGACTCTTCTTACTATCTATGATTTGAGCCTTTCCTGTGAGACCAGTTTTTGATTTCGATGCTTCACCTCAGGTTTACTGTATCCCTTGGACCTTTATATTGACGATGAAACACAGAAATTGCATCGGAAATTAATACAAAAGACCTAATGCCGAATTAGGTTAAGAAAGACTGACTCTTCTTACTGTCTGTGATTTGAGCCTTTCCTGTGAGACCAGTTTTAGATTCCGATGCTTCACTTCAGGTTTACTGTATCCCTTGGGCCTTCATATTGACGATGAAACACAAAAATTGCATCGGAAAAAAATACAATAAATACAATGCCGACTTAAGTACAAGAAGGCTGACTCTTCTTTCTGTCTATGATTTGAGCCTTTCCTGTGAGGCCAGTTTTAGATTCCGATGCTTCACCTCAGGTTTACTGTATACCTTAGACCTTCATATTGACGATGAAACACAGAAATTGCATCGGAAATAAATACAATAGGCACAATGCCGACTTAAGTACATGACGACTGATTCTTCTTACTGTCTATAATTTGAGCCTCTCCTGTGAGACCAGTATTAGATTCCGATGCATCACTTCAGGTTTACTATACCCCTGGACCTTCATATTGACGTTGAAACACAATCAATTGCAACGGAATTAAATACAAAAGGCACAATGCCGACTTAAGTTAAAGAAGAATATCTCTTCTTACTGTCTGTGATTTGAGCCATTCCTGTGAGCCCAGTTTTAGATTCCGATGCTTCACTTCAGGTTTACTGTATCCCTTGGGCCTTCATATTGACGATGAAACACAGAAATTGCATCGGAAATAAATACAACAGGCACAATGCCGACTTAAGTACAAGAAGACTGAGTCTTCTCACTGTTTATGATTTGAGCCTTTCCTGTGAAGCCAGTTTTAGATTCCGATACTTCACCACAGGTTTACTGTATCCCTTGGACCTTCATACAGACGATGAAACACCTAAATTGCATCGGAATTAAATACAAAAGGCACAATGCCCACTTAAGTTAAAAAGGACTGACCCTTCAAACTGTCTGTGATTTGAGGATTTCCTGTGAGACCCGTATTTAATTCCGATGCTTCACTTCAGGTTTACACTATCACTTCGGCCTTCATATTGTCGATGAAACACAGAAATTGCATCGGAAATAAACACAAAAGACACAATGCCGACTTAAGTACACGAAGACTAACTCTTCTTACTGTCTATGATTTGAGCCTTTCCTGTGAGAACAGTTTTAGATTCCGATGCTTCACCTCTGGTTTACTGTATACCATGGACTTTCATATTGACGATGTAAGACAGAAATTGCATCGGAAATAAACACATAAGGCACAATGCCAACTTAAGTTAAAGAAGACAGACTCTTCTTCCTGTCTGTTATTTGAGCCTTTCCTGTGAGACCAGTTTTTGATTTCAATTCTTCACCTCAGGTTTACTGTATCCCTTGGACCTTCAAATTGACGATGAGACACAGAAATAGCATCGGAAATAAATACAAAAGGCACAATGCCGACTTAGGTACAAGAAGGCTGACTCTTCTTAATGTCTATGATTTGAGCCTTTCCTGTGAGGCCAGTTTAAGATTCCGATGCTTCACCTCAGATTTACTGTATACCTTAGACCTTCATATTGACGATGAAACACAGAAATTTTATCGGAAATAAATACAAAACTCACAATGCCTACTTAAATACAAGAAGACCGACTCTCCTTACCGTCTATGATTCGAGCCTTTCCTGTGAGGCCAGTTTTAGATTCCGATGCTTCACCTCAGGTTTACTGTATCCCTTGGACCTTCATATTGACGATGAAACAGAGAAATTGCATTGGAAATAAATACAATAAGCACAATGCCGACTTAAGTACAAGAAGGCTGACTCTTCTTTCTGTCTATGATTTGAGCCTTTCCTGTGAGGCCAGTTTTAGATTCCGATGCTTCACCTCAGGTTTATTGTATACCTTAGACCTTCATATTGACGATGAAACACTGAAATTGCATCGGAAATAAATACAAGAGGCACAATGCCTACTTACATACAAGAAGACTGACTCTTCTTACTGTCTAAGATTTGAGCCTCTCCTGTGAGGCCAGTTTCAGATTCCGATGCTTCCCAACAGGTTTAGTGTATCCCTTGGACCTTCATATTGACGATGAAACACAGAAATTGCATCGGAAATAAATACAAATGGCACAATGCCAACTTAAGTACATGAAGACTGACTCTTCTTACTGTCTATAATTTGAGCCTTTCCTGTGAGGCCAGTATTAGATTCCGATGCTTCACTTCAGGTTTACTATATCCCTTGGACCTTCATATTGACGTTGAAACACAATCAATTGCAACGGAATTAAATACAAAAGGCACAATGCCGACTTAAGTTAAAGAAGACTATCTCTTCTTACTGTCTGTCTTTTGAGCCATTCCTGTGAGACCAGTTTTAGATTACGATGCTTCACTTCAGGTTTACTGTATCCCTTGGTCCTTCATATTGACGATGAAACACTGAAATAAAACACCGGAAATAAATACAAAAGGCACAATGCCTACTTACATACAAGAAGACTGACTCTTCTTACTGTCTCTGATTTGAGCCTTTCCTGTGAGGCCAGCTTCAGATTCCGATGCTTCACATCAGGTTTACTGTATCCCTTGGACCTTCATATTGACGATGAAGCACAGAAATGGCATCGGAAATAAATACAAATAGAACAATGCCGACTTAAGTACAAGAAGACTTACTCTTCTTACTGTCTATGATTTGAGCCTTTCCTGTGAGACCAGTTTTTGATTTCGATGCTTCACCTCACGTTTACTGTATACCTTAGACCTTCATATTGACGATGAAACACAGAAATTGCATCGAAAATAAATACAATAGGCACAATGCCGACTTAAGTACATGACGACTGATTCTTCTTACTGTCTATAATTTGAGCCTCTCCTGTGAGACCAGTATTAGATTCCGATGCATCACTTCAGGTTTACTATACCCCTGGACCTTCATATTGACGTTGAAACACAATCAATTGCAACGGAATTAAATACAAAAGGCACAATGCCGACTTAAGTTAAAGAAGACTATCTCTTCTTACTGTCTGTGATTTGAGCCATTCCTGTGAGACCAGTTTTAGATTCCGATGCTTCACTTCAGGTTTACTGTATCCCTTGGGCCTTCATATTGAAGATGAAACACAGAAATTGCATCGGAAATAAATACAACAGGCACAATGCCGACTTAAGTACAAGAAGACTGAGTCTTCTCACTGTTTATGATTTGAGCCTTTCCTGTGATGCCAGTTTTAGATTCCGATACTTCACCACAGGTTTACTGTATCCCTTGGACCTTCATACAGACGATGAAACACCTAAATTGCATCGGAATTAAATACAAAAGGCACAATGCCCACTTAAGTTAAAAAGGACTGACCCTTCAAACTGTCTGTGATTTGAGGATTTCCTGTGAGACCCGTATTTAATTCCGATGCTTCACTTCAGGTTTACAGTATCACTTCGGCCTTCATATTGTCGATGAAACACAGAAATTGCATCGGAAATAAACACAAAAGACACAATGCCGACTTAAGTACACGAAGACTAACTCTTCTTACAGTCTATGATTTGAGCCTTTCCTGTGAGAACAGTTTTAGATTCCGATGCTTCACCTCTGGTTTACTGTATACCATGGACTTTCATATTGACGATGTAAGACAGAAATTGCATCGGAAATAAACACATAAGGCACAATGCCAACTTAAGTTAAAGAAGACAGACTCTTCTTCCTGTCTGTTATTTGAGCCTTTCCTGTGAGCCCAGTTTTTGATTTCGATTCTTCACCTCAGGTTTACTGTATCCCTTGGACCTTCAAATTGACGATGAAACACAGAAATAGCATCGGAAATAAATACAAAAGGCACAATGCCGACTTAGGTACAAGATGGCTGACTCTTCTTAATGTCTATGATTTGAGCCTTTCCTGTGAGGCCAGTTTAAGATTCCGATGCTTCACCTCAGATTTACTGTATACCTTAGACCTTCATATTGACGATGAAACACAGAAATTTTATCGGAAATAAATACAAAACTAACAATGCCTACTTAAATACAAGAAGACCGACTCTCCTTACCGTCTATGATTCGAGCCTTTCCTGTGAGGCCAGTTTTAGATTCCGATGCTTCACCTCAGGTTTACTGTATCCCTTGGACCTTCATATTGACGATGAAACAGAGAAATTGCATTGGAAATAAATACAATAACACAATGCCGACTTAAGTACAAGAAGACTCACTCTTCTTACTGTCTATGATTTGAGAATTTCCTGTGAGAACAGATTTAGATTCCGATGCTTCACCTGAGTTTTACTGTCTCCCTTGGACCTTCATATTGACGATGAAACAAAGAAATTGCATCGGAAATAAATACTAAAGGCACAATGCCGATTTAAGTACAAGAAGGCTGACTCTTCTCACTGTCTATAATTTGATCCTTTCCTGTCAGGCCAATAATAGATTCCGATGCTTCACCTCAGGTTTACTGTATACCTTGGACCTTTATATTGACGATGAAACACAGAAATTGCATCGGAAATAAACACAAAAGGCAAAATGCCAACTGAAGTTAAAGAAGACTGACTCTTCTTCCTGTCTGTGATTTGAGCCTTTCCTGTGAGACCAGTTTTAGATTCCGATGCTTCACTTCAGGTTTATTGTATCCCTTGGCCCTTCATATTGACGATGATACACAGAAATTGCATCGGAATTAAATACAAAAGGCACAATGCCGACATAGATACAAGAAGAATGACTCTTGTTACTGTCTCTGATTTGAGCCTTTCCTGTGAGGCCAGTTTTAGATTCCGATGCTTCACCTCAGGTTTACTGTCTCCCTTGGACCTTCATATTGACGATGAAACACAGAAATTGCATCGGAAATCAATACAAAAGGCACAATGCTGACTTAAGTACAAGGAGACTGACGCTTCTTACAGTCTATCATTTGAGCCCTTTCTGTGGGACTAGTTTTAGATTCTGATGCTTCACCTCAGGTTTACTGTATCCCTTGGACCTTCATAATGACGATGATACACTGAAATTGCACCGGAAATAAATACAAGAGGCACAATGCCTACTTACATACAAGAAGACTGACTCTTCTTACTGTCTATGATTTGAGCCTTTCCTGTGAGGCCAGTTTTAGATTCCGATGCTTCACATCAGGTTTAGTGTATCCCTTGGACCTTCATATTGACGATGAAACACTGAAATTGCATCGGAAATAAATACAAAAGGCACAATGCCGGCTTTAGTACAAGAAGGCTAACTCTTCTTACCGTCTATGATTTGAGCCTTTCCTGTGAGGCCAGTTTTCGATTCCGATGCTTCACATCAGGTTTACTGTGTCCCTTGGACCTTTATATTGACGATGAAACACAGACAATTGCAACGGAATTAAATACAAAAGGCACAATGCCGACTTAAGTTAAAGAAGACTTACTCTTCTTATTGTCTATGATATGAGCCTTTCCTGTGAGGCCAGTATTAGATTCCGATGCTTCCCCTCAGGTTTACTGTATCCCTTGGACCTTCATATTGACGATCAAACACAGAAATTGGATCGGAAATAAACACAAAAAGCAAAATGCCAACTGAAGTTAAAGAAGACTGACTCTTCTTCCTGTCTGTGATTTGAGCCTTTCCTGTGAGACCAGTTTTAGATTCCGATGCTTCACATCAGGTTTACTGTATCACTTGGACCATTATATTGACGATGAAACACAGACAATTGCAACGGAATTAAATACAAAAGGCACAATGCCGACTTAAGTTAAAGAAGACTTACTCTTCTTATTGTCTATGATATGAGCCTTTCCTGTGAGGCCAGTATTAGATTCCGATGCTTCCCCTCAGGTTTACTGTATCCCTTGGACCTTCATATTGACGATGAAACACAGAAATTGCATCGGAAATAAACACAAAAAGAAAAATGCCAACTGAAGTTAAAGAAGACTGACTCTTCTTCCTGTCTGTGATTTGAGCCTTTCCTGTGAGACCAGTTTTAGATTCCGATGCTTCACTTCAGGTTTATTGTATCCCTTGGCCCTTCATATTGACGATGATACACAGAAATTGTATCGGAATTAAATACAAAAGGCACAATGCCAACATAGATACAAGAAGAATGACTCTTCTTACTGTCTCTGATTTGAGCCTTTCCTGTGAGGCCAGTTTTAGATTCCGATGCTTCACCTCAGGTTTACTGTCTCCCTTGGACCTTCATCTTGACGATGAAACACAGAAATTGCATCGGAAATCAATACAAAAGGCACAATGCTGACTTAAGTACAAGGAGACTGACTCTTCTTACAGTCTATAATTTGAGCCCTTTCTGATAGACTAGTTTTAGATTCTGATGCTTCACCTCAGGTTTACTGTATCCCTTGGACCTTCATAATGACGATGAAACACTGAAATTGCACCAGAAATAAATACAAGAGGCACAATGCCTACTTACATACATGAAGACTGACTCTTCTTACTCTCTATGGTTTGAGCCTTTCCTGTGAGGCCAGTTTTAGATTCCGATGCTTCACTTCAGGTTTAGTGTATCCCTTGGAACTTCATATTGACGATGAAACACTGAAATTGCATCGGAAATAAATATAAAAGGCACAATGCCGACTTAAGTACAAGAAGGCTGACTCTTCTTATCGTCTATTATTCGAGCCTTTCCTGTGAGGCCAGTTTTAGATTCCGATGCTTCACATCAGGTTTACTGTATCCCTTGGACCGTTATATTGACGATGAACCACAGACAATTGCAACGGAATTAAATACAAAAGGCACAATGCTGACTTAAGTTAAAGAAGACTTACTCTTCTTATTGTCTATGATTTGAGCCTTTCCTGTGAGGCCAGTATTAGTTTCCGATGCTTCCCCTCAGGTTTACTGTATCCCTTGGACCTTCATATTAACGATGAAACACAGAAATTGCATCGGAAATAAACACAAAAGGCAAAATGCCATCTGAAGTTAAAGAAGACTGACTCTTCTTCCTGTCTGTGATTTGAGCCTTTCCTGTGAGACCCGTTTTAGATTCCGATGCTTCACCTCAGGTTTACTGTGTCCCTTGCACCATCATATTGACGATGAAACACAGAAATTGCATCGGAAATAAATACAATAGGCGCAATGCCGACTTAAGTACAAGAAGACTGACTCTTTTTACTGTTTATGATTTGAGCCTTTCCTGTGAGGCCTGTCTCAGATTCCGATGCTTCACATCACGTTTAGTGTCTCCCTTGGACCTTCATATAGACGATGAAACACAGAAATTGCAGCGGAAATAAATACCAAAGGCACAATGCCGACTTAAGTACAAGAAGACTGACTCTTCTTACTGTCTATGATTTGAGCCTTTCCTGTGAGGCCAGTCTTAGATTCCGATGCTTCACATCAGGTTTACTGTATCCCTTGGACCTTCATACTGACGATGTAACACAGAAATTGCATCGGAAATAAACACAAAGGGCACAATGCCAACTTAAGTTAAAGAAGACTGGCCCTTCTTCCTGTCTGTGGCTTGTGCCTTTCCTGTGAGACCAGTTTTTGATTCCGATGGTTCACTTCAGGTTTTTTTGTATCCCTTGGACCTTCATATAGACGATGAAACACAGAAATTGCAGCGGAAATAAATACCAAAGGCACAATGCCGACTTAAGTACAAGAAGACTGACTCTTCTTACTATCTATGATTTGAGCCTTTCCTGTGAGACCAGTTTTTGATTTCGATGCTTCACCTCAGGTTTACTGTATCCCTTGGACCTTTATATTGACGATGAAACACAGAAATTGCATCGGAAATTAATACAAAAGACCTAATGCCGAATTAGGTTAAGAAAGACTGACTCTTCTTACTGTCTGTGATTTGAGCCTTTCCTGTGAGACCAGTTTTAGATTCCGATGCTTCACTTCAGGTTTACTGTATCCCTTGGGCCTTCATATTGACGATGAAACACAAAAATTGCATCGGAAAAAAATACAATAAATACAATGCCGACTTAAGTACAAGAAGGCTGACTCTTCTTTCTGTCTATGATTTGAGCCTTTCCTGTGAGGTCAGTTTTAGATTCCGATGCTTCACCTCAGGTTTACTGTATACCTTAGACCTTCATATTGACGATGAAACACAGAAATTGCATCGGAAATAAATACAATAGGCACAATGCCGACTTAAGTACATGACGACTGATTCTTCTTACTGTCTATAATTTGAGCCTCTCCTGTGAGACCAGTATTAGATTCCGATGCATCACTTCAGGTTTACTATACCCCTGGACCTTCATATTGACGTTGAAACACAATCAATTGCAACGGAATTAAATACAAAAGGCACAATGCCGACTTAAGTTAAAGAAGAATATCTCTTCTTACTGTCTGTGATTTGAGCCATTCCTGTGAGCCCAGTTTTAGATTCCGATGCTTCACTTCAGGTTTACTGTATCCCTTGGGCCTTCATATTGACGATGAAACACAGAAATTGCATCGGAAATAAATACAACAGGCACAATGCCGACTTAAGTACAAGAAGACTGAGTCTTCTCACTATTTATGATTTGAGCCTTTCCTGTGAAGCCAGTTTTAGATTCCGATACTTCACCACAGGTTTACTGTATCCCTTGGACCTTCATACAGACGATGAAACACCTAAATTGCATCGGAATTAAATACAAAAGGCACAATGCCCACTTAAGTTAAAAAGGACTGACCCTTCAAACTGTCTGTGATTTGAGGATTTCCTGTGAGACCCGTATTTAATTCCGATGCTTCACTTCAGGTTTACACTATCACTTCGGCCTTCATATTGTCGATGAAACACAGAAATTGCATCGGAAATAAACACAAAAGACACAATGCCGACTTAAGTACACGAAGACTAACTCTTCTTACTGTCTATGATTTGAGCCTTTCCTGTGAGAACAGTTTTAGATTCCGATGCTTCACCTCTGGTTTACTGTATACCATGGACTTTCATATTGACGATGTAGGACAGAAATTGCATCGGAAATAAACACATAAGGCACAATGCCAACTTAAGTTAAAGAAGACAGACTCTTCTTCCTGTCTGTTATTTGAGCCTTTCCTGTGAGACCAGTTTTTGATTTCAATTCTTCACCTCAGGTTTACTGTATCCCTTGGACCTTCAAATTGACGATGAAACACAGAAATAGCATCGGAAATAAATACAAAAGGCACAATGCCGACTTAGGTACAAGAAGGCTGACTCTTCTTAATGTCTATGATTTGAGCCTTTCCTGTGAGGCCAGTTTAAGATTCCGATGCTTCACCTCAGATTTACTGTATACCTTAGACCTTCATATTGACGATGAAACACAGAAATTTTATCGGAAATAAATACAAAACTCACAATGCCTACTTAAATACAAGAAGACCGACTCTCCTTACCGTCTATGATTCGAGCCTTTCCTGTGAGGCCAGTTTTAGATTCCGATGCTTCACCTCAGGTTTACTGTATCCCTTGGACCTTCATATTGACGATGAAACAGAGAAATTGCATTGGAAATAAATACAATAAGCACAATGCCGACTTAAGTACAAGAAGGCTGACTCTTCTTTCTGTCTATGATTTGAGCCTTTCCTGTGAGGCCAGTTTTAGATTCCGATGCTTCACCTCAGGTTTATTGTATACCTTAGACCTTCATATTGACGATGAAACACTGAAATTGCATCGGAAATAAATACAAGAGGCACAATGCCTACTTACATACAAGAAGACTGACTCTTCTTACTGTCTAAGATTTGAGCCTCTCCTGTGAGGCCAGTTTCAGATTCCGATGCTTCCCAACAGGTTTAGTGTATCCCTTGGACCTTCATATTGACGATGAAACACAGAAATTGCATCGGAAATAAATACAAATGGCACAATGCCAACTTAAGTACATGAAGACTGACTCTTCTTACTGTCTATAATTTGAGCCTTTCCTGTGAGGCCAGTATTAGATTCCGATGCTTCACTTCAGGTTTACTATATCCCTTGGACCTTCATATTGACGTTGAAACACAATCAATTGCAACGGAATTAAATACAAAAGGCACAATGCCGACTTAAGTTAAAGAAGACTATCTCTTCTTACTGTCTGTCTTTTGAGCCATTCCTGTGAGACCAGTTTTAGATTACGATGCTTCACTTCAGGTTTACTGTATCCCTTGGTCCTTCATATTGACGATGAAACACTGAAATAAAACACCGGAAATAAATACAAAAGGCACAATGCCTACTTACATACAAGAAGACTGACTCTTCTTACTGTCTCTGATTTGAGCCTTTCCTGTGAGGCCAGCTTCAGATTCCGATGCTTCACATCAGGTTTACTGTATCCCTTGGACCTTCATATTGACGATGAAGCACAGAAATGGCATCGGAAATAAATACAAATAGAACAATGCCGACTTAAGTACAAGAAGACTTACTCTTCTTACTGTCTATGATTTGAGCCTTTCCTGTGAGACCAGTTTTTGATTTCGATGCTTCACCTCACGTTTACTGTATACCTTAGACCTTCATATTGACGATGAAACACAGAAATTGCATCGAAAATAAATACAATAGGCACAATGCCGACTTAAGTACATGACGACTGATTCTTCTTACTGTCTATAATTTGAGCCTCTCCTGTGAGACCAGTATTAGATTCCGATGCATCACTTCAGGTTTACTATACCCCTGGACCTTCATATTGACGTTGAAACACAATCAATTGCAACGGAATTAAATACAAAAGGCACAATGCCGACTTAAGTTAAAGAAGACCATCTCTTCTTACTGTCTGTGATTTGAGCCATTCCTGTGAGACCAGTTTTAGATTCCGATGCTTCACTTCAGGTTTACTGTATCCCTTGGGCCTTCATATTGAAGATGAAACACAGAAATTGCATCGGAAATAAATACAACAGGCACAATGCCGACTTAAGTACAAGAAGACTGAGTCTTCTCACTGTTTATGATTTGAGCCTTTCCTGTGATGCCAGTTTTAGATTCCGATACTTCACCACAGGTTTACTGTATCCCTTGGACCTTCATACAGACGATGAAACACCTAAATTGCATCGGAATTAAATACAAAAGGCACAATGCCCACTTAAGTTAAAAAGGACTGACCCTTCAAACTGTCTGTGATTTGAGGATTTCCTGTGAGACCCGTATTTAATTCCGATGCTTCACTTCAGGTTTACAGTATCACTTCGGCCTTCATATTGTCGATGAAACACAGAAATTGCATCGGAAATAAACACAAAAGACACAATGCCGACTTAAGTACACGAAGACTAACTCTTCTTACAGTCTATGATTTGAGCCTTTCCTGTGAGAACAGTTTTAGATTCCGATGCTTCACCTCTGGTTTACTGTATACCATGGACTTTCATATTGACGATGTAAGACAGAAATTGCATCGGAAATAAACACATAAGGCACAATGCCAACTTAAGTTAAAGAAGACAGACTCTTCTTCCTGTCTGTTATTTGAGCCTTTCCTGTGAGCCCAGTTTTTGATTTCGATTCTTCACCTCAGGTTTACTGTATCCCTTGGACCTTCAAATTGACGATGAAACACAGAAATAGCATCGGAAATAAATACAAAAGGCACAATGCCGACTTAGGTACAAGATGGCTGACTCTTCTTAATGTCTATGATTTGAGCCTTTCCTGTGAGGCCAGTTTAAGATTCCGATGCTTCACCTCAGATTTACTGTATACCTTAGACCTTCATATTGACGATGAAACACAGAAATTTTATCGGAAATAAATACAAAACTAACAATGCCTACTTAAATACAAGAAGACCAACTCTCCTTACCGTCTATGATTCGAGCCTTTCCTGTGAGGCCAGTTTTAGATTCCGATGCTTCACCTCAGGTTTACTGTATCCCTTGGACCTTCATATTGACGATGAAACAGAGAAATTGCATTGGAAATAAATACAATAACACAATGCCGACTTAAGTACAAGAAGGCTGACTCTTCTTTCTGTCTATGATTTGAGCCTTTCCTGTGAGGCCAGTTTTAGATTCCGATGCTTCACCTCAGGTTTACTGTATACCTTAGACCTTCATATTGACGATGAAACACTGAAATTGCATCGGAAATAAATACAAGAGGCACAATGCCTACTTACATACAAGAAGACTGACTCTTCTTACTGTCTAAGATTTGAGCCTCTCCTGTGAGGCCAGTTTCAGATTCCGATGCTTCCCAACAGGTTTAGTGTATCCCTTGGACCTTCATATTGACGATGAAACACAGAAATTGCATAGGAAATAAATACAAATGGCACAATGCCAACATAAGTACATGAAGACTGACTCTTCTTACTGTCTATAATTTGAGCCTTTCCTGTGAGGCCAGTATTAGATTCCGATGCTTCACCTCAGGTTTACTATATCCCTTGGACCTTCATATTGACGTTGAAACACAATCAATTGCAACGGAATTAAATACAAAAGGCACAATGCCGACTTAAGTTAAAGAAGACTATCTCTTCTTACTGTCTGTCATTTGAGCCATTCCTGTGAGACCAGTTTTAGATTACGATGCTTCACTTCAGGTTTACTGTATCCCTTGGGCCTTCATATTGACGATGAAACACAGAAATTGCATCGGAATTAAATACAACAGGCACAATGCCGACTTAAGTACAAGAAGACTGACTCTTCTTATTGTTTATGATTTGGGCCTTTCCTGTGAGGCCAGTTCTAGATTCCGATACTTCACCACAGGTTTACTGTATCCCTTGGACCTTCATACTGACGATGAAACACAGAAATTGCATCGGAATTAAATACAAAAGGCACAATGCCTACTTAAGTTAAAGAAGACTGACTCTTCTTACTGTCTGTGATATGAGGATTTCCTGTGAGACCAGTTTTTAATTCCGATGCTTCACTGCAGGTTTACAGTATCCCTTCGGCCTTCATATTGCCGATGAAACACAGAAATTGCATCGGAAGTAAACACAAAAGACACAATGCCGACTTAAGTACACGAAGACTAACTCTTCTTACTGTCTATGATTTGAGCCTTTCCTGTGAGAACAGTTTTAGATTCCGATGCTTCACCTCTGGTTTACTGTATCCCATGGACTTTCATATTGACGATGTAAGACAGAAATTGCATCGGAAATAAACACATAAGGCACAATGCCAACTTAAGTTAAAGAAGACTGACTCTTCTTCCTGTCTGTTATTTGTGCCTTTCCTGTAAGACCAGATTTTGATTCCGATGCTTCACTTCAAGTTTATTGTATCCCTTGGATCTACATATTGACGATGAAACACAGAATTTGCATCCGAATTAAATACAAAAGGCACAATGCCGACATAACTTAAAGAAAACTGACTGTGCTTACTGTCTATGATTTGAGCCTTTCCTGTCAGACCAGTTTTAGATTCCGATGCTTCACTTCAGGTTTACTGTATCCCTTGGACCTTCATATTTACTATGAAAGACAGAAATTGCATCGGAATTAAATACAAAAGGCACAATGCCGACATAGATACAAGAAGAATGGCTCTTCTTACTGTCTCTTATTTGAGCCTATCCTGTGAGGCCAGTTTTAGATTCCGATGCTTCACCTCAGGTTTACTGTATCCCCAGGACCTTCATATTGACGATGAATCACAGAAATTGCATCAGAAATAAATACAAAAGACACAATGCCGACTTAAGTTAAGGAAGACTGACTCTTCTTCCTGTCTGTAATTTGAGCCTTTCCTGTTATACCAGTTTTAGATTCCGATGCTTCACATCAGGTTTACTGTATCCCTTGGACCTTCATATTGACGATGAAACACAGAAATGGCATCGGAAATAAATACAAATGGAACAATGCCGACTTAAGTACAAGAAGACTTACTCTTCTTACTGTCTATGGTTTGAGCCTTTCCTGTGAGGCCAGTTTTAGATTCCGATGCTCCACCTCAGGTTTACTGTATCCCTTGGTCCTTCATATTGACGATGAAACACTGAAATAAAACACCGGAAATAAATACAAAAGGCACAATGCCTACTTACATACAAGAAGACTGACTCTTCTTACTGTCTATGATTTGAGCCTTTCCTGTGAGGCCAGCTTCAGATTCCGATGCTTCACATCAGGTTTACTGTATCCCTTGGACCTTCATATTGACGATGAAGCACAGAAATGGCATCGGAAATAAATACAAATGGAACAATGCCGACTTAAGTACAGGAAGACTTACTCTTCTTACTGTCTATGATTTGAGCCTTTCCTGTGAGGCCAGTTTTAGATTCCGATGCTTCACCTCAGGTTTACTGTATCCCTTAGTCCTTCATATTGACGATGAAACACTGAAATAAAACACCGGAAATAAATACAAAAGGCATAATGCCTACTTACATACAAGAAGAGTGACTCTTCTTACTGTCTATGATTTGAGCCTTTCCTGTGAAGCCAGTTTCAGATTCCGATGCTTCACAACTGGTTTAGTGTATCCCTAGGACCTTCATATTGACGATGAAACACAGAAATTGCATCGGAAATAAATACAAAAGGCACAATGCCGACTTAAGTACAAGAAGACTGACTCTTCTTACCGTCTACGATTTGAGCCTTTCCTGTGAGGCCAGTATTAGATTCCGATGCTTCCCCTCAGGTTAACTGTATCCCTTGGACCTTCATATTGACGTTGAAACACAATCAATTGCAACGGAAATAAATACAAAAGGCACAATGCCGACGTAAGTTAAAGAAGACTATCTCTTCTTACTGTCTGTGATTTGAGCCATTCCTGTGAGACCAGTTTTAGATTCCGATGCTACACTACAGGTTTACTGTATCCCTTGGGCCTTCATATGGGCGATGAAACACAGAAATTGCATCGGAAATAAATACAATAGGCACAATGCCGACTTAAGTACAAGAAGACTGACTCTTCTTACTGTTTATGATTTGAGCCTTTCCTGTGTGAACAGTTTTAGATTCCGATGCTTCACCTCTGGTTTACTGTATCCCTTGGACTTTCATATTGACGATGTAAGACAGACATTGCATCGGAAATAAACACAAAACGCACAATGCCAACTTAAGTTAAAGAAGACTGACTCTTCTTCCTGTCTGTTATTTGTGCCTTTCCTGTAAGACCAGATTTTGATTCCGAAGCTTCACTTCAGGTTTATTGTACCCCTTGGATCAACATATTGACGATGAAACACGGAAATAAAACACCGGAAATAAATACAAAAGGCATAATGCCTAATTACATACAAGAAGACTGACTGTTCTTACTGTCTATGATTTGAGCCTTTCCGTGAGGCCAGTTTTAGATTCCGATGCTTCACCTCAGGTTTACTGTATCCCTTGGACCTTCATATTGACGTTGAAACACAATCAATTGAACCGGAATTAAGTACAAAAGGCAGAATGCCAACTTAAGTTAAAGAAGACTGTCTCTTCTTCCTGTCTGTTATTTGTGCCTTTCCTGTAAGACCAGATTTTGATTCCGATGCTTCACTTCAGGTTTATTGTATCCCTTGGATCTACATATTGACGATGAAACACAGAAATTGCATCCGAATTAAATACAAAAGGCACAATGCCGACTTAAGTTAAAGAAGACTGACTGTTCTAATTGTCTATGATTTGAGCCTTTCCTGTCAGACCAGTTTTAGATTCCGATGCTTCACTTCAGGTTTACTGTATCCCTTGGACCTTGAAATTTACTATGAAAGACAGAAATTGCATCGGAATTAAATACAAATGGAACAATGCCGACTTAAGTACAAGAAGACTTACTCTTCTTACTGTCTATGATTTGAGCCTTTCCTGTGAGGCCAGTTTTAGATTCCGATGCTTCATCTCAGGTTTACTGTATCCCTTGGTCCTTCATATTGACGATGAAACACTGAAATAAAACACCTAAAATAAATTCAAAAGGCAAAATGCCTACATACATACAAGAAGACTGACTCTTCTTACTGTCTATGATTTGAGCCTTTCCTGTGAGACCAGGTTCAGATTCCGATGCTTCACATCAGGTTTACTGTATCCCTTGGACCTTCATATTGACGATGAAACACAGAAATGGCATCGGAAATAAATACAAATGGAACAATGCCGACTTAAGTACAAGAAGACTTACTCTTCTTACTGTCTATGATTTGAGCCTTTCCTGAGAGGCCAGTTTTAGATTCCGATGCTTCACTCAGGTTTACTGTATCCCTTGGCCCTTCATATTGACGATGAAACACTGAAATGAAACACCGGAAATAAATACAAAAGGCATAATGCCTACTTACATACAAGAAGACTGACTCTTCTTACTGTCTATGATTTGAGCCTTTCCTGTGAAGCCAGTTTCAGATTCCGATGCTTCACAGCTGGTTTAGTGATTCCCTAGGACCTTCATATTGACGATGAAACGCAGAAATTGCATCGGAAATAAATACAAAAGGCACAATGCCGACTTAAGTACAAAAAGACTGACTCTTCTTACCGTCTATGATTTGAGCCTTTCCGTGAGGCCAGTTTTAGAGTCCGATGCTTCACTTCAGGTTTACTATATTTCTTGGACCTTCATATTGACGTTGAAACACAATCAATTGCAACGGAATTAAATACAAAAGGCACAATGCGCGACTTAAGTTAAAGAAGACTATCTCTTCTTACTGTCTGTGATTTGAGCCATTCCTGTGAGACCAGTTTTAGATTCCGATGCTTCACTTCAGGTTTACTGTATCCCTTGGGCCTTCATATTGACGATGAAACACAGAAATTGCATCGGAATTAATTACAACAGGCACAATGCCGACTTAAGTACAAGAAGACTGACTCTTCTTACTGTTTATGATTTGAGCCTTTCCTGTGAGGCCAGTTTTAGATTCCGATACTTCAACACAGGTTTACTGTATCCCTTGGACCTTCATACTGACGATGAAACACAGAAATTGCATCGGAATTAAATACAAAAGGCACAATGCCGACATAAGTTAAAGAAGACTGACTGTTCCTACTGTCTATGATTTGAGCCTTTCCTGTCAAACCAGTTTTAGATTCTGAAGCTTCACTTCAGGTTTACTGTATCCCTTGGACCTTCATATTTACTATGAAATACAGAAATTGCATCGGAATTAAATACAAAAGGCACAATGCCGACATAGGTACAAGAAGAATGACTCTTCTTACTGTCTCTGATTTGAGCCTATCCTGTGAGGGCAGTTTTAGATTCCGATGCTTCACCTCAGGTTTACTGTATCCCTAGGACCTTCATATTGACGATGAATCACAGAAATTGCATCAGAAATAAATACAAAAGACACAATGCCGACTTAAGTTAAGGAAGACTGACTCTTCTTCCTGTCTGTGATTTGAGCCTTTCCTGTTATACCAGTTTTAGATTCCGATGCTTCACTTCAGGTTTACTGTATCCCTTGGACCTTCATATTTACTATGAAAGACAGAAATTGCATCGGAATTAAATAGAAAAGGCACAATGCCGCCATAGGTACAAGAAGAATGACTCTTCTTACTGTCTCTGATTTGAGCCTATCCTGTGAGGCCAGTTTTAGATTCCGATGCTTCACCTCAGGTTTACTGTATCCCTAGGACCTTCATATTGACGATGAATCACAGAAATTGCATCAGAAATAAATACAAAAGACACAATGCCGACTTAAGTTAAGGAAGACTGACTGTTCTTCCTGTCTGTGATTTGAGCCTTTCCTGTGATACTAGTTTTAGATTCCGATGCTTCACCTCAGGTTTACTGTATCCCTTGGACCTTCATATTGACGTTGAAACACAATCCATTGCAACGGAATTAAATTCAAAAGGCACAATGCCGACGTAAGTTAAAGAAGACTATCTCTTCTTACTGTCTGTGATTTGAGCCTTTCCTGTGAAACCAGTTTTAGATTCCGATGCTTCACTTCAGGTTTACTATATCCCTTGGGCCATCATATTGCCGATGAAACACAGATATTGCATCGGAAATAAATACAAAAGGCACAATGCCGACTTAAGTACAAGAAGACTGACTCTTCTTACCGTCTATGATTTGAGCCTTTCCTGTGAGGCCAATATTAGATTCCGATGCTTCACCTCAGGTTTACTGTATCCCTTGGACCTTCATATTGACGTTGAAACACAATCAATTGCAACGGAATTAAATAGAAAAGGCACAATGCCGACGTAAGTTAAAGAAGTCTATCTCTTCTTACTGTCTGTGATTTGAGCCTTTCCTGTGAGACCAGTTTTAGATTCCGATGCTTCACTTCAGGTTTACTGTATCCCTTGGGCCTTCATATTGCCGATGAAACACAAATACTGCATCGGAAATAAATACAAAAGACACAATGCCGACTTAAGTACAAGAAGACTAACTCCTCCAACTATCTATGATTTAAGCCTTTCCTGTGAGGACAGTTTCAGATTCCGATGCTTCACCTCAGGTTTACTGTATCCCTTGGACCCTCATATTGACGATGTAAGACAGAAATTGCATCGGAAATAAAAACAAAAGGCACAATGCCAACTTAAGTTAATGACGACTGACTTTTCTTCCTGTCTGTGATTTGTGGCTCTCCTGTCAGACCAGTTTTTGATTCCGATGCTTCACTTCAGGTCTATTGTATCCCTTGGATCTACCTATTGACGATGAAACACAGAAATAGCATCCGAATTAAATGCAAAAGGCATAATGCCGACTTAAGTTAAAGAAGACTGACTGTTCTTACTGTCTATGATTTGAGCCTTTCCTGAGAGACCAGTTTTTGATTTCGATGATTCACCTCAGGTTTACTGTATCCCTTGCACCTTCAGACTGACATTGAAACACAATCAATTGCAACAGAATTAAATATAAAAGGCACAATGCCGACTTAAGTTAAAGAAGACTATCTCTTCTTACTGTCTGTGATTTGAGCCATTCCTGTGAGACCAGTTTTAGATTCCGATGCTACACTTCAGGTTTACTGTATCCCTTGGGCCTTCATATGGACGATGAAACACAGAAATTGCATCGGAAATAAATACAATAGGCACAATGCCGACTTAAGTACAAGAAGACTGACTCTTCTTACTGTTTATGATTTGAGCCTTTCCTGTGAGAACAGTTTTAGATTCTGATGCTTCACCTCTGGTTTACTGTATCCCTTGGACTTTCATATTGACGATGTAAGACAGACATTGCATCGGAAATAAACACAAAAGGTACAATGCCAACTTAAGTTAAAGAAGACTGACTCTTCTTCCTGTCTGTTATTTGTGCCTTTCCTGTAAGACCAGATTTTGATTCCGATGCTTCACTTCAGGTTTATTGTATCCCTTGGATCTACATATTGACGATGAAACACAGAAATTGCATCCGAATTAAATACAAAAGGCACAATGCCGACTTAAGTTAAAGAAGACTGACTGTTCTAATTGTCTATGATTTGAGCCTTTCCTGTCAGACCAGTTTTAGATTCCGATGCTTCACTTCAGGTTTACTGTATCCCTTGGACCTTGAAATTTACTATGAAAGACAGAAATTGCATCGGAATTAAATACAAATGGAACAATGCCGACTTAAGTACAAGAAGACTTACTCTTCTTACTGTCTATGATTTGAGCCTTTCCTGTGAGGCCAGTTTTAGATTCCGATGCTTCACCTCAGGTTTACTGTATCCCTTGGTCCATCATATTGACGATGAAACACTGAAATAAAACACCGGAAATAAATACAAAAGGCACAATGCCTACTTACATACAAGAAGACTGACTCTTCTTACTGTCTATGATTTGAGCCTTTCCTGTGAGGCCAGGTTCAGATTCCGATGCTTCACATCAGGTTTACTGTATCCCTTGGACCTTCATATTGACGATGAAACACAGAAATGGCATCGGGAATAAATACAAATGGAACAATGCCGACTTAACTACAAGAAGACTTACTCTTCTTACTGTCTATGATTTGAGCCTTTCCTGTGAGGCCAGTTTTAGATTCCGATGCTTCACCTCAGGTTTACTGTATCCCTTGGTCCTTCATATTGACGATGAAACACTGAAATAAAACACCGGAAATAAATACAAAAGGCATAATGCCTACTTACATACAAGAAGACTGACTCTTCTTACTGTCTATGATTTGAGCCTTTCCTGTGAAGCCAGTTTCAGATTCCGATGCTTCACAACTGGTTTAGTGTATCCCTAGGACCTTCATATTGACGATGAAACACAGAAATTGCATCGGAAATAAATACAAAAGGCACAATGCCGACTTAAGTACAAAAAGACTGACTCTTCTTACCGTCTATGATTTGAGCCTTTCCTGTGAGGCCAGTTTTAGATTCCGATGCTTCACTTCAGGTTTACTATATATCTTGGACCTTCATATTGACGTTGAAACACAATCAATTGCAACGGAATTAAATACAAAGGGCACAATGCCGACTTAAGTTAAAGAAGACTGACTCTTCTTACTGTTTATGATTTGAGCCTTTCCTGTGAGGCCAGTTTTAGTTTCCGATACTTCACCACAGGTTTACTGTATCCCTTGGACCTTCATACTGACGATGAAACACAGAAATTGCATCGGAATTAAATTCAAAAGGCACAATGCCTACTTAAGTTAAAGAAGACTGACTCTTCTTACTGTCTGTAATATGAGGATTTCCTGTGAGACCAGTTTTTAATTCCGATGCTTCACTTCAGGTTTACAGTATCCCTTCGGCCTTCATATTGCCGATGAAACACAGAAATTGCATCGGAAGTAAACACAAAAGACACAATGCCGACTTAAGTACACGAAGACTAACTCTTCTTACTGTCTATGATTTGAGCCTTTCCTGTGAGAACAGTTTTAGATTCCGATGCTTCACCTCTGGTTTACTGCATCCCATGGACTTTCATATTGACGATGTAAGACAGAAATTGCTCGGAAATAAACACATAAGGCACAATGCCAACTTAAGTTTAAGAAGACTGACTCTTCTTCCTGTCTGTTATTTGTGCCTTTCCTGTAAGACCAGATTTTGATTCCGATGCTTCACTTCAGGTTTATTGTATCCCTTGGATCTACATATTGACGATGAAACACAGAATTTGCATCCGAATTAAATACAAAAGGCACAATGCCGACATAAGTTAAAGAAGACTGACTGTTCCTACAGTCTATGATTTGAGCCTTTCCTGTCAGACCAGTTTTAGATTCCGATGCTTCACTTCAGGTTTACTGTATCCCTTGGACCTTCATATTTACTATGAAAGACAGAAATTGCATCGGAATTAAATACAAAAGGCACAATGCCGACATAGATACAAGAAGAATGACTCTTCTTACTGTCTCTGATTTGAGCCTATCCTGTGAGGCCAGTTTTCGATTCCGATGCTTCACCTCAGGTTTACTGTATCCCTAGGACCTTCATATTGACGATGAATCACAGAAATTGCATCAGAAATAAATACAAAAGACACAATGCCGACTTAAGTTAAGGAAGACTGAATCTTCTTCCTGTCTGTGATTTGAGCCTTTCCTGTTATACCAGTTTTAGATTCCGATGCTTCACTTCAGGTTTATTGTATCCCTTTGACCTTCATATTGACGATGAAACACAGAAAATGCATCCGAATTAAATACTAAAGGCACAATGCCGACTCAAGTTAAAGAAGACTGACTGTTCTTACTGTCTATGATTTAAGCCTTTCCTGTGATACTAGTTTTATATTCCGATGCTTCACATCAGGTTTACTGTATCCCTTGGACTATCATATTGACGATGAAACACAGAAATGGCATGGGAAATAAATACAAATGGAACAATGCCGACTTAAGTACAAGAAGACTTACTCTTCTTACTGTCTATGATTTGAGCATTTCCTGTGAGGCCAGTTTTAGATTCCGATGCTTCAGCTCAGGTTTACTGTATCCCTTGGTCCTTCATATTGACGATGAAACACTGAAATAAAACACCGGAAATAAATACAAAAGGCACAATGCCTACTTACATACAAGAAGACTGACTCTTCTTACTGTCTATGATTTGAGCCTTTCCTGTGAGGCCAGTTTCAGATTCCGATGCTTCACATCAGGTCTACTGTATCCCTTGGACCTTCATATTGACGATGAAACACAGAAATGGCATCGGAAATAAATACAAATGGAACAATGCCGACTTAAGTACAAGAAGACTTACTCTTCTTACTGTCTATGATTTGAGCCTTTCCTGTGAGGCCAGTTTTAGATTCCGATGCTTCACCTCAGGTTTACTGTATCCCTTAGTCCTTCATATTGACGATGAAACACTGAAATAAAACACCGGAAATAAATACAAAAGGCATAATGCCTACTTACATACAAGAAGACTGACTCTTCTTACTGTCTATGATTTGAGCCTTTCCTGTGAAGCCAGTTTCAGATTCCGATGCTTCACAACTGGTTTAGTGTATCCCTAGGACCTTCATATTGACGATGAAACACAGAAATTGCATCGGAAATAAATACAAAAGGCACAATGCCGACTTAAGTACAAAAAGACTGACTCTTCTTACCGTCTATGATTTGAGCCTTTCCTGTGAGGCCAATATTAGATTCTGATGCTTCGCCTCAGGTTAACTGTATCCCTTGGACCTTCATATTGACGTTGAAACACAATCAATTGCAATGGAATTAAATACAAAAGGCACAATGCCGACGTAAGTTAAAGAAGACTATCTCTTCTTACTGTCTGTGATTTGAGCCTTTCCTGTGAGACCAGTTTTAGATTCCGATGCTTCACTTCAGGTTTACTATATCCCTTGGGCCTTCATATTGCCGATGAAACACAGATATTGCATCGGAAATAAATACAAAAGGCACAATGCCGACTTAAGTACAAGAAGACTGACTCTTCTTACCGTCTACGATTTGAGCCTTTCCTGTGAGGCCAGTATTAGATTCCGATGCTTCACCTCAGGTTTACTGTATCCCTTGGACCTTCATATTGACGTTGAAACACAATCAATTGCAAGGAATTAAATACAAAAGGCACAATGCCGACGTAAGTTAAAGAAGACTATCTCTTCTTACTGTCTGTGATTTGAGCCTTTCCTGTGAGACCAGTTTTAGATTCCGATGCTTCACTTCAGGTTTACTGTATCCCTTGGGCCTTCATATTGCCGATGAAACACAAATACTGCATCGGAAATAAATACAAAAGACACAATGCCGACTTAAGTACGAGAAGACTAACTCCTCCAACTATCTATGATTTAAGCCTTTCCTGTGAGAACAGTTTCAGATTCCGATGCTTCACCTCAGGTTTACTGTATCCCTTGGACCCTCATATTGACGATGTAAGACAGAAAATGCATCGGAAATAAAAACAAAAGGCACAATGCCAACTTAAGTTAATGAAGACTGACTCTTCTTCCTGTCTGTGATTTGTGGCTTTCCTGTGAGACCAGTTTTTGATTCCGATGCTTCACTTCAGGTCTATTGTATCCCTTGAACCTACATATTGACGATGAAACACAGAAATTGCATCCGAATTAAATACAATAGGCACAATGCCGACTTAAGTTAAAGAAGACTGACTGTTCTTACTGTCTATGATTTGAGCCTTTCCTGAGAGACCAGTTTTTGATTTCGATGCTTCACCTCAGGTTTACTGTATCCCTTGGACCTTCAGACTGACGTTGAAACACAATCAATTGCAACAGAATTAAATACAAAAGGCACAATGCCGACTTAAGTTAAAGAAGACTATCTCTTCTTACTGTCTGTGATTTGAGGCATCGATGCTCACCTCAGGTTTACTGTATCCTTTGGTCCTTCATATTGACGATGAAACACTGAAATAAAACACCGGAAATAAATACAAAAGGCACAATGCCTACTTACATACAAGAAGACTGACTCTTCTTACTGTCTATGATTTGAGCCTTTCCTGTGAGGCCAGTTTCAGATTCCGATGCTTCACATCAGGTCTACTGTATCCCTTGGACCTTCATATTGACGATGAAACACAGATATGGCATCGGAAATAAATACAAATGGAACAATGCCGACTTAAGTACAAGAAGACTTACTCTTCTTACTGTCTATGATTTGAGCCTTTCCTGTGAGGCCAGTTTTAGATTCCGATGCTTCACCTCAGGTTTACTGTATCCCTTAGTCCTTCATATTGACGATGAAACACTGAAATAAAACACCGGAAATAAATACAAAAGGCATAATGCCTACTTACATACAAGAAGACTGACTCTTCTTACTGTCTATGATTTGAGCCTTTCCTGTGAAGCCAGTTTCAGATTCCGATGCTTCACAACTGGTTTAGTGTATCCCTAGGACCTTCATATTGACGATGAAACACAGAAATTGCATCGGAAATAAATACAAAAGGCACAATGCCGACTTAAGTACAAAAAGACTGACTCTTCTTACCGTCTATGATTTGAGCCTTTCCTGTGAGGCCAATATTAGATTCTGATGCTTCACCTCAGGTTAACTGTATCCCTTGGACCTTCATATTGACGTTGAAACACAATCAATTGCAATGGAATTAAATACAAAAGGCACAATGCCGACGTAAGTTAAAGAAGACTATCTCTTCTTACTGTCTGTGATTTGAGCCTTTCCTGTGAGACCAGTTTTAGATTCCGATGCTTCACTTCAGGTTTACTATATCCCTTGGGCCTTCATATTGCCGATGAAACACAGATATTGCATCGGAAATAAATACAAAAGGCACAATGCCGACTTAAGTACAAGAAGACTGACTCTTCTTACCGTCTACGATTTGAGCCTTTCCTGTGAGGCCAGTATTAGATTCCGATGCTTCACCTCAGGTTTACTGTATCCCTTGGACCTTCATATTGACGTTGAAACACAATCAATTGCAAGGAATTAAATACAAAAGGCACAATGCCGACGTAAGTTAAAGAAGACTATCTCTTCTTACTGTCTGTGATTTGAGCCTTTCCTGTGAGACCAGTTTTAGATTCCGATGCTTCACTTCAGGTTTACTGTATCCCTTGGGCCTTCATATTGCCGATGAAACACAAATACTGCATCGGAAATAAATACAAAAGACACAATGCCGACTTAAGTACGAGAAGACTAACTCCTCCAACTATCTATGATTTAAGCCTTTCCTGTGAGAACAGTTTCAGATTCCGATGCTTCACCTCAGGTTTACTGTATCCCTTGGACCCTCATATTGACGATGTAAGACAGAAAATGCATCGGAAATAAAAACAAAAGGCACAATGCCAACTTAAGTTAATGAAGACTGACTCTTCTTCCTGTCTGTGATTTGTGGCTTTCCTGTGAGACCAGTTTTTGATTCCGATGCTTCACTTCAGGTCTATTGTATCCCTTGAACCTACATATTGACGATGAAACACAGAAATTGCATCCGAATTAAATACAATAGGCACAATGCCGACTTAAGTTAAAGAAGACTGACTGTTCTTACTGTCTATGATTTGAGCCTTTCCTCAGAGACCAGTTTTTGATTTCGATGCTTCACCTCAGGTTTACTGTATCCCTTGGACCTTCAGACTGACGTTGAAACACAATCAATTGCAACAGAATTAAATACAAAAGGCACAATGCCGACTTAAGTTAAAGAAGACTATCTCTTCTTACTGTCTGTGATTTGAGGCATTCCTGTGAGACCAGTTTTAGATTCCGATGCTACACTTCAGGTTTACTGTATCCCTTGGGCCTTCATATGGACGATGAAACACAGAAATTGCATCGGAAATAAATACAATAGGCACAATGCCGACTTAAGTACAAGAAGACTGACTCTTCTTACTGTTTATGATTTGAGCCTTTCCTGTGTGAACAGTTTTAGATTCCGATGCTTCACCTCTGGTTTACTGTATCCCTTGGACTTTCATATTGACGATGTAAGACAGACATTGCATCGGAAATAAACACAAAAGGCACAATGCCAACTTAAGTTAAAGAAGACTGACTCTTCTTCCTGTCTGTTATTTGTGCCTTTCCTGTAAGACCAGATTTTGATTCCGATGCTTCACTTCAGGTTTATTGTACCCCTTGGATCTACATATTGACGATGAAACACAGAAATAAAACACCGGAAATAAATACAAAAGGCATAATGCCTACTTACATACAAGAAGACTGACTCTTCTAACTGTCTATGATTTGAGCCTTTCCTGTGAAGCCAGTTTCAGATTCCGATGCTTCACTTCAGTTTTATTGTATCCCTTTGACCTTCTTATTGACGATGAAACATAGAAATTGCATCCGAATTAAATACTAAAGGCACAATGCCGACTCAAGTTAAAGAAGACTGACTGTTCTTACTGTCTATGATTTGAGCCTTTCCTGTGATACTAGTTTTAGATTCCGATGCTTCACATCAGGTTTACTGTATCCCTTGGACCTTCATATTGACGATGAAACACAGAAATGGAATCGGAAATAAATACAAATGGAACAATGCCGACTTAAGTACAAGAAGACTTACTCTTCTTACTGTCTATGATTTGAGCCTTTCCTGTAAGACAGAAATTGCATCGGAAATAAAAACAAAAGGCACAATGCCAACTTAAGTTAATGAAGACTGACTCTTCTTCCTGTCTGTGATTTGTGGCTTTCCTGTGAGACCAGTTTTTGATTCCGATGCTTCACTTCAGGTCTATTGTATCCCTTGGATCTACCTATTGACGATGAAACACAGAAATTGCATCCGAATTAAATGCAAAAGGCATAATGCCGACTTAAGTTAAAGAAGACTGACTGTTCTTACTGTCTATGATTTGAGCCTTTCCTGAGAGACCAGTTTTTGATTTCGATGATTCACCTCAGGTTTACTGTATCCCTTGGACCTTCAGACTGACATTGAAACACAATCAATTGCAACAGAATTAAATATAAAAGGCACAATGCCGACTTAAGTTAAAGAAGACTATCTCTTCTTACTGTCTGTGATTTGAGCCATTCCTGTGAGACCAGTTTTAGATTCCGATGCTACACTTCAGGTTTACTGTATCCCTTGGGCCTTCATATGGACGATGAAACACAGAAATTGCATCGGAAATAAATACAATAGGCACAATGCCGACTTAAGTACAAGAAGACTGACTCTTCTTACTGTTTATGATTTGAGCCTTTCCTGTGAGAACAGTTTTAGATTCTGATGCTTCACCTCTGGTTTACTGTATCCCTTGGACTTTCATATTGACGATGTAAGACAGACATTGCATCGGAAATAAACACAAAAGGCACAATGCCAACTTAAGTTAAAGAAGACTGACTCTTCTTCCTGTCTGTTATTTGTGCCTTTCCTGTAAGACCAGATTTTGATTCCGATGCTTCACTTCAGGTTTATTGTATCCCTTGGATCTACATATTGACGATGAAACACAGAAATTGCATCCGAATTCAATACAAAAGGCACAATGCCGACTTAAGTTAAAGAAGACTGACTGTTCTAATTGTCTATGATTTGAGCCTTTCCTGTCAGACCAGTTTTAGATTCCGATGCTTCACTTCAGGTTTACTGTATCCCTTGGACCTTGAAATTTACTATGAAAGGCAGAAATTGCATCGGAATTAAATACAAATGGAACAATGCCGACTTAAGTACAAGAAGACTTACTCTTCTTACTGTCTATGATTTGAGCCTTTCCTGTGAGGCCTGTTTTAGATTCCGATGCTTCACCTCAGGTTAACTGTATCCCTTGGACCTTCATATTGACGTTGAAACACAATCAATTGCAACGGAATTAAATACAAAAGGCACACTGTATCCCTTGGTCCTTCATATTGACGATGAAACACTGAAATAAAACACCTAAAATAAATACAAAAGGCACAATGCCTACTGACATACAAGAAGACTGACTCTTCTTACTGTCTATGATTTGAGCCCTTCCTGTGAGGCCAGGTTCAGATTCCGATGCTTCACATCAGGTTTACTGTATCCCTTGGACCTTCATATTGACGATGAAACACAGAAATTGCATCGGAAATAAATACAAAAAGCACAATGCCGACTTAAGTACAAAAAGACTGACTCTTCTTACCGTCTATGATTTGAGCCTTTCCTGTGAGGCCAGTTTTAGATTCCGATGCTTCACTTCAGGTTTACTATATATCTTGGACCTTCATATTGACGTGGAAACACAATCAATTACAACGGAATTACATACAAAAGGCACAATGCCGACTCAAGATAAAGAAGACTATCTCTTCTTACTGTCTGTGATTTGAGCCATTCCTGTGAGACCAGTTTTAGATTCCGATGCTTCACTTTAGGTTTACTGTATCCCTTGGACCTTCATATTGACGATGAAACACAGAAATGGCATCGGAAATAAATACAAATGGAACAATGCCGACTTAAGTACAAGAAGACTTACTCTTCTTACTGTCTATGATTTGAGCCTTTCCTGTGAGGCCAGTTTTAGATTCCGATGCTTCACCTCAGGTTTACTGTATCCCTTAGTCCTTCATATTGACGATGAAACACTGAAATAAAACACCGGAAATAAATACAAAAGGCACAATGCCTACTGACATACAAGAAGACTTACTCTTCTTACTGTCTATGATTTGAGCCTTTCCTGTGAGGCCAGTTTTAGATTCCGATGCTTCACCTCAGGTTAACTGTATCCCTTGGACCTTCATATTGACGTTGAAACACAATCAATTGCAACGGAATTAAATACAAAAGGCACAATGCCGACGTAAGTTAAAGAAGACTATCTCTTCTTACTGTCTGTGATTTGAGCCTTTCCTGTGAGACCAGTTTTAGATTCCGATGCTTCACTTCAGGTTTACTATATCCCTTGGGCCTTCATATTGCCGATGAAACACAGATATTGCATCGGAAATAAATTCAAAAGGCACAATGCCGACTTAAGTACAAGACGACTGACTCTTCTTACCGTCTACGATTTGAGCCTTTCCTGTGAGGCCAGTATTAGATTCCGATGCTTCACCTCAGGTTTACTGTATCCCTTGGACCTTCATATTGACGTTGAAACACAATCAATTGCAAGGAATTAAATACAAAAGGCACAATGCCGACGTAAGTTAAAGAAGACTATCTCTTCTTACTGTCTGTGATTTGAGCCTTTCCTGAGAGACCAGTTTTAGATTCCGATGCTTCACTTCAGGTTTACTGTATCCCTTGGGCCTTCATATTGCCGATGAAACACAAATACTGCATCGGAAATAAATACAAAAGACACAATGCCGACTTAAGTACGAGAAGACTAACTCCTCCAACTATCTATGATTTAAGCCTTTCCTGTGAGAACAGTTTCAGATTCCGATGCTTCACCTCAGGTTTACTGTATCCCTTGGACCCTCATATTGACGATGTAAGACATAAAATGCATCGGAAATAAAAACAAAAGGCACAATGCCAACTTAAGTTAATGAAGACTGACTCTTCTTCCTGTCTGTGATTTGTGGCTTTCCTGTGAGACCAGTTTTTGATTCCGATGCTTCACTTCAGGTCTATTGTATCCCTTGAACCTACATATTGACGATGAAACACAGAAATTGCATCCGAATTAAATACAATAGGCACAATGCCGACTTAAGTTAAAGAAGACTGACTGTTCTTACTGTCTATGATTTGAGCCTTTCCTGGGAGACCAGTTTTTGATTTCGATGCTTCACCTCAGGTTTACTGTATCCCTTGGACCTTCAGACTGACGTTGAAACACAATCAATTGCAACAGAATTAAATACAAAAGGCACAATGCCGACTTAAGATAAAGAAGACTATCAATTCTTACTGTCTGTGATTTGAGCCTTTCCTGTGAGACCAGTTTTAAATTCCGATGCTTCACTTCAGGTTTACTGTATCACTTGGGCCTACATATTGACGATGAAACACAGAAATTGCATCCGGATTAAATACAAAAGGCGCAATGCCGACTAAAGTTAAAGAAGGCTGACTGTTCTTACGGTCTATGATTTGAGCCTTTCCTGTAAGACCAGTTTTTGATTTCGATGCTTCACCTCAGGTTTTCTGTATCCCTTGGACCTTCATATAGACGATAAAACACAGAAATAGCATCGGAAATAAATACAAAAGGCACAATGCCGACTTAAGTACAAGAAAGCTGACTCTTCTTACTGTCTATGATTTGAGCCTTTCCTGTGACGCCAGTTTTAGATTCCAATGCTTCACATCAGGTTTACTGTATCCCTTGGACCTTCATATTGACGATGAAATACAGACAATTGCAACAAAATTAAATACAAAAGGCACAATGCGGACATAAGTTAAAGAAGATCGACTCTTCTTACTGTCTTTGATTTGAGCCTTTCCTGTGAGACCAGTTTTAGATTACGATGCTTCAACTCAGATTTACTGTATCCCTTGGACCTTCATATTGACGATGAAACACAGAAATTACATCGGAAATAAATACAAAATTCACAATGCCAACTTCAGTTAAAGATGACTGACTCTTCTTCCTATCTGTGATTTGAGCCTTTCCTGTGAGACCAGTTTTAGATTCCGATTCTTCACTTCTGGTTTATTGTATCCCTTGGACCTTCATATTGACGATGAAACACAGAAAGTGCATCGGAGATAAATACAAAAGGCACAATGCCGACTATAGTAGAAGAAGCCTGACTCTTCTTACTGTCTATGATTTGAGCCTTTCCTGTGAGACCAGTTTTAGATACCGTTGCTTTACTTCAGGTTTACTGTATCCCTTGGACCTTCTTATTGACGATGAAACACAGAAATTGCATCATAAATAGATACAAAAGGCACAATGCCGGCTTAAGTTACAGAAGACTGACTCTAAGGTCTGTGATTTGAGCCTTTCCTGTGTGACCAGTTTTAGATTCCGATGCTTCACTGCAGGTTACTGTATCCCTTGGACCATCATATTGACGATGAAACACAGAAATTGCATCGGAAATAAATACAAAACGCACAATGCCGACTTCAGTTAAAGATGACTGACTCTTCTTCCTATCTGTGATTTGAGCCTTTCCTGTGAGACCAGTTTTAGATTCCGATGATTCACTTCTGGTTTATTGTATCCCTTGGACCTTCATATTGACGATGAAACACAGAAAGTGCATCGGAGATATATACGAAAGGCACAATGCCGACTTAAGCAGAAGAAGCCTGACTCTTCTTACTGTCTATGATTTGAGCCTTTCCTGTGAGACCAGTTTTAGATTCCGTTGCTTTACTTCAAGTTTACTGCATCCCATGGACCTTCTTATTGACGATGAAACACAGAAATTTCATCGGAAATAGATACAAAAGGCACAATGCCGACTTAAGTTACAGAAGACTGAGTCTAAGGTCTGTGATTTGAGCCTTTCCTGTGTGACCAGTTTTAGATTCCGATGCTTCGCTTCAGGTTACTGTATCCCTTGGACCATCATATTGACGATGAAACACAGAAATTGCATCGGAAATAAATACAAAACGCACAATGCCGACTTAAGTACAAGAAGACTGATTCTTTTAACAGTGTATGATTTGAGCCGTTACTGTGAGACCAGTTTTAGATTCCGATGCTTCACTTCAGGTTTACTGTATGCCTTGGACCTTCATGTTGTCGACGAAACACTGAAATTGCATCGGAAATAAATACAAAAGGCACAATGCCGACTTAAGTACAAGAAGACTGTCTCTTCTTACTGTCTCTGATTTGAGCCTTTCCTGTGAGGCCAGTTTCAGATTGCGATGCTCACCTCAGGTTTACTGTATCCTTTGGTCCTTCATATTGACGATGAAAAACAGAAATGGCATCAGAATTAAATACAAAAGGCACAATGCCGACTTATGTTACAGAAGACTGACTCTACTTACTGTCTGTGATTTGAGCCTTTCCTATGAGACCAGTTTTAGATTCCGATGCTTTACTTCAGGTTTACTGTATCCCTTGCACCTTCATATTGACGATGAAACACAGAATTTGCACTGGAAATAAATACAAAAGGCACAATGCCGATTTACGTACAAGAAGACTGACTCTTCTTACTGTCTACGATTTGAGCCTTTCCTGTGAGGCCAGTTTTAGATTACGATGCTTCTCTTCACGTTTACTGAATCCCTTGGACCTTCATCTTGACGATGAAACACAGAAATTGTATCGGAAATAAAAATAATAGGCACAATGCCGACTTTAATACAAGAAGACTGACTCTTTGTACTGTCTGTGATTTGAGCCTTTCCTGTGATACCAATTTTAGATTCCGATGCCTCACTACAAGTTTCCTGTATCCCTTGGACCTTCACATTGACGATGAAACACAGAAATTGCATTGGAAATAAATACTAAAGGCACAATGCCGACTGAAGTACAAGAAGACTGACTCATCTTACTGTCTATGATTTGAGCCTTTCCTGTGAGACCAGTTTTAGATTCCGATGCTTCACCTCAGAATTGCTGTATCCCTTGGACCTTGATATTGAAGATGAAACACAGCAATTGCATCGGAAATAAATACAAAAGGCAATATGCCGACTTACGTACAAGAAGACTGACTCCTCTTACTGTCTATGAGTTGAGCCTTTCCTGTGAAAACAGTTTTAGATTCCCTTGCTTCACTTCAGGTTTACTGTATCCCTTGGACCTTCATATTGACGATGAAACACAGAAATTGCATCATAAATAAATACAAATGGCACATTGCCGACTTAAGTACAAGAAGACTGTCTCTTCTTAATGTCTCTGATTTTAGACTATCCTGTGAGGCCGGTTTTAGATTCCGATGCTCACCTCTGGTTTACTGTATCCCTTGGTCGTTCATATTGACGATGAAAAACAGAAATGGCATCGGAATTAAATACAAAAGGCACAATGCCGACTTAAGTAAAACAAGACTGACTCTTCTTACTGTCTGTGATTTGAGCCTATCCTGTGAGACCAGTTTTCGATTCCGATGCTTTACTTCAGGTTTACTGTATCCCTTGAACGTTCATATTGACGCTGAAACACAGAAATTGCATCGGAATTAAATATAAATTTCACAATGCCGACTTAAGTACAAGAAGACTGACACTTCTTACTGTCTATGTTTTGAGCCTTTCCTGTGAGACCAGTTTTAGATTCCGATGCTTCACCTCAGGTTTACTGTATCCCTCGGACCTTCATATTGACGATGAAAGATAGAAATTGCATCGGAAATAAATACATTTGGCTCAATGCCGACTTAAGTACAAGAAGACTGACTCTTCTTACTGTCTATGATTTGAGCCTCTGCTGTGTTACCAGTTTTAAATTCCGATGCTTCACCTCAGGTTTACTGTATCCCTTGGACATTCATATTGACGATGAAACACAGAAATTGCAACAGAAATAGATACAAAAGGCAGAATGCCGACTTAAGTTACAGAAGACTGACTCTAAGGTCTGTGATTTGAGCCTTTCCTGTGTGACCAGTTTTAGAATCCGATGATTCACTTCAGGGTACTGTATCCCTTGGACCATCATATTGACGATGAAACACAGAAATTGCATTGGAAATAAATACAAAACGCACAATGCAGACTTCAGTTAAAGATGACTGACTCTTCTTCCTATCTGTGAATTGTTCCTTTCCTGTGAAACCAGTTTTAGATTCCGATGCTTCACCTCAGGTTTACTCTATCCCTTGGCCCTTCATATTAACGATGAAACACAGAAATTGCATCCGAATTAAATACAAAAGGCACAATGCCGACTTAAGTTAAAGTAAACTGACTCTTCTTACTTTCTGTGATTTGAGCCTTTCCTGTGAGACCAGTTTTAAATTCCGATTTTTCACTTCAGGTTTACTGTATCTCTTGGCCCTTCATATTGCCGATAAAACACAGAAATTGCATCGGAAATAAATATATATGGCACAATGCCGACATAAGTACAAGAAGACTAAACCTTCTTACTGTATACGATTTGAGCCTTTCCTGTGAGTACAGTTTTAGATTCCGATGCCTCACCTCAGGTTTACAGTATCCCTTGGACCTTCATATTGACGATGAAACACAGAAATTGCATCGGAAATAAATACAAAAGTCACAATGCCTACTTAAATGCAAAAAGACTGACTCTTCTTGCCGTCTATGATTCGAGCCTTTCCTGTGAGGCCAGTTTTAGATTCCGATGCTTCACATCAGGTTTACTGTATCCCTTGGACCTTCATATTGACGATGAAACACAGACAATTGCAGCGGAATTAAATACAAAAGGCACAATGCCGACTTAAGTTAAAGAAGACTTACTCTTCTTATTGTCTATGATTCGAGCCTTTCCTGTGAGGCGAGTTTTAGATTCCGATGCTTCACCTCAGGTTTACTGTATCACTTGGACCTACATATTGACGATGAAACACAGAAATTGCATCCGGATTAAATACAAAAGGCGCAATGCCGACTAAAGTTAAAGAAGGCTGACTGTTCTTACGGTCTATGATTTGAGCCTTTCCTGTAAGACCAGTTTTTGATTTCGATGCTTCACCTCAGGTTTTCTGTATCCCTTGGACCTTCATATAGACGATAAAACACAGAAATAGCATCGGAAATAAATACAAAAGGCACAATGCCGACTTAAGTACAAGAAAGCTGACTCTTCTTACTGTCTATGATTTGAGCCTTTCCTGTGACGCCAGTTTTAGATTCCAATGCTTCACATCAGGTTTACTGTATCCCTTGGACCTTCATATTGACGATGAAATACAGACAATTGCAACAAAATTAAATACAAAAGGCACAATGCGGACATAAGTTAAAGAAGATCGACTCTTCTTACTGTCTTTGATTTGAGCCTTTCCTGTGAGACCAGTTTTAGATTACGATGCTTCAACTCAGATTTACTGTATCCCTTGGACCTTCATATTGACGATGAAACACAGAAATTGCATCGGAAATAAATACAAAATTCACAATGCCAACTTCAGTTAAAGATGACTGACTCTTCTTCCTATCTGTGATTTGAGCCTTTCCTGTGAGACCAGTTTTAGATTCCGATGCTTCACTTCTGGTTTATTGTATCCCTTGGACCTTCATATTGACGATGAAACACAGAAAGTGCATCGGAGATAAATACAAAAGGCACAATGCCGACTATAGTAGAAGAAGCCTGACTCTTCTTACTGTCTGATTTGAGCCTTTCCTGTGAGACCAGTTTTAGATACCGTTGCGTTACTTCAGGTTTACTGTATCCCTTGGACCTTCTTATTGACGATGAAACACAGAAATTGCATCGGAAATAGATACAAAAGGCACAATGCCGGCTTAAGTTACAGAAGACTGACTCTAAGGTCTGTGATTTGAGCCTTTCCTGTGTGACCAGTTTTAGATTCCGATGCTTCACTGCAGGTTACTGTATCCCTTGG
Source organism: Schistocerca serialis cubense (assembly GCF_023864345.2). NCBI lineage: Eukaryota > Metazoa > Arthropoda > Insecta > Orthoptera > Acrididae > Schistocerca > Schistocerca serialis. Next base: position 5,636,158 of record NW_026047617.1, read on the forward strand.
ACCATCATATTGACGATGAAACACAGAAATTGCATCGGAAATAAATACAAAACGCACAATGCCGACTTCAGTTAAAGATGACTGACTCTTCTTCCTATCTGTGATTTGAGCCTTTCCTGTGAGACCAGTTTTAGATTCCGATGATTCACTTCTGGTTTATTGTATCCCTTGGACCTTCATATTGACGATGAAACATAGAAAGTGCATCGGAGATATATACGAAAGGCACAATACCGACTTAAGTACAAGAAGCCTGACTCTTCTTACTGTCTATGATTTGAGCCTTTCCTGTGAGACCAGTTTTAGATTCCGTTGCTTTACTTCAAGTTTACTGCATCCCATGGACCTTCTTATTGACGATGAAACACAGAAATTTCATCGGAAATAGATACAAAAGGCACAATGCCGACTTAAGTTACAGAAGACTGAGTCTAAGGTCTGTGATTTGAGCCTTTCCTGTGTGACCAGTTTTAGATTCCGATGCTTCGCTTCAGGTAACTGTATCCCTTGGACCATCATATTGACGATGAAACACAGAAATTGCATCGGAAATAAATACAAAACGCACAATGCCGACTTAAGTACAAGAAGACTGATTCTTTTAACAGTGTATGATTTGAGCCGTTACTGTGAGACCAGTTTTAGATTCCGATGCTTCACTTCAGGTTTACTGTATGCCTTGGACCTTCATGTTGTCGACGAAACACTGAAATTGCATCGGAAATAAATACAAAAGGCACAATGCCGACTTAAGTACAAGAAGACTGTCTCTTCTTACTGTCTCTGATTTGAGCCTTTCCTGTGAGGCCAGTTTCAGATTGCGATGCTCACCTCAGGTTTACTGTATCCTTTGGTCCTTCATATTGACGATGAAAAACAGAAATGGCATCAGAATTAAATACAAAAGGCACAATGCCGACTTATGTTACAGAAGACTGACTCTACTTACTGTCTGTGATTTGAGCCTTTCCTATGAGACCAGTTTTAGATTCCGATGCTTTACTTCAGGTTTACTGTATCCCTTGCACCTTCATATTGACGATGAAACACAGAATTTGCACTGGAAATAAATACAAAAGGCACAATGCCGATTTACGTACAAGAAGACTGACTCTTCTTACTGTCTACGATTTGAGCCTTTCCTGTGAGGCCAGTTTTAGATTACGATGCTTCTCTTCAGGTTTACTGAATCCCTTGGACCTTCATCTTGACGATGAAGCACAGAAATTGTATCGGAAATAAAAATAATAGGCACAATGCCGACTTTAATACAAGAAGACTGACTCTTTGTACTGTCTGTGATTTGAGCCTTTCCTGTGATACCAATTTTAGATTCCGATGCCTCACTACAAGTTTCCTGTATCCCTTGGACCTTCACATTGACGATGAAACACAGAAATTGCATTGGAAATAAATACTAAAGGCACAATGCCGACTGAAGTACAAGAAGACTGACTCATCTTACTGTCTATGATTTGAGCCTTTCCTGTGAGACCAGTTTTAGATTCCGATGCTTCACCTCAGAATTGCTGTATCCCTTGGACCTTGATATTGAAGATGAAACACAGAAATTGCATCGGAAATAAATACAAAAGGCAATATGCCGACTTACGTACAAGAAGACTGACTCCTCTTACTGTCTATGAGTTGAGCCTTTCCTGTGAAAACAGTTTTAGATTCCCTTGCTTCACTTCAGGTTTACTGTATCCCTTGGACCTTCATATTGACGATGAAACACAGAAATTGCATCATAAATAAATACAAATGGCACATTGCCGACTTAAGTACAAGAAGACTGTCTCTTCTTAATGTCTCTGATTTTAGACTATCCTGTGAGGCCGGTTTTAGATTCCGATGCTCACCTCTGGTTTACTGTATCCCTTGGTCGTTCATATTGACGATGAAAAACAGAAATGGCATCGGAATTAAATACAAAAGGCACAATGCCGACTTAAGTAAAACAAGACTGACTCTTCTTACTGTCTGTGATTTGAGCCTATCCTGTGAGACCAGTTTTCGATTCCGATGCTTTACTTCAGGTTTACTGTATCCCTTGAACGTTCATATTGACGCTGAAACACAGAAATTGCATCGGAATTAAATATAAATTTCACAATGCCGACTTAAGTACAAGAAGACTGACACTTCTTACTGTCTATGTTTTGAGCCTTTCCTGTGAGACCAGTTTTAGATTCCGATGCTTCACCTCAGGTTTACTGTATCCCTCGGACCTTCATATTGACGATGAAAGTTAGAAATTGCATCGGAAATAAATACATTTGGCTCAATGCCGACTTAAGTACAAGAAGACTGACTCTTCTTACTGTCTATGATTTGAGCCTCTGCTGTGTTACCAGTTTTAAATTCCGATGCTTCACCTCAGGTTTACTGTATCCCTTGGACATTCATATTGACGATGAAACACAGAAATTGCATCAGAAATAGATACAAAAGGCAGAATGCCGACTTAAGTTACAGAAGACTGACTCTAAGGTCTGTGATTTGAGCCTTTCCTGTGTGACCAGTTTTAGATTCCGATGATTCACTTCAGGGTACTGTATCCCTTGGACCATCATATTGACGATGAAACACAGAAATTGCATTGGAAATAAATACAAAACGCACAATGCAGACTTCAGTTAAAGATGACTGACTCTTCTTCCTATCTGTGAATTGTTCCTTTCCTGTGAAACCAGTTTTAGATTCCGATGCTTCACCTCAGGTTTACTCTATCCCTTGGCCCTTCATATTAACGATGAAACACAGAAATTGCATCCGAATTAAATACAAAAGGCACAATGCCGACTTAAGTTAAAGTAAACTGACTCTTCTTACTTTCTGTGATTTGAGCCTTTCCTGTGAGACCAGTTTTAAATTCCGATTTTTCACTTCAGGTTTACTGTATCTCTTGGCCCTTCATATTGCCGATAAAACACAGAAATTGCATCGGAAATAAATACATATGGCACAATGCCGACATAAGTACAAGAAGACTAAACCTTCTTACTGTATACGATTTGAGCCTTTCCTGTGAGTACAGTTTTAGATTCCGATGCCTTACCTCAGGTTTACAGTATCCCTTGGACCTTCATATTGACGATGAAACACAGAAATTTCATCGGAAATAAATACAAAAGTCACAATGCCTACTTAAATACAAAAAGACTGACTCTTCTTGCCGTCTATGATTCGAGCCTTTCCTGTGAGGCCAGTTTTAGATTCCGATGCTTCACATCAGGTTTACTGTATCCCTTGGACCTTCATATTGACGATGAAACACAGACAATTGCAACGGAATTAAATACAAAAGGCACAATGCCGACTTAAGTTAAAGAAGACTTACTCTTCTTATTGTCTATGATTCGAGCCATTCCTGTGACGCGAGTTTTAGATTCCGATGCTTCACCTCAGGTTTACTGTATCACTTGGACCTACATATTGACGATGAAACACAGAAATTGCATCCGAATTAAATACAAAATTCGCAATGCCGACTTACGTTAAAGAAGACTGACTGTTTTACGGTCTATGATTTGAGCCTTTCCTGTGAGACCAGTTTTTGATTTCGATGCTTCACGTCAGGTTTTCTGTATCCCTTGGACCTTTATATAGACGATGAAACACAGAAATAGCATCGGAAATAAATACAAAAGGCACAATGCTGACTTAAGTACAAGAAAGCTGACTCTTCTTACTGTCTATGATTTGAGCCTTTCCTGTGACGCCAGTTTTAGATTCCAATGCTTCACATCAGGTTTACTGTATCCCTTGGACCTTCATATTGACGATGAAATACAGACAATTGCAACGGAATTAAATACAAAAGGCACAATGCGGAGATAAGTTAAAGAAGATTGACTCTTCTTACTGTCTTTGATTTGAGCCTTTCCTGTGAGACCAGTTTTAGATTACGATGCTTCACCTCAGGTTTACTGTATCCCTTGGACCTTCATATTGGCGATGAAACACAGAAATTGCATGGGAAATAAAAATAATAGGCACAATGCCGACTTTAATACAAGAAGACTGACTCTTTGTACTGTCTGTGATTTGAGCCTTTCCTGTGATACCAATTTTAGATTCCGATGCCTCACTACAAGTTTCCTGTATCCCTTGGACCTTCACATTGACGATGAAACACAGAAATTGCATCGGAAATAAATACTAAAGGCACAATGCCGACTGAAGTACAAGAAGACTGACTCATCTTACTGTCTATGATTTGAGCCTTTCCTGTGAGACCAGTTTAAATTCCGATGCTTCACCTCAGAATTGCTGTATCCTTCGGACCTTCATATTGACGATGAAAGATAGAAATTGCATCAGAGATAAATTCATTTGGCTCAATGCCGACTTAAGTACAAGAAGACTGACTCTTTTTACTGTCTATGATTTGAGCTTCTGCTGTGAACCAGTTTTAGATTCCGATGCTATACTTCAGGTTTACTGTATCCCTTGGACCTTCATATTGACGATGAAACACAGAATTTGCACTGGAAATAAATACAAAAGGCACAATGCCGACCTACGTACAAGAAGACTGACTCTTCTTACTGTCTCTGATTTGAGCCTTTCCTGTGAGGCCAGTTTTAGATTCCGATGCTCACCTCAGGTTTACTGTATACTTTGGTCCTTCATATTGACGATGAAAAACAGAAATGGCATCGGAATTAAATACAAAAGACACAATGCCGACTTAAGTTAAAGAAGACTGACTCTTCTTACTGTCTGTGATTTGAGCCTTTTCTGTGAACCAGTTTTAGATTCCGATGCTTTACTTCAGGTTTACTGTATCCCTTGGACCTTCATATTGACGATGAAACACAGAATTTGCACTGGAAATAAATACAAAAGGCACAATGCCGACTTACGTACAAGAAGACTGACTCTTCTTACTGTCTATGTTTTGAGCCTTTCCTGTGAGAACAGTTTTAGATTCCCCTGCTTCTTTTCAGGTTTACTGTATCCCTTGGACCTTCATATTGACGATGAAACACAGAAATAGCATCCGAATTAAATACAAAAGGCATAATGCCGACATACGTTAAAGAGGACTGACTCTTTTTACTGTCTATGTTTTGAGCCTTTAATGTGAGACCAGTTTTAGATTCCTCAGTTTACTGTATCCCTTGGACCTTCATATTGACGATGAAACACAGAAATTTCATTGGAAATAAATACAAAACGCACAATGCAGACTTCAGTTAAAGATGACTGACTCTTCTTCCTATCTGTGAATTGTTCCTTTCCTGTGAAACCAGTTTTAGATTCCGATGCTTCACCTCAGGTTTACTCTATCCCTTGGCCCTTCATATTAACGATGAAACACAGAAATTGCATCCGAATTAAATACAAAAGGCACAATGCCGACTTAAGTTAAAGTAAACTGACTCTTCTTACTTTCTGTGATTTGAGCCTTTCCTGTGAGACCAGTTTTAAATTCCGATTTTTCACTTCAGGTTTACTGTATCTCTTGGCCCTTCATATTGCCGATAAAACACAGAAATTGCATCGGAAATAAATACATATGGCACAATGCCGACATAAGTACAAGAAGACTAAACCTTCTTACTGTATACGATTTGAGCCTTTCCTGTGAGTACAGTTTTAGATTCCGATGCCTTACCTCAGGTTTACAGTATCCCTTGGACCTTCATATTGACGATGAAACACAGAAATTTCATCGGAAATAAATACAAAAGTCACAATGCCTACTTAAATACAAAAAGACTGACTCTTCTTGCCGTCTATGATTCGAGCCTTTCCTGTGAGGCCAGTTTTAGATTCCGATGCTTCACATCAGGTTTACTGTATCCCTTGGACCTTCATATTGACGATGAAACACAGACAATTGCAACGGAATTAAATACAAAAGGCACAATGCCGACTTAAGTTAAAGAAGACTTACTCTTCTTATTGTCTATGATTCGAGCCATTCCTGTGACGCGAGTTTTAGATTCCGATGCTTCACCTCAGGTTTACTGTATCACTTGGACCTACATATTGACGATGAAACACAGAAATTGCATCCGAATTAAATACAAAATTCGCAATGCCGACTTACGTTAAAGAAGACTGACTGTTTTACGGTCTATGATTTGAGCCTTTCCTGTGAGACCAGTTTTTGATTTCGATGCTTCACGTCAGGTTTTCTGTATCCCTTGGACCTTTAAATAGACGATGAAACACAGAAATAGCATCGGAAATAAATACAAAAGGCACAATGCCGACTTAAGTACAAGAAAGCTGACTCTTCTTACTGTCTATGATTTGAGCCTTTCCTGTGACGCCAGTTTTAGATTCCAATGCTTCACATCAGGTTTACTGTATCCCTTGGACCTTCATATTGACGATGAAATACAGACAATTGCAACGGAATTAAATACAAAAGGCACAATGCGGAGATAAGTTAAAGAAGATTGACTCTTCTTACTGTCTTTGATTTGAGCCTTTCCTGTGAGACCAGTTTTAGATTACGATGCTTCACCTCAGGTTTACTGTATCCCTTGGACCTTCATATTGACGATGAAACACAGAAATTGCATGGGAAATAAAAATAATAGGCACAATGCCGACTTTAAGACAAGAAGAGTGACTCTTTGTACTGTCTGTGATTTGAGCCTTTCCTGTGATACCAATTTTAGATTCCGATGCCTCACTACAAGTTTCCTGTATCCCTTGGACCTTCACTTTGACGATGAAACACAGAAATTGCATCGGAAATAAATACTAAAGGCACAATGCCGACTGAAGTACAAGAAGACTGACTCATCTTACTGTCTATGATTTGAGCCTTTCCTGTGAGACCAGTTTAAATTCCGATGCTTCACCTCAGAATTGCTGTATCCCCCGGACCTTCATATTGACGATGAAAGATAGAAATTGCATCAGAAATAAATTCATTTGGCTCAATGCCGACTTAAGTACAAGAAGACTGACTCTTTTTACTGTCTATGATTTGAGCTTCTGCTGTGAACCAGTTTTAGATTCCGATGCTATACTTCAGGTTTACTGTATCCCTTGGACCTTCATATTGACGATGAAACACAGAATTTGCACTGGAAATAAATACAAATAGCACAATGCCGACCTACGTACAAGAAGACTGACTCTTCTTACTGTCTCTGATTTGAGCCTTTCCTGTGAGGCCAGTTTTAGATTCCGATGCTCACCTCAGGTTTACTGTATACTTTGGTCCTTCATATTGACGATAAAAAACAGAAATGGCATCGGAATTAAATACAAAAGACACAATGCCGACTTAAGTTAAAGAAGACTGACTCTTCTTACTGTCTGTGATTTGAACCTTTTCTGTGAACCAGTTTTAGATTCCGATGCTTTACTTCAGGTTTACTGTATCCCTTGGACCTTCATATTGACGATGAAACACAGAATTTGCACTGGAAATAAATACAAAAGGCACAATGCCGACTTACGTACAAGAAGACTGACTCTTCTTACTGTCTATGTTTTGAGCCTTTCCTGTGAGAACAGTTTTAGATTCCCCTGCTTCTTTTCAGGTTTACTGTATCCCTTGGACCTTCATATTGACGATGAAACACAGAAATAGCATCCGAATTAAATACAAAAGGCATAATGCCGACATACGTTAAAGAGGACTGACTCTTTTTACTGTCTATGTTTTGAGCCTTTAATGTGAGACCAGTTTTAGATTCCTCAGTTTACTGTATCCCTTGGACCTTCATATTGACGATGAAAGACAGAAATTGCATCGGAAATAAATGCAATTGGCTCAATGCCGACTTAAGTACAAGAAGACTGACTCTTCTTACTGTCTACGATTTAAGCCTTTCCTGGTAGGCCAGTTTTAGATTCCGATGCTTCTCTTCAGGTTTACTGAATCCCTTGGACCTTCATCTTGACGATGAAACACAGAAATTGCATCGGAAATAAAAATAAAAGGCGCAATGCCGACTTTAATAGAAGAGGGCTGACTCTTCTTACTGTCTGTGATTTGAGCCTTTCCTGCGATACCAGTTTTAGATTCCGATGCTTCACTTCAGGGTACTGTATCCCTTGGACCATCATATTGAAGATGAAACACAGAAATTGCAAAGGAAATCAATTCAAAAGGCACAATGTCGGCTTAAGTACAAGAAAACTGACTCTTCTTACTGTCTATGACTTGAACCTTTCCTGTGAGGCCGGTTTTAGATACCAATGCTTCACCTCTGGTTTACTGTATCCCTTGGACCTTCACATTGACGATGAAATACAGAAATTGTATCGGAATTGAATACAAAAGCCACATTGCCGACATGAGTTAAAGAAGAATGACTCTTCTTACTGTCTATGATTTGAGCCATTCCTGTGGGACCAGTTTCAGATTCCGATGCTTCACCTCAGGTTTACTGTATCCCTTGGACCTTCAAATTGACGACGAAACACAGAAATTGCACAAGAAATTAATACAAAAGGCACAATGATGACATAAGTTAAAGTAGACTGACTCTTCTCAATGTCTGTGATTTGAGCCTTTCCTGTGAGACCAGTTCTAGATGTCGATGCTTCACTTCAGGTTTACTGTATCCCTTGGATCTTCATATTGACGACGAAACACAGAAATTGCATCGGAAATAAATACAAAAGTCACAATGCCGACATAAGTACAAGAAGACTGACTCTTCTTACTGTCCATGACTACAGCCTTTCCTGTCAGCCCTGTAATAGATTCCGCTGCTTCACTTCAGGTTTACTGTATCTCTTGGACCTTCATATTTACGATGATACACAGAAATTGCATCGGAAATAAATGCAAAAGGCACAATAACGACTTAACTACTAGAAGACTGACTCTTCTTACGATCTATGATTAGAGCCTTTCCTGTGAGGTCAGATTTAGATTCCGATGCTTCACCTCAGGTTAACTGATCCCTTGGACCTTCATATTCACGATGAAACACAGAAATTGCATGGGAATTAATACAGAAGGCACAAAGCCGACTTTAGTACAAGAAGACTGACTCTTCTTACTGTCTATGACTTGAGCCTTCCCTGTGAGGCCAGTTTTAGATTCCGATGCTTCACCTCAGGTTTACTGTATCCCTTCGAAATTCATATGGACGATGAAACACACAAATAGCGTCGGAATTAAATACAAAAGGCACAATGCCGACTTAAGTTAAAGAAGACAGACTGTTCTTACTGTCTGTGATTTGAGCCTTTCCAGTGAGACCAGTATTAAATTCCGATGCTTCACTTCAGGTTTCATGTATCCCTTGGACCTTCATATTGACGATGAAACGCAAAAATTGCATCGGAAATAAATACAAAAGGCACAATGCCGACCTAAGTACAAGAAGACTGACTCTTCTTACTGTCTATGTTTTGAGCCTTTCCTGTGATACCAGTTTCAGATTCCGATGCTTCACCTCAGGTTTACTGTATCCCTTGGACCTTCATATTCACGATGAGACACAGAAATTGCATAGGAAATAAATACAAAAGGCAAAATGCCGACTTAAGTACAAGAAGACTGACTCTTTTTACTGTCTATGTTTTGAGCCGTTCCTCTGATACCAGTTTTTGATGCCGATGCTTCCCTTCAGGTGTACTGTATCCTTTGGACCGTCATATTCACGATGATACTCAGAAATTACATCGGAAATAAATACAAAAGGCCCAACGCCGACTTAAGTTAAAGAAGACTGACTCTTCTTACTGTCTATGATTTGAGCCTTTCCTTTGAGGCCAGTTTTAGATTCCGATGCTTCACTTCAGGTGTACTGTATCCCTTGGTCCTTCTTATTCACGATGAAACACAGAAATCGTATCGGAATTAAATACGAAAGGCAGATTGCCGACTTTTGTACAAGAAGACTGACTCTTCTTACTGTCTATGTTTTGAGCCTTTCCTGTGATACCGGTTTAAGATTCCGATGTTTCACCTCAGGTTTACTGTATCCCTAGGACCTTCATATTGACGATGAAACACAGAAATTACATCGGAATGAAATACAAAAGGCAAAATTCCAATTTAAGTACTAGAAGACTGAGTCTCCTTCCTGAATTTGTTTTCAGCCTTTCCTGTGAGACCAGTTTGAGATTCCGATGCTTCACTTCAGGTTTACTGTATCCCTTGGACCTTCATATTGACGATGAAACCCAGAAATTGCATCTGAATTAAATACAAAAGGCACAATGCCGACTTAATTACAAGAAGACTGATTCTTCTTACTGTTTATGATTTGAGCCTTTCCTGTGGGACCAGTTTTAGATTCCGATGCCTCACCTCAGATTTACTGTTTCCCTTGGACCTTCATATTGACGATGAAACACAGAAATTGCATCGGAAATAAATACAAAAGGCACAATGCCGACCTAACTACAAGAAGACTGACTCTTCTTACTGTCTATGTTTTGAGCCTTTCCTGTGATACCAGTTTTAGATTCCGATGCTTCACCTCAGGTTTACTGTATCCCTTGGACCTTCATTTTGACGATGAAACACAGATATTGCATCGGAATTAAATACAAAAGGCACAATGCCGACTTAGATACATCAAGAATGACTCTTCTTACTTTCTATGATTTGAGCCTATCCTGTGAGGCCAGTTTTAGATTCCGATGCTTCTCTTCAGGTTTACTGTATACCTTGGTCCATCATATTGACGATGAAACATAGAAATTGTATCGGAATTAAATACAAAAGGCATAATGCCGACCTAAGTACAAGAAGACTGACTCTTCTTACTGTCTATGTTTTGAGCCTTTCCTGTGATACCAGTTTTAGATTCCGATTCTTCACCTCAGGTTTACTGTATCCCTTGCACCTTCATATTGACGATGAAACACAGAAATTGCATCGGAATGAAATACAACAGGCAAAATTCCAATTTAAGTACAAGAAGACTGACTCTTCTTACTGTCTATGTTTTGAGCCTTTCCTGTGATACCAGTTTTAGATTCCGATGCTTCACCTCAGGTTTACTGTATCCCTTGGACCTTCATATTGAAGATGAAGCACAAAATTTTCATCGGTATTAAATAAAAAGGCACAAGGCCGACTTAAGTACAAGGAATCTTACTCTTCTTACTGTCTATGTTTTGAGCCTTTCCTGTGATTACAGTTTTAGATTCCGATGCTTCACCTCAGGTTTACTGTATCCCTTGGACCTTCATATTGACGATAAGACAAAGAAATTGCATAGGAAATAATTACAAAAGGCAAAATGCCGACTTAAGTACAAGAAGACTGACTCTTTTTACTGTCTATGTTTTGTGCCTTTCCTGTGAGAACGGTTTTAGATTCCGATGCTTCACTTCAGGTTTACTGTATCCCTTGGTCCTTCATATTGACGCTGAAACACAGAAATCGTATAGGAATTAAATACAAAAGTCACAATGCCGACTTAAGTTAAAGAAGACTGACCGATCTTACTGTCTGCGATTTGAGCCTTTCCTGTGAGACCAGTTTTAGTTTCCGGTGCTTCACTTGAGGTTTACTGTATCCCTTGGGACTTCCTATTGACGATGAAACACAGAAATTGCATCGGAAATAATACAATAGGCACAATGCCGACTTAAGTACAAGAAGACTGACTCTTCTTACTGTCTATGTTTTGAGCCTTTCCTGTGATACCTGTTTTAGATTCTGATGCTTCACCTCAGGTTTACCGTATCCCTTGGACCTTCATATTCACGATGAGACACAGAAATTGCATAGGAAATAAATACAAATGGCAAAATGCCGACTTAAGTACAAGAAGACTGACTCTTTTTACTGTCTATGTTTTGAGCCTTTCCTCTGATACCACTTTTTGATTCCGATGCTTCCCTTCAGGTGTACTGTATCCTTTGGATCGTCATATTCACGATGAAATTCAGAAATTGCATCGGAAATAAATACAAAAGGCACAATGCCGACTTAAGTTAAAAAAGACTGACTCTTCTTACTGTCTATGTTTTGAGCCTTTCCTGTGATACCAGTTTTTGATTCCGATGCTTCACTTCAGGTGTACTGTATCCTTTGGACCGTCATAATCACGATGAAACTCAGAAATTGCATCGGAAATAAATACAAAAGGCACAATGCCGACTTAAGTTAAAGAAGACTGACTCTTCTTACTGTCTATGATTTGAGCCTTTCCTTTGAGGCCAGTTTTAGATTCCAATGCTTCACTTCAGGTGTACTGTATCCCTTGGTCCTTCATATTCATGATGAAACACAGAAATCGTAACGGAATTAAATACAAAAGGCAGATTGCCGACTTATGTACAAGAAGACTGACTCTTCTTACTGTCTATGTTTTGAGCCTTTCCTGTGATACCAGTTTTAGATTCCGATGCTTCACCTCAGGTTTACTGTATCCCTTGGACCTTCATATTGATGATGAAACACAGAAATTGCATCGGAATTAAATACAAAAGGCACAATGCCGACTTAAGTACAAGAAGACTAATTCTTCTTACTGTCTATGATTTGAGCCTTTCCTGTGATACAAGTTTTAGATTCCGATGCTTCACCTCAGGTTTACTCTATCCCTTGGACCTTCATATTGACGATGAGACACAGAAATTGCATAGGAAATAAATACAAAAGACAAAATGCCGACTTAAGTACAAGAAGCTGACTCTTTTTACTGTCTATGTTTTGAGCCTTTCCTGTGAGAACAGTTTTAGATTCCGATGCTTCACTTTAGGTTTACTGTTCCCCTTGGTCCTTCATATTGACGCTGAAACACAGAAATCGTATCGGAATTAAATACAAAAGTCACAATGCCGACTTAAGTTAAAGAAGACTGACTGATCTTACTGTCAGCGATTTGAGCCTTTCCTTAGAGACCAGTTTTAGTTTCCGGTGCTTCACTTGACGTTTACTGTATCCCTTTGGACTTCCTAATGACGATGAAACACAGAAATTGCATTGGAAATAATACAATAAGCACAATGCCGTCTTAAATACAAGAAGACTGACTCTTCTTACTGTCTATGTTTTGAGCCTTTCCTGTGATACCAGTTTTAAATTCCGATGCTTCACCTCAGGTTTACTGTATCCCCTGGACCTTCATATTCACGATGAGACACAGAAATTGCATAGGAAATAAATACAAATGGCAAAATGCCGACATATGTACAAGAAGGCTGACTCTTTTTACTGTCTATGTTTGTCGCCTTTCCTGTGAAATCAGTTTTAGATTCCGATGCTTCACATCATGTTTACTGTATCCAGTGATCATTCATATTGGCGCTGAAACACAGAAATTGCATCGGAATTAAATCCAAAGGTCACAATGCTGTCTTAAGTACAAGAAGATTGAATCTGCTTACTGTCTATGTTTTAAGCCTTTCCAGTGAGACCAGTTTTAGATTCCGATGCTTCACTTCAGGTTTACTGTGTCCCATGGACCTTCATATTGACGACGAAACACAGAAATTGCATCGGAATTAAATACAAAAGGCACAATGCCGACTTAAGTTTAAGAAGACTGACTCTTCTTACTGTCTATGATTTGAGCCTTTCCTGTGAGACCAAATTTAGATTCTGATGCTTCGCTGCAGGTTTACTGTATTTTTTGGACCTTCATATTGACGATGAAACACAGGAATTGCATCGGAATTAAATACAAAAGGCAGAATGCCAATTTAAGTACAAGAAGACTGAGTCTTTTTCCTGAATATGTTTCAGCCGTTCCTGTGAGACCAGATTTAGATTCCGATGCTTCACTTCAGGTTTACTGTATCCCTTGAACCTTCATATTGACGATGAAACACAGAAATTTCATCGTTATTTAATAAAAAGGCACAATGCCGACTTAAGAATAAAGAGACTGACTCTTCTTACTGTCTATGTTTTGAGCCTTTCCTGTGAGACCAGTTTTAGATTCCAATGCTCCACTTTAGGTTTACTGTATCCCTTGGACCTTCATATTGACGATGAAACACAGAAATTGCATTGGAATAAAATACAAAAGGCACAATGCCGACTTAAGTAAAAGAAGATTGACTCTTCATACCGTCTGTGATTTGAGCCTTTCCTGTGAGACCAGTTTTAGATTCCGATGCTTCACTTCAGGTTTACTGTATCCCTTGTGCCTTCATATTGACGATGAAACACAGAAATTGCATCGGACTTAAATTCAGAAGGCAAAATGCCAATTTACGTACAAGAAGACTGAGTCTTCTTCCTGAATATGTTTTCAGCCTTTCCTGTGAGACCAGATATAGATTCCGATGCTTCACTTCAGATTTACTGTATCCCTTGGACCTTCATATTGACGATGAAACACAGAAATTGCATCGGAATTAAATACAATAGGCAAAATGCCAATTTAAGTACTAGAAGACTGAGTCTTCTTCCCGAATATGATTTCAGCCTTTCCTGAGACACTAGTTTTAGATTCCAATGCTTCACTTCAGGTTTACTGTATCCCTTGGACCTTTATATTGACGAGGAAATACAGAAATTGCATCGGAAATAAATACAAAATTCAATGCCGACTACAGTACAAGAAGACTGACTCTTCTGGCTGTCTATGTTTTTAACCTTTCCTGTGAGACCAGTTTTAGATTCTGATGCTCACTTCAGGTTTACTGTATCCCTTGGACCTTCATTTTGACGATGAAACACAGAAATTGTATCGAAATTAAATACAAAAGGCACAATGCCGACTTAAGTTAAAGAAGACTTACTCTTCTTACTGTCTATGTATTGTGCCTTACCCGTGAGACCAGATTTAGATTCTGATGCTTCACTTCAGGTTTACTGTGTGCCTTGGATTTTCATATTGACGATGAAACACAGAAATTGCATCGGAATTAAATTCAAAAGGCAAAATGCCAATTTCGTACAAGAAGACTGAGTCTTCTTCCTGAATATGTTTTCAGCCTTTCCTGTGAGACCAGTTTTAGATTCCGATGCTTCATTTCAGGTTTAGTGTATCCCTTGAACCTTCATATTGACGATGAAACACAGAAATTGCATCGGGATTAAATACATAAGGCAAAATGCCAATTTAAGTACAAGAAGACTGAGTCTTCTTCCCAAATATGTTTCAGCCTTTCCTGTGAGACCAGTTTTACATTCCGATGCTTTACTTCAGGTTTACTGTATCCCTTGGACATTCATATTGACGATGTAATACGGAAATTGCATCGGAAATAAATACAAAATTCAATGCTGACTTACGTACAAGAAGACTGACTCATCTTGCTGTCTATGTTTTGAGCCTTTCCTGTGAGACCAGTTTTAGATTCTGATGCTCACTTCAGGTTTAGTGTATCCCATCGACCTTCATTTTGACGATGAAACACTGAAATTGTATCGAAATTAAATACAAAAGTCACAATGCCGTCAAAGTTAAAGAAGACTGACTCTTCTTAGTGTCTATGTATTGAGCCTTACCTGTGAGACCAAATTTAGATTTTGATGCTGCACTTCAGGTTTACTGTATCCCTTGGACTTTCATATTGACGATGAAACACAGAAATTGCATCGGAATTAAATACAAAAAGCAAAATGCCAATTTAAGTAAAAGAAAACTGAGTCTTCTTCCTGAATATGCTTTCAGCCATTCCTGTGAGACCAGTTTTAGATTCCGATGCTTCACTTCAGGTTTACTGTATCCCTTTGACCTTCATATTCACGATGAAACACAGAAATTGCATCGGAATTAAATACAAAAGGCACAATGCCGACTTAAGTTAAAGGAGATTGACTCTTCTTACTGTCAATGATTTGAGCCTTTCCTGTGAGACCAGATTCAGATTCTGATGCTCACTTCAGGTTTACTGTATCCCTTGGACCTTCATTTCGACGATGAAACACAGAAATTGCATTGGAATAAAATACAACAGGCACAATGCCGACTTAAGTACAAGATGACTGACTCTTCTTACTGTCTATGTTTTGACCCTTTCCTGTGAGAACAGTTTTAGATTCCGATGCTTCACCTCAGGTTTACTGTATCCCTTGGACTTTCATATGGACGATGAATCACAGAAATTGCATCGGAATTAAATACAAAAGGCAAAATGCCAATTTAGGTACTAGAAGACTGAGTCTTCTTCCTGAATATGTTTTCAGCCTTTCCTGTGAGACCAGTTTTAGATTCCAATGCTTCACTTCAGGTTTACTGTATCCCTTGGACCTTCATATTGACGATGAAACACAGAAATTTCCTCGGTATTAAATAAAATGGCACAATGCCGACTTAAGAACAAGGAGACTGACTCTTCTTACCGTCTACGTTTTGAGCCTTTCCTGTGAGATCAGTTTTAGATTCCGATGCTTCACTTCAGGTTTACTGTATCCCTTGGACCTTCATATTGACGATGAAACACAAAAATTGCATCGGAAATAAATACAAAAGGCACAATTCCGATTTAAGTACATGAAGACTGAGTCTTTTTACTGTCTATGTTTGAGAGTTTCCTGGGAGACCAGTTTTAGATTCCGATGCTTGTGTTCGTCGGGATATAAGTCAGGAGCGGAGGGCGTTGTAAAATGAAAATTAATTAAGTGGAATGGACCTAGTTTATTCTGGTAATGATGGTACAGTGGTGCCTACGTAGGGCCGAGCAGCCCAAAGAGGGTTTGCCGGCTGCTCATCAGAGAGGCTGAGGCTAGAGGAGCGACTACTCGGGGCCGAGGTCAGAAGGTAAGAGAGCGCCGAGCTGTTTCCAAGCCGCCCTCGCCACTCCCGGCCACGTCCCCACGTGATCACATGATTAGTCTCTGATTGGAGGATTGATTGTAGCAATGCGTCTTGCTAGTAGCGTACCCCCGTCAGTGTAACCAATGCGTGGGACTCGAGTCTGACCGAGGAGCACGTGGCAGGAATGTGCAGACCATGGTCTTCCGGCCAGCACCTTCCACCACAGTATGCCCAAGCCGGCTACGGCCGAACATTATGCGTGGAAAAGTTTAATTAAATAAAATTTTGTCGCCAATGATCCCTCTTGGGGGGTCTCCTCCTTGCTTTGCCCTTCCGAAGAAGGCTCTCTGGATGAAAATGAATGAGCTTATTCTAATTGATTATTCCATTTTTAAAATATATGATCATTATGAAGGGTCCCAGAACATAGTGATATCAATATGTGCAAAAGTTACAAAGTGGCCTGAAGGGCCTGAAGGAAGGCTCTTGAATAACAAACTTGTGAAGTTGGTGCGATGGCAGTGGGGCGGCGCCATGCTGTGAGTGTGTGTCGGCGGTATTAGTGGTGGTGGGTACCCAGGCGATGATGAGGGGCACTGGAGCACAGCACACTGAAACACTCCACCCTCGTGGGGGTGAGAGAATGCTCCCAGGCCTAACAGTCACAAGGGGTTTTTTCCCCGTAATATTACTTGAGTTCTTAAATCTAGGATTACAATGGTAATTGCCCAAGTGGGTGAATGAGAACATTACAAAATGACAAAAATTTAAAGAGACAACAAAATGACTTACATGAGGGTTAAGACTCGACAGTTAAATTGTTATTCCATAGACTTTACATAGAAATTCGAATCCATTACAAAATTAGTTCATTCACCTGACACCTAGACTACAACTTAATTCTAATGGGGGGGTCATGCCTGATCGCATGCACCAAGGTTGGCAGGTAGTTTCAGATGTGATATTCACCTTCAGATTGTGGGGGTGGTTACTACTTCTCGGAAGGAAGTGAAACATTTGCAAAACCCTCTTTTACAGAGTATCCAGGATACTATAAACAGAATCATTACAGTGATGGTTACCGAACCAGCGCTGGGTAATACAACGGTGGTTAATCGCTTGGTTTGGTGCCAATCAGCAATATGTGAGGCCACTCGGTCAAGAGCAACTTGGTTGTGTTCCTGGGTAAGGAGATGATTGATCGATTGGAGTAGATCTGAATCATTGGTATTCGGTAAATGCTTTAGCTTCTCATGGTGATGGAGTTTAAAAGAGAGTTCAGGAAGGTATAAGGTAAATGTGGGAATGGTGACATGAATGGTGGAGTGCAATTGAGCTGATATCCTCATAGAAGCAGCGTATACGTCACATCTTGAACTATTATACACTAGGCCACTATTATTCAGTGTTTTCCGGTACGATTCAGTCTCTGACATTGAACGGTGGCACACCAGGGTGGCGGTGACAGTCTGTGGAACAGCGAACAGAAAACTGTTGCCAACAGGCTGGATTATTGGTTGACGAAGTGAGACTAGAACACGAGGACATGGAGGGGTAGTGGTTTCAGCTAAAAACAGTGACATCTCGCACTCAGTAGTGTTAGTGTGTAAAATTAGCGTGGAGCATAAGTAATGTGTTGTGTGTAAGCAACTGGATAGTTCAGCGCGGAGAGAGTGGCGTGAGTTTGTCGATCCCAACTAACTATTAAAAATTCTTGAGTCTGCCAAACAACATGGTGGTGAAGGGTAGCCCAAGAGACTGGAAAAGTGTATATTTGGTAGCACTCGTATTCGCAATTTGCGCACGTGATTGGCAACCTCATTCGCATCCGAATACCGTCTGAATTACGGGTAAGTCGGACCTCCAATGCAGCGTAGTAAAAGGGGAGGTTGCTTTCAGCTTCCAATGGTGATAACGGTCGACTGTAAGAGAAAGTATTGGTGACCCTACAAGTAAAAATTTCCTGACTTACTTGATGAGTAATTCAGAGATGACAGAGGGGGTACAACGTTGTAGCAATAATTACCTGGCAAGTAGCGACGATGGACCCGTTCAGTCACGCTTACTGATGAAGAAGGCCACGAAGTACAATCACGGCAGGCAACCAACAGTTTGGCAGCCGTGGGGGTAGCAAGGCGGCAAGACAATGGTGTAATTCAACACTGAGTATCCGCTGATCAATCACGCGTCAGCAAAAAAAGACGCTGAATGCGGAGGCAGTACTACGCAGTGCAGACTAAGCGTAACTCGCTGGAAAAATTTTTTCAACCTGCTATGGGACGAAGGCCAAGTGTCGTTAATTAATGTGGGACTTTGTACAAAGAAAGTTTCTTTTTTTTTTTTTAATGAATAAAATGAGAAGGAATCCTGTGATCGCGGTGCAAACCTGCACAGCCTAGGCACCTCCCACGCATTGGCCACTACGCCGGGGCACCCACCCCGCTAAGGCTCGACACGGCGATACAGGTGAAGTACTTCATAAATTTCAGAAATAATATTGAGTGGTTTTTCAGCTGTAGAAAGCCCGAATGAGGGTAGGACAAGTCAAGTTAACTCAATAATCATAGGATCTTTACTTACAGAAGTGGTCAATAGAGAGATTAACTGTACTGAAGTCGGAAATGAATGTTAGCGAGAGCGAGTCTGTTGCTCGTGAATACAGAGGCTGGGCGTGAAGGAGTGGAGGCGGCGCAGCGCAGCTTTATCAGCGCTGAGCCGGCAGAGTGCTGAGCTCAGGTAACAGCGTCGGAGAGCGCTAGTGGCTCTGCGTCCGAGACTAAGACATTGTAAGTGCAACTTAAAAGTAACAGTTCACTGCAAAGCAATAATAAACGAATAGCTGATGTCACAAAGACGTTTGATTCCATTTTAACAGAGCAACTTAAGTGTTCAACAGGTAAATTGATTACGTTGTTGATTAAAAGAAACTGCTACTGAACATAACGTACATACGTAAGTACTTCCTTTCCCCTTCCGAAGAGCGGAGGGCATAAACGATAAAAGCCTTGTTCATGTACTTAGTATATGACAATAGAGGTCTGGTAACATCAACAAGTTACACCAAGGTAGTGGGGATATGAACAGTGTGAGTGTGTTGTTAGTTGTTATTGGGTGTATGAAGTGTGTAAATTTGTGACTAATGGTAGCTGATGGCGGATACGAATTGAAGGCCAATAGGTGCTATCAGAGATACTTCCAGTCCAGAAACAATGAAAATTGAAAGGGAATACCGAATATGACACAAAAATAACGTATAACCATAAAGTGTACTAACATTAATCATAACTATAAATTGATAACAATAAAACTTGACATTGAAGTAGTAATAATTGACAAGAAATAAAATAAAGGGAATATTTCCCGAACATAAACTTCCGAATCGGATACGAAATCCGCCAGGGGAAGTTGTTCTTTTTTTAGTCGGTTGACGAAGTGCATAAGGGACTACGTCAGTAGAATCCGACAGTGTGTGTATATAACAAAATTGTTCTTAAAAGTGCAGTTTGCACTGTCAGATGGTGAAAAGCAACGAATCCGTTCAGCAACGGAAAAGGCTGCCATTTGGGGAACGGTATCTGAATCTTTGGCAGAATCCGATGATTTTGCAATGGAATTGCCATGTAGAAGAAAGTGGCGTTGTATAAAATGTAATAAAAGAGCTTCTGGGGCTCAGTTCATTTGTGGTCGATTGCCAAAGGCGTAGTGTGAGCGCAAATTGTCTCACGGTAATTGATGTATGAATTGTTTTGTGGTCAACCGAGGAGCCTAGGATTCGGTGACGTGTAAGTACAAGTTCGCGGTGCGTACGAGCTACCTGCGAGTGACTCGACTATTAAGTTCAGCAGTGCATTAGTGCAATCTGCAGACTGGGATTGATGATTGTATAATTTGCAGGGCAATGGAGCAACCTGCGGACAGTGCTAAGGCAACCTGTCTAATAATTGAGGGGTAGGCAGTGCATTGGAGCTATCTGCGATACCGTGGTTCAGCGGGCCTAAGGGCGTCCATCTGACTTAATAAGAATTAGTGTAGGCACATGGGTTTCCTGCGACACATGTAATAAATGTATCAGCGGCGTTATTAGCGACCTGCTGTACTAGGAAAATGTCGACTGTTCAAGCAATAAAAATAGCTCTGAAGCTAGAATAGCATACATGCATAAATAGCGTCACTTTTTGTGCGCGCAGTACATAACACTACATAAAATGAAATTCATGAACTATAAATCACTAGCGCTAGCATAATATAATTAAACACAATGACATATATTGACAGGAAAATAAAAACACAATGATGTATAATAATAACGCTCAACGTTAACATGTAACACTGACCACCTGGGGCTGGCTGCTAGGCTGCGTGTGTGTTAGTTGTAAAACTGACGATAACAAATTGAAGTGAAAGGACAACTAGGCACAGTTCCCGTAGTGCTTACATCACCAGCTAATCAGACGCAAAGTACGTATCTCACAATGGATCATCGGCCGATAATTTGGGGCAAGACTGCAACAAGGGAGAGCAATATCTCGGTGTAAATGGGTGGTAAGATTCAAAGACCGGTACTGTCGGAAGAGGGTACCTAACCTGTTGTAGGGGCCTGCTCATCGACAGAAGAAGGAAAACAGGATGGAACAATGACCACGGCGGTAGAGTAAAATAAATGGGGGTGGGGGGGGAGGACAAAAATAACTGCGTAGCAACCAAGAAACAATCGCCCACCGATATACGGCAGCCCGGACGATTGGTCGTTTGTGCCTCGTCAGTAGCGTGAAAAACCCGTGGCATTGCATTGGTTTGCCCAATCTGGCCTTGTCCAAGGAAGATAACGTTAAATGTCCTCATAGTTCGATGTGTAAGAGGGTTAGGGCTGTAGTTTGTAGCTTATACAATGAATCAAAGCAGTAGTGAAACTTCACTTATATGATTGGCAGACTAAGGTATGCAGAACAATGTAAATCGTTAAGAACTTCGTGTGATTTATCCAGCTAATGTGAAACAAAACAATGAATCACATCTACTTAATGTTTATGTTAAGATTTATTGGGATGTTTGAATGAATTTTGTTTGCTGTGTCTTCCGGCTGCATGAAAGAAACCAGCTTCGAGCTGTTAGCGAGCGCACAGCGCACGCGTAGGTGCGGAGTGGGCACCGGCACGTCAGCGGTTGTGTGAGGCGGCGTGTAGCCGCGAGAGGCCGGCCGCTACTGCAGCGACAAGTACCACGCGCTTAGCGTGTACCAGAAATAACGATGAATTAGAAATTGATCATTACCTAGAATAAGAGTTTTTTTAAAAGGCTGTTAGTTATATAAAGTGATGGTAAATGCATTGTAGTCTGTCATACACGGAGGATAGGGCAGTAATTTGCGGTTTGTTTTTGTAACTACTCGGACGCGCCGCGTGTTGAGACGCTGGAGGCGGCAGCGCACGTTGTGGTAAGATACGTCATCGCGCGGAGCGCTGTTACTGGCTGAGAAAAAATGATGGCCGCTGGCCAGTTCTTGGCGTGGAGAAGGAACAGCGCTGAAGAGAGGAGGGGAGGCGACGGCTGATGTGTTGCCCCGCCAACAGCTGGTCCCGTAAACAAAGCGTACGAGGCGTATGCATTTGAAGTCCTGGCTTTATCTGTTCCGATTACTTACGATTAGCTACAGCAAATACAGAACTACGACATATAGTACAATACACTAGACGTCAACGTAACAAGTATTAAGAAAAGCTAGGAGTAAAAATACTCCACATGTACTGGTTTGCCAAATAGATGGCAATAGAGGACATTGAAGAATATTATTCGGAGTAAGCAGCCGCGGTACTGCCAACACCAAGTGTAATGGTTGCATTTGAAGCAAGTCAGTTGCGTGACGTCTAATGCGTGGCATTGCTTGCAAAACATAAAACATAATCATACGTGTAAAAATGAGCAAAAAACATGACAGGACTGGAAGTTGACAATTGAGAATGGCTGGGAACTCCGTGGTCGCCAGGCACGTCTTGCTTCCAAGTCCCTCGAGAAAATGACTTAAACTAAGCTGCAATAAAACATAACATAAAACTCTAACTAGGCGTGATTAATCACGTGACCTCAAACAATAAGGGTGTCGATTTCGCAAAGGGTATCTACAACCCTGTGGAGGTAATCTCCTCCGTTTTTTCTTTCGTCTTTGTTCTACTTGAGGTGGAGGTGACACAGGCGGATCGGGGGCTGCGACCTGTTGTGGTGACACAGCCCTACCGTGGTAAGGTTGCAGGCGGTCAAAGTGCACTATCACCGTACGATCGGTTAATTGCAGTTCTGCATTGACTGGTGAGGTCAACCGGACAATCCGATACGGGCCTTCAAAGCGGGGAGAGAACGTTTTAGTTCGCCCCTTTTTGATTGCCGGGTTTCGTAGTAACACTAAATCACCTGTTTGATAAGTCGGTAAAACAGCATTTTTGTTCTGCCTGTGCAACTGTTTATTAGTAGCTTTGATATTATTCCTCTTTACCTTATACCAGATCACTTTTAGCCGGCGGGCTAAACCTTTTACTTCCTTTATTTCTACACCTCGAGGTAGTTTGTCTATTTCGAACGGCGAATTCATCGGCCGTCCAAACACAGCTTCGTAAGGGGTATACCCCGTGGATTCATGTATTCGGGTGTTGTCTGCAGAAGAGATATATGGTACATATCTGTCCCAATCAGCGTGCGTTTTTGCAACATAATAGGATAACATTTTACAAATTGTACGGTGTACGCGTTCAACGCGACCGTCGGCTTTAGGATGGAAGGGAGTTGTACGCCATTTTTTGATTCTTAGCAATTTACAAACTTGTACAAATAAAGCAGATACGAAATTGGTTCCTTGATCCGTTAAAATGGCATCAGGACTTCCAAAAGGTAGTATCACACGATTTACAAACTCTCTCGCCACAGTTTCAGCTGTCATGTCGGGGAGGCGAACCAAAATTAGATAACGTGAAAAGTGATCAATAACAGACAAAATGTATTTGTTACCTTCTTGCGACTGTGGAAAAGGACCTTGGAAATCTAAAGCAAGAATTTCGTAGGGTGAAGATGCCTGAGGAAGTGTTTGCACCGGCACTCTCGGATGCCTCTTTTGTGCTCGTTGTGCACACGGCAGGCAAGATCTTACATACCTGTCCACGTCACGTCGGTATTGCCACCAATAACGTGTCGCAATTCGAGCGTTCGTAGCGCGTTTTCCGCTGTGACATGCTTGGATTGTATCATGGCATTGCCGTATTATACGTTGCTGCAAGCATTCCGGTATTACCAAACGATTTCCATGGGGAATGTAGTGTTGGCAGAAGAGCCAACACTGTGTTGTTAGAGGAGGCCGAAATGCACGCATTTAATTACACGCAGACTGGCGTGTGGTCTGGAACAGGTCAGAGAAATAAGACTAGCAAAACAGTAGGTAACTGGTCTAATACTTAACTTTAATCCATGATCGGTGTACATCTCTCGTTACGGTACATGCTTCACAATATTAATTATCAAATGCTATGGCGCCTTGCTAGGTCGTAGCAAATGACGTAGCTGAAGGCTATGCTAACTATCGTCTCGGCAAATGAGAGCGTAATTGCCAGTGAACCATGGCTATCAACGTCGGCTGTACAACTGGGGCGAGTGCCAGGACGTCTCTCTAGACCTGCCGTGTGGTGGCGCTCGGTCTGCTATCACTGACAGTGGCGACACGCGAGTCCGACGTATACTACTGGACCGCGGCCGATTTAAAAGCTATCACCTAGCAAGTGTGGTGTCTGGCGGTGACACGACAGGGAGTTCTTCGATACCAAACGTCGTCTATTACTTCAAATTCTGGCAAGGTGGCGTATCTTTAACATTGAACGTCCACCTGCTGTGCTTCTTTTAACTCTTCAATTGATACCTCATCCGGTTGAATGACACGCACTTTTCTACTTAACGCATCAGCATTTTGATGCAACTGACCAGGCTTGTGCCGAACTTCAAAATCATATTCTGACAGTTTCATGGCCCAGCGCATAAGTTTGCTGCTAGGGTCTTTAAGATTCAATAATCACTGCAGAGCAGAGTGATCGGTAAGAACTGTAAACTTGCGACCATAAAGGTAACATCTAAAATAATTAATTCCAAAAAGAAGGGCAAGCAATTCCTTTTCTGTAGTACTGTAATTAGTTTCTGCTTTATTCAGTTGACGAGAGGCATACCCAACGGGGTTTTCCTCACCATCTTGCACTTGGCTTAGGACACATCCTACAGCAAAATCAAATGCGTCACAAGATAAAATAAAAGGTTCAGCGAAGTCTGGGTACACAAGTAGAGGTGAACTAGTTAAAATAGTTTTCACTGTTTGAAAGGCGGTCGAACATTCATCCGTCCAAACAAAAGGAGTATCCTTTTTCAACGATTTAGTAAGTGGTTTGGTAATAGTAGCATAATCTTTAACAAAACGGCGGTAATAATTTGCAAGGCCAAGGAAGGATTGTAATTCCTTTAAATTTGTTGGAATAGGAAAAGTATCTACTGCTTCAGTTAATCGTGGATCTGGCTTGACTCCGCTGGAACTGATGACGTGACCTAAAGACTGTACTTGTGATTGAGCAAAAGAACATTTTTCTAATTTTAAGCTTAAATTAGCATTTTGCAAGCGCAACAGTACACTGCGTAGATATTCAGCATGTTCACCAATGGATTTTGAAAATATAATTATATCATCAAGATACACAAGGCACATAGTAGGTTTCAACCCACGTAATAGCAGATCTGCAAATTGCTGAAAGGTTACTGGCGCGTTGCGAAGCCCGAAAGGCATCCTTAAGAATTCATATAAGCCACCAGGAACTACAAAAGCTGTCTTAGCTCGATCTTGAGGAGCAATTGGAATTTGATGATACCCACTGCGCATGTCTAATGTTGTAAAGTACCGGCAATTGCCCAGACGATCGAGTGTTTCATCGATCCGGGGTAATGGATAATGATCTGGAGTAGTAACTTTGTTTACTGCTCGCATGTCTACACAGAGGCGATAGGATTTTTCTCCGTCTATAGATTTCTTTGGAACGACTACTAGAAGAGAGTGGTATTATTCCTGCTTCTATTTGCTGTTGTATAGTTTCCTCTACCACTGACTGAAGATGATAGGGAATTCGGTACCCTTTTTGAGCTATTGGCCTAGCATTTCCGTTTGGTATCTCATGCTGGATTAGGTCTGTTGCTGGTAAATATTTCTTGTCTTCAAACAACCGTGAATACTCATTCAATACTTCATTTATTAGCTTTTGTTCATGCAGTGAGAGGTGACTAAGCTTAGCTTTAAACTTATCTGTCAGATGTGACGTGACTGTCAAAAGGTGTTGAGAGGCGACAGCAGTCATTTTCTTTTTCAGAGAAGGGGTTCTCATTGGCAACTCATCTTCTGTGATAACCTGTAAGCTGGCTAATACTGCACTACGCGGTATTAAAGCTTGCTTGTGACTAAAATTTTCTAAACATACGGGTACGCAATTTTCTTTCTGTACTTGCTGTGCTTTGCACAGGCTACGTTTTACGTGGACCTGCATCTGGTCAAGAGTTCCATTCTGGCAGAGTGGATCTACCAAGAAATGAACCTCTTCGGACTCACGTATCCCGACAGGCACCCAAAGGATCTTTCCTGTGCCTTCTGGTATCTCCACGGGATTATCGGCTTTTAGCATCGTTACGGGAGACTCCGAAGCTTGGGAAACGGATCCTTTTTTCCCAGCTCTGCTCGCCCGCAACGTGCAGTCACGTCCAAAACGGTGCACGTTGTCGCCGAATTGGACGGTATTTAACCTATAGTCAATAACCCCCTGGAAATGACGCAGAAAGTCACTTCCCAGGATGATGTCGTAATCCGTGCGCCTGTTCCGTACAACGTCCATCATAAAAGCATATTCTGTGGAGTCCAACATGAACTTAACGCAACAGCTGCCATCAGGTTTCACTATGCCGGGACCAATACCACTGATATGGTACCGCGGCGGTTGCAATGTTCTTTTATCTCTCTTCGATAAAAATGCCAAGCTGATCTGTGCGCCTATGTCAATTAGCACGCGTATTGGTTTGCAGCCTCTAACACCATCGACAACCACGCTTGCCACCTGTGTGATTCCCTTATAAGCTAGGGGGGTCACTATTTTTAACGGGGGCCGGGAGGGGTGGCACTTCCTGCCCCGCGGCCGTTTCCCGAATTCTGTGATTGGTTTGCATTTCGCCTGGAATTTGCAGGCGGTTGTGGCCTACTATTTGGACAATGCACGCTTTGGTGACCCATGTTCCTGCACTGATGACAATATTGCACGCGACATTGCTCCGCCACATGTCCTTGTCTATTACAGCGCCCACACATAGTATCGTTCCAAAAGACACGTCGGGGCTCGCTTTGCCGCACGGAGACGGCCACAAATCGGCTCGCCTCCTGTCTCAAGAGTGCTAATCGCACGGCTTCGTGTAAGGTGCGGGGGGAAGCTACCTCGATTTCGCCCCCTATTTGAGGGTTTATGCCACGAATAAACACGTCTATCGCACGACATTCTGATTCTTCCAACAGAACCTCGTTACGAGCAGAACTGGCACTTGCTGCGTACGTGTGGCAGGCGACGCTTCTAATCCTGTCCGCGAATGCTTCTAAATCTTCACCCGTTTTTTGCTTAAGGGTGGAAAGCAAGTCGCGATACTAACTAGTACCACGTTTGTCTGTATACCTTTCAATCAACCCTGTTGCAAGGGACTGGAAGGTAGGGGCATTTCTTAGCTCTCGACCGACTGCATGTAGTTCCACGCTTCGCCGGTGAGTTTCATTTTCATCACGTTTAAGAGAAATTCATCTGGCCAACCGCAATGCTTTCTGATGTCCTGGATATTCTGGCCGAGCATTTGAATATCCTCGTGCGGCTTTCCAGCGAACGCCGGAATAAAGCTACTGCTGGAAAGCTCTGCACCAAAGTAGAGGTGGCTACTGCCACAGGTGATTCTGCACTAGTGAGTGGTGGAATCACCTGCTTCGGCAGTTCTTCCACTAGCACTGGCTTAAAAACATTAGATTGCGGAGAAGCCATTTTAAGATCATCTATCTGTTGCTTAAGCTCCGAGTTAGTTAGAATTAATTGATTTAACTGTGACTGCAGCGCCAAGAGGGGATCTTTATCCTCTCCGGCTGCTCCTGCCTCCGATTGCTGCCTGGTGATCGGAATGATACAATAGTGTGGGCATCTACACCACCGTAGCGTCGCTAGCGACTTATATTATTTGGTGGCGTGCAGACGAGGGACGGCGGCGGTGTCGACGAGCGGCGGCAGGCGCGTTGATCACGCGCGGGCGAAGCAGGCGGCGGGCGACAGCACGGACAGCTGCGACGGCGGGGCGGCGCGAGGGCCGCACTCCGGACCCCGGCGCAGGCGGTGACCCGTGGCAGCCACGGACAGCAGAGGCGGCGGCGGCGGCGGTGGCGAGCGTGACTGCATCGCGGACCCTCCTCGGCTCGCGTCCGGCGGCGAACTGCGTCACGCTTGTGGCGCGCTAGTGCGCGGCCACGCACATTCTGCAACGCAGGCGACCGGCTGGCACGCGCATGGCGCGCTGCAGCCTCGCCACGTTCGGTCTAGTTTCCTTTACTTACTCAGCCTCGGCCCCTTTGTACTACTCATAACTGATGAGTTGATTTTACAACCGTAAGGTGGGTCGCATCCCACTTCTTGACACCATTTGTTCGTCAGGATAGAAGTCAGGAGCGGAGGGCGTTGTAAAATGAAAATTAATTGAGTGGAATGGACCCAGTTTATTCTTGTAATGATGGTACAGTGGTGCCTACGTAGGGCCGAGCAGCCCAAAGAGGGGTTGCCGTCTGCTCGTCAGAGAAGCAGGGGCTAGAGGAGCGACTACTCGGGGCCGAGGTCTGAAGCTAAGAGAGCACGGAGCTGTTTCCGAGCCGCCTTCGCCGCTCCCAGCCGCGACGCCACGTGATCACACGATTAGTCTCTGATTGGAGGATTGATTCCGCCAACGCGCCTTGCTAGTAGCGTACCCCCGTCAGCGCAACCGACCCGTGGGACTCGAGTCTGACCGAGGAGCACGTGGCAGGAATGTGCCGACCGTGGTCTTCTGGCCAGCACCCTCAGGCCAGCCCGAGCCGGCTACGGCCGAACGTTATGCATAAAAAATTTATTTAACAAAATTTTGTCGGCAATGATCCCTCTTGCGGGGTCTCCTCCCTGCACAGTATTGATGAAATGAATTCATCTAACCAAATTGGCATAATCTGCCTCTCTGAACATCAACTGACCACTGATACAGATATTTTAGACATTTCAGGATTTAAGCTAGCTTCCTATTTCTGAAGACTAGATATGGATGGAGGAGGAGTTGCCACATTTATCAAAAACTGCCATAAATTCAAGAACATCAACATTAATAAATTCTGTTTAGAGCAGCATCTAGAAGCATGTGCAACAGAAGTAGAGTTCCATAACAGATCCTATATAATAATAACCATTTACTGAGCACCTGCAGGAAAATATAATCTATTCTTAGATCATCTAGAAGCTCTTTTGGGTTATTTAACAGGAAGAAACAAAGAAATTTTGATTGCTGGTGACTTTAATACAGATTTTCCAATACAATCTTCCACTAAACATTCACTGCAGTTAGTAATCTTGTCTTTCAATCTAACTCACACTGTAAACTTTCCAACTAGGATCAATAAATCCTCAAGGACAGCCATTGATAACATTTTTATAGACAAATCAAAGGAACAAAATCATATCATAAAACCTGTTATAAATGGACTATCAGATCATGACATGCAGCTCCTTGTTTTAGATGTAAATTCTAAGCAGATTATCAAGACTGCTAAATCTGAGTACAGGAGAGTAGTCAATCAACCAAAAAGTGAGTGTTTTAGAAAACTGCAAAAAGATATGAACTGGAAAGATGTTTATAGTGCTCATGACATGAATGAAAAATATAACACATTCATGAACAATGTCAGTACCATGTTTGAAAACTGTTTTCCTCTAAAAGTTCCTCAAATTAAACAGAAGTCTATAATAAAACCATGGATTACACAAGGAATAAAGATTTCCTGTAAGACAAAAAGGAAAATGTATCTGTCGACCAAGAATAGCTCCAATGCTGATGATTTAGCTAAATACAAGGAATACCGTAAAACATTAAAAAAAGTAATTCAGACATCTAAACAAATGCACTACGAGAAGGAGATAGCAATGTCAGGGAACAAAATAAAAACAATATGGGACATAGTGAAAGAGCAGACTGGTAGAACCAGAAAGGAACAGGAGCAAATAGCACTAAGGGTAGATGACACATTAGTAACTGATGGGCATTGTGTGGCAAATCTATTTAACAAGTACTTTATATCTGTTACTGATAGAATGCGACTTTCAGGATCAGTAAATAATGCCCTTGAATATCTGAAACTAGCCTTCACAAATAGCTTCAAGTACATGAATATATCACTCACTTCACCAAAAGAAATAATTTCCATAATAAAATCTTTAAAAACATAGCATTCTAGTGGGTATGATGAAATATCAACAAAGTTAATTAAGGCATGTTCTTGTGAGTTTAGTACAATTCTAAGTTACTTGTGTAACCAGTCAATTATAACTGGGACATTTCCTGACTGGCTAAAATACGCAGATGTTAAGCCGCTATTCAAGAAAGGGGATAAAGAGATACCATCAAACTGCAGACCGATTTCACTTTTGCCAGCATTCTCAAAAATTTTAGAGAAGGTAATGTACAGGCAGCTACTCAACCATCTGACCACAAATAACATATTATCAAGAACACAGTTTGGATTTCTGAAGGGTTCTATATCGAGAAGGCTATTTACACCTAAAGTGAAAATGTACTTAATTCATTAAATAACAAATTACAAGCAGCAGGTATTTTCTGTGATTTGTCAAAGGCATTTGATTGTGTGATCCACAACATCCTTTTAAGTAAATTAGAATTCTATGGTGTCATGGGTAGTGCTGCAAAATGGTTAAAGTCATACCTCACTAACAGGAAACAAAGGGTGTCAGTGCAAGGGACTAGTGAATTAAGTCATCAGTCATCATCAGAATGGGAAGAAATTACATGTGGTGTCCCACAAGGATCCATCTTAGGGCCATTGCTTTTTCTTGTGTACATTAACGATCTCTCATCAGTTACACTGCCAGAAGCAGAGTTCGTTTTGTTTGCAGATGGCACAAGTATTGCAATAAATAGTATGTCAAGTGTAGTTCTAGAAGGATCTGCTAATGATATTTTCATGGATATTAATAAATGGTTTAAAGCCAACTCACTGACATTAAGCTTCGAAAGGCCTCACTATATGCAATTCAGAACCTGTAAGAGGTTTCCACCCAGCATATGCATAAAATACGAAGAGCAGATAGAAGAGGTTGACAGTCTTAAATTCCTGGGATTACAACTTGATAATAAATTCAGTTGGGAAGAGCACACCACAGAACTGCAGAAACGCCTTAACAAATCTGTATTTGCAATTCGAGTGTTAGCAGACATAGGCGACATAAAAATGAAAAAGCTTGCATACTTTGCCTACCTTCATTCCATAATGTCATATGGTATAATATTTTGGGGTAACTCTTCAAGTCAAACAAAAGTTTTCGGAGTCCAAAAGCGTGTAATATGTATTATTTGTGGAGTAAATTCACGGACGTCCTGTAGAAACCTCTTCAAAGAACTGGGTATACTAACTACTGCCTCTCAGTATATTTACTCATTAATGAAAATTGTCCTAAATAATATATCTCTTTTTCCAACGAACAGCTCAGTTCATACATACAATACCAGGAACAAAAATGATCTGCACAAGGACTTAAAAGCACTTACTTTAGTTCAAAAAGGGGTCCACTACTCAGGAACACTCATCTTCAATAATTTGCCAGTAAACATAAAAAATTTAGTTACAAATAAAGATCAGTTTAAAAGGAGCCTGAAAGACTTACTAGTGGCCAACTCATTCTACTCCACTGACGAATTTTTTAATAGAAACAAATGATGTATTGTATATATTCATACTATTAGTATGGTTATTTCAGCTTAAAAAAAAAAAAAATTGACATGTTCCACATCCACGAGGATCTCCTCAGCACGGATCTACGGAACGAAAAACTAATCTAATCTAATCTAATCATTCCAACGTTAGTTATGTTTCTCGTTCTTCCAGTAGTATAGCGAGTGACACGAAAAAGTTACGCTTTTGATAAAATAATTAACAGCCAATAAAAATAATGAAAAATAACCGAACGTGAATCAACAATTAGAATGATGCCATACATGGCAATTCTCAAAGAATGCACAGTACACACTGGGGTAACAGCCAGCCGGTGTGGCCGAGCGGTTCTAGGCGCTTCAGTCTGGAACCGTGTGACCGCTACGGTCGCAGGTTCGAATCTTGTCTCGGGCATGGATGTGTGTGATGTCCGTAGGGTTAGTTAGGTTTAAGCAGTTCTAAGTTCTAGGGGACTGATGAACTCAGATGTTAACTCCCATAGCGCTCAGAGCCATTTGAACCACTGCGGTAACAACAGTAGTATAGAAAGTAACACCAAAACAAAAATCGTGTAACTGCGCATTCTTCTAGAATGCGTGATACCGTGTAGTTGTCGACACGTTCCATTATTCTATCATCACTTCCTGTACTACTGCATAAAAGCAATAAATAACCTTGGATTCTACAACTAAAATTGACCTATACGGCCTACTTCTGGTTATCGATTCCAAGGTTTGCTATTCTTTCGTTACATGTGTAGTGAATTCTGTTTTAGACATTCTGTGTTCCTTTCTCCTTATTTCCCGCTAATGTCCTGCTTACGTTTCTTGTGAGTTACTATTTATTTCGTTTTGCAGTTTTGTTAGATTTTACTTTGTGCCTGATCAAAACCCCCACCTCTAAGTTCAGTACTTGTTATTAAGAACTGCCGCTATTCCATAATATTACGAGTTCACTATGCGTGACACTGCATTGAGCTTTAAAGGTAGTCTGTGGATTTTTCAGTTACTAGCGTAAACTATGATATTGATGCAGGCGCTGAGAACCATAAAGGGCCAAAGCATGTATGCAAAGGTTAGAGAAAAACAGATATTTGTGAAAATCAAATTTGTAGGGAAATCAGCAGTATCACATGTTTGGCTTTCTTTTTATAACATACCATATTTCCTATAAAAATAGTTTAATATTTATTATTATTATTAGTAAAGTTAATCTACAAAATTTGTATATATATATATATATATATATATATATATATATATATATATATATATATATATATATATATAGAGGCAATAGTGTCTTTTAACTGTAATGTAGTTTGTATTTAATGTAAAACTAGAATCACAACATAAGTAACAGACATTTAATCCACCACACAGAAAATTGTGACCTACCCAACACTTCACATTCCTAATTATCATCATTTTCATTAAGCACATTCTTTGGCTTGAGGGTCAGATAAAACTATTGCTTCACTTTTGCCTTGAAATCTAGTAGTCTATGTGTTTCAAGTTTTATATAGTATTTTCTTAAGTGTTTGTGTTTGAAGGTTGGTATTCGCCTTCTACCTCCGTGTTGGGGCACTGGAATTTGCAAGGAATCTACAGACGGTGGAGAAATAAGAAATAGTGGTCTCCCTCGATATGACTTGAAGAAAATGGACTCCCATGATTACAGTCAAGAATACGCTAAACAACTGTTCACAGAAATCTGTTGAAAATGTCATCATTTCAAAATTTCTTAAAAGTACGTTGCTACGTCGAACGCCAGTTTTGGGTTTGGTAGTGTGGTTGATAACACTCTTAAAGGTTCTAAAATCCCCATCGTCCGTTTTACAAACTGGAATGCTGAAATCATGGAACATGATTTTATGGTGGGGCATCTCCTCAAGAGCTTCCAGATTTTATGAAGAAATGGGCGTCAGAGTAGCCGGTGAACGTGACTACAGCAATGAAAATTTGTGCTTTGCCAGATTTTCGCAACCGTCATATGGAGGGTGTTTCAGAAAGGACTTTACAGCTTTAAAAATTCATATAAATTTATTGAAAGAAGATATAGAACTGGGTTTAGTGTTATTTTGTAGCCAAACATATGAAGGTTATTTTTTACCTTAAACTAAAGATGTTGTTTGTGGCTTCCGTTGGTTATCCTGCAGACATCCCATCGGAAGTCAATTTCTTCCCAAACTCGCTGTAGCATTGCATGTATAACTTGCTCAGTGGTGGTGTAAATTCTTTCTCTAAGTTCAGGTAGAGAAGCTGGCACATGAGGTACAAGCACGATATCTTTGATGAATTGCCATTAAAAAAAAATCGAGTGTTGTTAGGTCTGGGGAATGTAGGGGCCATGCAATTGGCGCATCACGGCCAGTCCATTGACCTGGAAAGCGGTCACTGAGAAAATCCCGGACGTCAGCCAGATAGTGCCTGAAGTTAACATTTCGTTCTTGGTCATCCTCACCGATCTATGGTATTAAAAATTGTAGCATATCCAGGTACACTATCCCGCTGATGGTTCTCTGACGGAAAAAAAGTGGTCGTACACTTCGTTCTTGCCCAATGCACAAACAACGTTCAGTTTAGGGCTATCACGAACATGTTGCAATGTTCGATGTTGATTTTTACTGCGCCAAATCCTACAATTATGTGTGTAAACGTTCCCACTTAAGTACGCAGCTCGTGGTCGTGCGGCAGCCTTCTCGCTTCACACGCCCGGGTTCCCGGGTTTGATTCCCGGCGGGGTCAGGAATTTTCTCTGCCTCGTGATGACTGTGTGTTGTGTGATGCCTTTAGCTTGGTTAGGTTTAAGTAGTTCTAAGTTCTAGCGGACTGGTGACCATAGATGTTAAGTCCCATAGTGCTCAGAGGCATTTGAGCCGTTGCCACTTACGTGAAAAGTCGACTCGTCAGAAAAGATGATTTTGTCCGAGGAATGTTCATCATGATGTAATCGATTTAACACATCCACACAGAAGTTCTTGCGAGCAATTTTATCAGTGTCTTTTATTGCATGTACGATCGTCAGTCCCTACAGTTTTAAATGCGAACAGTTTCTCAACACACGCCGTACAGTCGTATGTGGGATTTGCAGTTCGTGAGATGCACCCCAGATCGATTTCGTAGAACTGTTGACAAAACGTTGTCTCGCTGGTTTAACGACTTCGTCAGATGTGCTTGGACGACCTGATGATTTACCGTGTCTTACCGAGCACCCTGTTTCTACAGAACATTTATGCCACTCATAAATTGTAGCCTACTAGGAGGTTCTTTAGCGTACTTGGTACTGAAATTACTCTGAACTGTGACGCCGACTTTGATTCCAGAAACCAAAACACACAGCGAGCACACTCGGGTCCAGTGAAGGCAGTCATCTTCAACGCAACTGCCGCTAGCGCTCCTTATGGTGCGATTCGGCACTAGCGAACTACGCACAACAAAACTCGATGCAGTTCCCTACAAACTGAGACCTCAATCACCTCTGTAGGTACTATGAATTAATTTATATGAATTTCCAAAATTGTAAACCCCTTTTTGAAACACCCTGTATATAGTTTACGGGTCTAGCTCGTATATAGTTGGTTCACCATAAGATTAACAGATGGCAGTAGCACGCATACATGTTACTATCTCAAAATCAACAGCGGTTACGGTTCTCAGCGCTTCTTTTTATTTCACGCATGTATGTTTCCTTTTTTTGTTGTTACTTTCTTTTCCCTTATCTCAGTTCCTTTGCAATATAATTTGCGGCTATGTAATTAATTCCGTGAACTGCGGTGGTATTCTATAGCCTGTATATGTATTATCTTTTTCTCTGTGATAGATTAGCTTGTTTGCAAGTAAGTCTCATTTACTTCTGATATCGCCTCTAACAAGGGAAACTCCTCATCGCACCAACTCGTTTTTTGTGGTATGATGGTTCAGCGGATAGCCCGACAGAAACAGGAAGGAGGTGTACTGAGCTGTGAAAAAAAAAGCAAAAATGAGAAGTGAATGGTTGAAGCTTAACGAGTGTAATACTGAGCGCAGCAAATTTTCTTCACAACATTATGAATTGAAGTGTTTGTTCTCTTTCTATAGTTTTAACAGTTGTCATACAACACATTGGTTATAGGATGTGAGTCATGTGGTAAGAATACGTTACCATCACTAGTAAACGTGACGAGTAGTGAGAGCAGGCGAGATACCATACAGACACCTAACAGAAATGAGAACAACAAATAAACGCGTGTGGACTATGTCACAACAAAGGAATTCACGATTCAAAACTTCCAAAACGGAACACAACTTCAAACAACGTTAGAAACATGTGTTTCGGCGGAGTACAGAGAAACTGTGTGATTGTGAAACTGTTGTGTTCATTTGTTGCAGCTTATGTGACAAACTATTATGTTTTCGTTTCCTTAAGAGTGATCACATTCATATGAAGACCTAAATCGGGCAAGGTGGCGTATCTCACTCACTCACCAGGCGTACAAATTACATATCACACACGTGCTGTCACTAATGTCGTGTATGACACACCAGATGTGTTTTCCGGGGAGGATTCGGTTGACTTGTCTCCTTGTCATCAAACGCTTGCGGTTCTCATTCGAAAGCCACTTCCTTGCGGCTGCTAATAGAGTAGTTGTGCAGAAACAACTGTCGTTATAGGTCTCGTCCTTACACCTCAGTGTTGCAAAGGGACGTTACACCACGATACGAACACAAATTTGAATAAGGCAAACAGTAGAAAAAAGAAAAAAGAAGAAAGTTTTTGGCACGTGGGAGGTCCGAACATGGCTCGCCTGCTTGATAGTCCAACACCGTGACCACTTTTTTTTATGCAGGGTAAAGGAATAGAAGGAATGGTCTCGGGGACATGACGACGTTTCCGTCGTCAAACAGGATCATATGGAAGGGGTAAATGGCCACGTGAGAATAAATGGCTCTGAGCACTATGGGACTTAACATCTATGGTCATCAGTCCCCTAGAACTTAGAACTACTTAAACCTAACCAACCTAAGGACAGCACACAACACCCAGCCATCACGAGGCAGAGAAAATCCCTGACCCCGCCGGGAATCGAAGCCGGGAACCTGGGAGTGGGAAGCGAGAACGCTACCGCACGACCACGAGATGCGGGCAGGAGAATATTCACTTATTTATTGACAAAAAGCAACCCACATTTCCCGTTACTTGTCTCTGAAAGAAAGAAAAATAAAGACAAACCCACACTTCCGTAACAGTTCTGTTACACTTTTGTAACACGCGGCGTCGATACTCTACGGATGCCGCCGCCTCCCCCATTTTCATGGCATGTTCTACCGTCATCTGTTCGTCTCCTTCTCTGAATGTATCAAATTTATCTCTTGCGATGAATAATCCAGCTACGGGGCGGATCGTGGAAGATGCTCCGCAAAAAGTTCGAAAAGTGTTGACTGTACTTACGGTTCCTCACAATAGCACAATGAGGATCATTTGAACAGTTTCAAAAATCCATGAGTTCTGTAACACTACCTCAAATAAATAATGAATCGCGTGACCTCCGATCCACATGACAGCGTAGTCTTTCGTCGACGGGTAATAATCAGCGTCCGGTTAGAGGAGAATGCGGGGGATCGACATAATCGACATAAGAGGGCGTCATCCGTAAAAAGACAGACGTCATTAAAGGTTTAGTGTCGATCGTCATCATCGATTACATCATCTTAAAAATTCGTATGATTTTATCGTAATCATAAATAAGATGGACAAAATTAATTGAACTATCGATTTGAAAACAACTAACAAGGGAGGCCGTGACGTTTGCAATGCGGATTTACTGCAAACTTCGTACAATCGTAGTACTCCATGAGGACAACAAAATGTGTAAGCAGTAGCGCGTATTTCTCAAGCGTTACTCAGAAAATCGCAAGATAATTTCGGTAGTCAAATATGTAATCTGTGCATGGCCGTTATTATCACAAAGCGGCGGTCGCTATTAACACGAAGCGGCGGCAGCTAAGTGGTTAGCGTCCAAGCCCTGTAGTCGTAGGTAGTTGGTCGGTGCATCGACTCACCTTCGTTACCCTTTTTTTTTACAACACAGTCATATTCTTTACTCTCTCTCTCTCTCTCTCTCTCTCTCTCTCTCTATATATATATATATATATATATATATATATATATATATATATATATATATATACTGTCTGACTTTATGCATTTATATGATGCGGAGACCTGGACATTAGGGAAGGAAGATGAAAGATGATTGGAGGCACTAGAGATGTAGATATGGAGAAGACTGCAAAAAGTGAAATGAGAAGACCGATTAACGAATGAAGAAGTATTAAGAAGGATTGGAGAAGAACGAAACATGCTGAAACTTATCAGAAAGAGAAAACAGAACTGGATAGGACATTGCTTGAGGAGGGACTGTTTATTGAAGGAAGGAATAGAAGGAATAGTGGAGGGAAAAAGGGGAAGAGGAAGAAGAATATATCAAATGCTGGACAATATCAAAGGAGACAAATATTCAGAAATGAAAAGACTGGCTATGAACAGACAAAAGTGGAAGAGGCTTAACCCATGACAAGACCTACCGTAAGGCAGAATACCTTACTACTACTACTTATGCGTTTGGTCGTTTACAAGTCGATAGTTATGGATATTATATTGCCTGTGATAATAAAACTTTGTAGACTGCCAAATAACATTGTAAATGTAATAAAAGTTCTTCTGATTACACGTATTTTTCCCGTTATATCAACTGTAATATAAATAGTAAAGAATATGACTGTGTTGGAAAGAAAAGAAAAAAAGTCACGAACAGTACTCGATCCAGCGACCAACTACCTACGATTACGGGGCTTGGACGCTAACCACTTAGCTGCCGCCGCTTCGTGTTAATAACGACCGCCGCTTTGTGATAATAACTGCCACGCACAGGTACATATTTGACTACCGAAATTATCTTACGATTTTCTCAGTAACGCTTGAGAAGTACGCGCTACTGCTTACACATTTTGTTGTCCTCATGGAGTACTAGGAGTGTACGAACTTCGCAGTAAATCTGCGTTCCAAACGTCGTGGCCTCCCCTTGTAAGTCGATAGTATTAACTCTCTCCATCCAGTATGTTTACACAAACGGTCCTCCACCTTTATCCAGTTACTGTCGTTTCGCCCATTATGAAGAAAAACATTAGATAATCGAACCTGTATTTGGACAAACTGCCGTTCTCACTAAGACAAGATTAGGTACACGTATGTTACCATGTTTTATTAGTTTGCTATGGATAACGTTAATTACATTTACAGTAAGTTTCTCACACTGATCGGTCTGCCATCCTACACTCAACGCAAAACATTTTCTGGGAGACGCACTTGTTACTCCATTGTACTTTTTTCTCTGCTGTGTGTAGACACAACTGAGACAAAGTACCTGATGTACTCTGCAAGCATAAACAGAGATGCTACCGCAGTTGCACTGCGCATGGTACTCTATACCAAATGAGCAACAGTGAAACAGCCAATTACTCTGAAGCGCCGGAGAAACTGGTGTAGGCATGCATATTCAAAAACAGAGAGATGTAAACAGGCAGAATACGGAGCTGGTAAACAGGCAGAATGTGGAGCTGCGGTCGGCAACGCCTATATAAGACAACAAGTGTTTGGCGCAGTTGTTAGATCGGTTACTGTTGCTACTATGGTAGGTCATCAAGATTTAAGTGAATTTCAACGTGGTGACATAGTTGGCGCACAAGTGATGGGACACAGCATCTCCGACTTAGTGATGAAGTGGACAATTTCCCGTACGACCATTTCACCACTGTTCTGAATATCAGGAATCCGGGAAAACATCAAATCTCCGACATCGCTGCGGCCGGAGAAATATCCTGCAGGAACGGGACCAACGACGACTGGAGAGAATCGTTCATCGTGACAGAAGTGCAATCCTTCCCCAAATTTCTGCAGATTTCAATGCTGGGCCATCAACAAGTGTCAACGTGCCAACCGTTCAACGAAACATAATCGATATGGACTTTCGGAGCCGAAGGCCCACTCGTGTAGCCTTGATGACTGAACGACACAAAGCTTTACACCTCCTCCGGGTCCGTCAACACCGACATTGGACTGTTGATTGCTGGAAGCATGTTGCCTGGTCGGACGAGTCTCGTTTCTAATTACATCCAGCGGATGGTTGTGTACAGGTATGGAGACAAGCTCATGAATCCATGGACTCTGCATGTCAGCAGGGGACTGTTCAAGTTGTTGGAGGCTCTGTAATGGAGTGGGTGTGTGCAGTTGGAGTGATATGGGCCCCCTGATATGTCTAGATACGACTCTGACAGGTACATAAGCATCCTGTCTGATTGCCCGCATCCATTCATGTCCATTGTTCACTCTGACAGACTTGGGCAGTTCCAGCAGGACAATGCGCCACCCCACTCGTCCATATTTGCTACAGAGTGGCTCTAGGTGCAATCTCCTGAGTTTAAACACTTCAACTGGCCCCAGATTCCAGACACATGAACATTACTGACCATATCTATGATGTCTTGCAAGGTGGTGTTCGGAAGAGATCTGCGCCTTCTCGAACTCTTACGGACTTATGGACAGCCCTGCAGGATTCATGGTGTAAGTTACCTTCATAACTACTTCAGACATTAGTCGAGTCCATGACACGTCGTGTTACGGCACTTCTGAGTGCTTGTGGGGCCCTACATGATATTAGGCAGGTGTAACAGTGTCTTTGGCTCTTCAGTGTATTTTGACGGTGATTGCTTATAGGTCGACTTCGATACTCGTCAGTCCATAACTGGTAGTGGATTAAACTATTACTTACACGTAAGACGTTTCCTCTTTAAAGTACTTTAAATAGCGCACGAGCATGTAGCAACCATGAAGATTAATAGTAAACGTGGATGGGAACGAGCACTATGGGACTTAACTTCTGAGGTCATCAGTTCCCCAGAACTTAGAACTACTTGAACCTAACTAACCTAAGGACATCACACACATCCATGCCCGAGGCCGGATTCGAACCTGCGACCGTAGCGGTCGCGCGATTCCAGACTGTAACGCCTAGAACCGCTCGGTCACTACGGCCGGCTACAAATTGAATTACTGACAGCAAAGTGATGCGGAAATACCCTCTCTACCCACATCATGGCATACCCTGAGTGTTGGCGTGGGCCACAGTGAGCAACAGAAACAAAATCCACAGACACACTAGAAACATTTGTTTTTGTTAATAAACATTATGTGATACATTGAATTTGCACATAATGAAATCAGTGGGCGTTTAAGTATCCGTGCCAATAGGAAATGCAAGCATTACTATAGTGGCTTTTAGTGCCGCTGGCTTTGGAAGTCTTTGGTAGTCTACAAATGACTTCTGTGAAGCTAATTTCATGTGCTTCTGCATCCTTCTGGATCTGCAGCAAGCGAAAAATGTCTGTCAGAGTTTAGTGACTTCTGCAGATAAGTCACAATTGCAGTGGTTTCATTTGTATTAACTGGTCTGACATATGCTACGAAATGATTGCCACTTTTACAATAACTTAGTTCTTTCTTATGGAGCTCACCTTCGATGTTCAGTTCTTCTTACTTGTTAGTCGTGAAAACTCAAATTATCGTCACTGTTACCGGTCAGAAGAATAGCAGAGCTTTCTTGAGTTCCTCTTTGGCTGAAGTTGCCTTCTGACACGTTTAGAAACGGGCGCGTTGGTTCTTTAATGTTGAGAGTTTGACCAGTTTGTTTTCTTCCCATTTTCACGTTCTAGAAACTCCTGTTTCTCCGGGCTGTCAGTTAAAAATTCTTGTTCCTCCTTTTTTTCTTCCATAATAGAGCTGCTGTAGTTGCTTTTGGAAAAGGCGGAAATTCCTTCAGTGATTCCAAGTATATTGAGCTATTTAAACAGTTACTAATCACAGGCAGAGTTACAACTGGAGCAGTGCCTGTGTTACTGGTGTCTGTTGTATCTGTCTTGTCTGTGTCATTATCAGTATTTTTTGGTACATTTCCAACTACTGCACCTTCTTTACTGTTGCTCTATGAGGATAAGTAACCTTTCTAGAGACTGTCTACAGATCTTATATTGCAAAGCTGCTGACAGAACTTTTGTGCCTTCTTGAATTACACAGCCTATTCACAGCTTTCATCATTTCTTCTGTAGGTTGTTGTTGTTGTTGTTGTTGTTGTTGTTGTGGTCTTCAGTCCTGAGACTGATTTGATGCAGCTCTGCATGCCACTCTCTCCTGTGAGCTTCTTCGTCTCCAAGTACCTACTGCAGCCTACATCCTTTTGAATCTGCTTAGTGTATTCATCTCTTGGTCTCCCTCTACGATTTTTACCCTCCACGCTGCCCTCCAATACTAAATTGGTGATCCCTTGATGCCTCAGAACATATCATACCAACCGATCCCTTCTTGTAGACAAGTTGTGCCACAAACTTCTCTTCTCCCCAATCCTATTCAATACCTCCTCATTAGTTATGTGATCTACCCATCTAATCTTCAGCATTCTTCTGTAGTGCCACATTTCGAAAGCTTCTATTCTCTTCTTGTCCAAACTATTTACCGTCCATGTTTCACTTCCATACATGGCTACACTCCATACAAATACTTTCAGAAATGACTTCCTGACACTTAAACCTATACTCGATATTATCAAATTTCTCTTCTTCAGAAACGCTTTCCTTGCCATTGCCAGTCTACATTTTATATCCTCTCTACTTCGACCATCATCAGTTATTTTGCTCCCCAAATAGCAAAACTCATTTACTACTTTAAGTGTCCCATTTCCTAATCTAATTCCCTCAGCATCACCTGACTTAATTCGACTACATTCCATTATCCTCGTTTTGCTTTTGTTGATGTTCATCTTATATCCTCCTTTCAAGACACTATCCATTCCGTTCAACTGCTCTTCCAAGTCCTTTGCTGTCTGACAGAATTACATTGTCATCGGTGAACCTCAAAGTTTTTATTTCTTCTCCGTGGATTTTAATACCTTCTCCGAATTTTTCTTTTGTTTCCTTTACTGCTTGCTCAATATACAGATTGAATTACATTGGGCTGCAACCCTGTCTCACTCCCTTCCAACCACTGCTTCCCTTTCATGTCCCTTGACCTTTATAACTGCCATCTGGTCTCTGTACAAATTGTAAATAGCCTTTCGCTCCCTGTATTTTACCCCTGCCCCCTTTAGAGTTTGAAAGAGAGTATTCCAGTCAACATTGTCAAAAGCTTTCTCTAAGTCTACAAATGCTAGAAACGTAAGTTTCCCTCTCCTTAATCTAGCTTCTAAGATAAGTCCTATGGTCAGTATTGCCTCACGTGTTCCAATATTTCAACGGATTCCAAACTGATCTTCCCTGAGGTCAGCTTCTACCAGTTTTTCCATTCGTCTGTAAGGAATTCGATTT
This sequence comes from Schistocerca serialis cubense, assembly GCF_023864345.2. Classification (NCBI taxonomy): domain Eukaryota; kingdom Metazoa; phylum Arthropoda; class Insecta; order Orthoptera; family Acrididae; genus Schistocerca; species Schistocerca serialis. Next base: position 5,679,198 of record NW_026047617.1, read on the forward strand.
AGTATTTTGCAGCTGTGACTTATTAAACAGATAGTTCGTTAATTTTCACATCTGTCAACACCTGATTTCTTTGGGATTGGAATTATTATGTTCTTCTTGAAGTCTGAGGGAATTTCGCCTGTCTCATACATCTTGCTCACCAGATGGTAGAGTTTTGTCAGGACTGGCTCTCCCAAAGCTGTCAGTAGTTCTAATGGAATGTTGTCTACTCCCGGGGCCTTTTTTCGACTCAGGTCTTTCAGTGCTCTGTCAAACTCTTCACGCAGTATCATGTCTCCCATTTCATCTTCATCTACATTCTCTTCCATTTCCATAATATTGTCCTCGAGTACATCGCCCTTGTATAGACCCTCTATGTACTCCTTCCACCTTTCTGCTTTCCCTTCTTTGCTTAGAACTGGGTTTCTATCTGAGCTCTTGATATTCATACAAGTGGTTCTCTTCTCTCCAAAGGTCTCTGCAGGTAGTAAGCCAAAAGTAGCTTTTCTCTCTCTGTAGCGAACCATTTTTATTTTCATCAAGTACACTGATCAGCCAAAACATTATGACCACTGCCTATGGCGACGTCGGATGCCACCTAATGGCGTTGCGGGCACGTGACACGGTATCTGAGGTATGTAGAAAATGGGTCAAATGGCTCTGAGCACTATGGGACTTAACACCTATGGTCATCAGTCCCCTAGAACTTAGAACTACTTAAACCTAACTAAGCTAAGGTCATCACATACATCCATGCCCAAGGCAGGATTCGAACCTGCGACCATAGCGGTCACGCAGTTCCAGACTGAAGTGCTTAGAACCGCAGGGTCACACCAGCCGGCTGAAGTGTGTAGGCGGAGCAGACACGAACGGGGGATCAACCTAGCGAAGATGGGCTGCAAACGTGGAACTCCACTGAGACAAGCGAAGTGAGAAAGGGGATATTATGGTTACATAGACCTGTGAACGAGTATCTTTGAAACGGCGAAGCTGGTCAAATGTTCACGTGCTACTGTCGCGAGCATCTACGGAGAGATGTAGGAAGTGACGACTGCGATTCTACGCTGTCACCAAGTATCGCCAAAATACCCGAAAAGTACCGTCTTAACTAATGCAGTCAAAATCAAGTCGTATCTAAATAGACGTTTCTCCAAATTTTACTTCCCACCACAGTATGTGACCGAGCATTTATCCCAGTAGCATAGAATAACCGTATTAAATAAGATTTAAGGACATTGACAAAAAATTTGCTTCTATCATCAATAAACAAAAGAATACCAAAGTTGAGTGATGAACCCACAATTTTACACTACTCTCATTCAAAGTAATCACAACCCATGTGATTTGACAGCTACCCACCTTTGAATTACCCACTATAGAATGTTAGCACCAATAGCAAGCGAGCTTCACTGTCATTGGTCGACGTTCAAGAAATTAATGGCGGGCGCCCTTGTCCAAGTAGCAAAGTATTACAATATTTCTGGTAAATGTTCCGGCACACGAATTTAGACACATACCCTCCAAAAGTTATAAAAAATACACACGCAGCGGCAGCGGATTTAAAATGAAAAAAAATGGAAATAATTAAAAGGGAAATGGCTATTGCTAATGAAAGTCAACAATGTCTACATAGAACACACCACTTCGTGGAGAACACTTTTATTCTAAGGAAGACAAATGTTATGTGAAAGTCAGCCAAAAGGAAAAGATATTACAAATTAAAATTATTTGCAATAATTTTGAGTCTATGACAGGAGAGCGCTGCTTCTAAATCTTATCTTGTGTGTTGTGACGATGGTCGCGATATCGACGGCAGCTGGCTGGTCCTGGTGAAACGCTGACATCTGCTCCCACGGTCGTGTGATTGCAGCTGATGATGTTTTCCTCGTAATCTGGCGGGCGGTGGTATTCACTAAGCTGCAAATCTGATTACAGTAGCGTTTCACAGGCCACAGGCTGGTCGATGTAATTGTTGTTACGGATGTCCGTATGTGCACAGTTTTAATGTTTCTGGCGCACACAATTTAAGTTTACTCATGCCACACACAGTTTATAAAACTTGCCGACCGCGAATTCTGTAGTAAGTCAATTCGTTTTAATGGAGCGCCGCGATCGCGAAAACGCGTCCTGGGCGGGAATGTACTCACACACAATAGACAGTTCGCGTAAGTTCAGAAAAACTGTTACTGATTATAGGCGTCCGGTAGTTCATCGAAACGCGAATAAATACGCAAGTTCACAGTACTTGAGTGTACGAAAACACAGTCAAAATACAAGCGCAGTTCAAGTCATAGACACAGAGCTGCAATACCGTCCATTCTCGGTTGCATTGTCATAGTTACTTCGTCTCACGCCACAGTCTCTGTATTTACTTCGCCCAGTTTCTACACTCACTATTATCATATCACGTCCTGGTATAAAACAGTCATTAAAAACATACATCGCTTGCCACTAAACTCAATCTTCACCAGCTCGTAAAAGTCACGACTCCCACAGTGAAACATGTGTCCGCCTCTCTCGCTACCCAACAATACCCCCACCCCTCCCCCCGTTTTGTCGGATCGACTATCGATATTGCTCTCTCTCTCTCAATACTCTCGCCCACAGTTTATACAACATCAAAGTAAATTACATCTATGTTTACACAACTATTTTCTACCAAACTTATTACAGTAAACGATAAACAAAAAAATTAAAGCTTTCCACGATCAATAAACTCTAAACATATTTCCCTACTTACAAAAAGAAATAATTTCCAATATATATATATATATATATATATATATATATATATATATATCGCAAAGTAACGATGTCTTCACAAGAAGGAAAGTAAAACTGCCACTAAGCGCTAAATGGTTGGACGTCCACGACCCTTCGCAAAACGTGCGGTTCGGAGGCTTGTCTGCTCTGTAGAGCGGTATAGACGGTGATCTGTGGCATCTCTGCCGAAAGAGCATAATTCTGGTGCCGCACAATTGTTTTGGAGCACACCGTCCATCGTACATTGGCGAACATGCAGCTCCGTAGCAGACCACACCTGCGTGTTCGCATGTTGACCCAACATCGTCAGCTACGATTGCAAAGGGCACGGGACCATCGGGATTCGACAGTCGGTCAGTCAATCACATTTTTGCTACACTAAGTCGACGGTCGTCTCCACAAACGCCGTCATCGAGGTGAACGGCGGCTCGAAACGTGCAGCGCCCCACGGACGCAGGCTGGTGGCAGCAGCATTACGCTATGGGAGACATTCTCCTGCGCTTCCGTGGGACCTGTGGTGTGAGCGTGTAGGTGCTAGTCTGTCATTCTGGGCAACGGATTAATCTGAGATGGACCCTTTACCCTGTGGCTCTTGCAAGATGAAATTTCCACCCCCACACTACTACAGAAGTCAGACAGACGCTCCTAACGTTCTAAAGAGAAGTGCCTGAAAAACTTTCAGCAATACATTCTGGAGTCGTCCGCTGTAAGGAAAAGACAAAAATTCACAAAATTTCTTACGTAACTAGTGGGATACTTGGGTACTGGAGTAGTGCTAGTTAGTGTAAGAAAAACATGACACTAACGAAAATTATTATTATTATTATTATTATTTTTTGCTAAAATTATGAGAAACACAATGGCACTTTTAGTTATGAACTGAACAAGTTATTTCCGGGTTCTTTTCGGAATGTGAAGTTACCTCTTAAGGATAGGATTCGCTAATGAAATTTCTATACAAGGTTTAATATTGTCATTGTCTTGGCAGAATGGCTGAGAGCCGCACCTACTCAACTTGAATAATTATTTGTTAGAATGTTGCTAGGTACGGTCGAGGCTGTAGTGTATGAAATGCAGTGAAGTGTACTGTTGTGGAGGAAATATGGGGCTCGCGAGAGCTGTAGCGCACAATACCGTAAGCTGCGATGACTGCTGTCTGCGCCGCTCGCTGCTGACAAATAAGATAACTCTCGTTCTATCTGGACTGACCTTCACCAATCAAACTCTCCCTGCGCCTTGATGAAGTCGAGGACTCCTATTCGGCCCTAGTCTAACTATTGGCGTGGGACACCGGTCAGATAACCAGTCCACCGCGATGCCACTCAAAAATTCGCTCGCAGGCGTTTAAGTATAACTCTGTCCGTTCACACCGCACAGTAAGTGTGGCGGCCAACATAGTGAACAACACTTAATCGCAAGGACTCGATATAGAGTTGCACTCCGATTCGCTCTCGACAGAGGTGCTCCCCCAGTGAAGTACTGAGGAGAGACTTGTTCCTCGCTCCAAGAGCAACAACGGAACGGCCCCTCTCCACGCCAGACGTGAAGGGGTATATCTTTCGGTCTCTTCCATTACTCCTTCAGCTCTAGGCGTCAGGAATATCGTCTGCCAATCAGCATTGCTCTTCTAAAACGGGAGAATGACGTTTCGTTTAAGGCGACCAATTCGGAAATCTGTAGCATCGGCGTTTGGCGTTTGCTGTCTCCCTGTGAAAACCTCTGAAACTGCGTGCTATGTTTGCAAAAGAATGCGTAGGATGGGCCCTCCCACACAAAGTAGCGGAATTTGCTTTTAAGCCGAACACGGGGCCGTTCTCCCTTTCATTCGGGCAAACGCTGTCTGCTCTACGGGCGGTTGCCGGCCGACGTAGATAGGTTGACTCGTCCTCTGAATGGACCGGCCTCCTGGCGTGCAGTTTGCCTTTCCCGAACTAAAAGCTTTTGTGACCGTCGTGTCTTGAATGTGTGTGTGTACGCCAGCCTCGAGTATTCCAACCTCGGTGCGCACTCGCGATGTACTTGTTATTTGCATATCGTTTACATGAATTCATACAAAATTGACTTTATCTTATCGAGTTTGGGTTCGAATCAAGCGTCTTGATGTGCAGAATATGATTGTGAGGGCGTAATGTGTAAGCAATGAAGGTCAGGAGACCACGACGTCTTACAGTGGTAGTAATCGAAGACATGCAGACAACTGCGAACCACCTGCATCCCTTCTTACTCGATGTCTTCCCCGGCAGTGATGTCATCTCTCAGCAGTGTAACTGTCCACGTCTTGGAGCCACAACCGCGCTGCTGTGGTTTGAGGAACATCATAGTGAACTCCTGTTTGCTGTCTCGGCGACGAAATCCCCTGATGTAAATCCCATGGGACCCATCTGGGTCGCTGTCTGGTGAATCACTCTGTACTAAATTCAGTGGCCTGTCATTTAGGCGAAATGCATCTACATCTAATGCCACATTCCTCCACAAACCTACCAACAAACTGTCGGATCCCTGACACGCACAATCAGTGATGTATTTCGTTCCAAACACGGACGAACAAGTTATTACGCATGTGGTCATAATGTTTTGGCTCATCAGTTTATGCTCACTGTGACCCAGAAAAAATTGCTCACTCTGCACGGCGACTTCCTTCCCCATTCTTCCCTATCCCGACGACATTTTTGTCCCCTGCCCCACATCACCAACCAACATATTTATTCAGTCACATATAGATATTATAACTCAGTTTTTAATATGGTATGAAGAGACAATGCCCATGATAACTGCTTGCCTTCTTGAAATTTGTTTTCTGGAAGATGAGGAAGTACAAATAATTCAAATCAAATGTGTGTGAAATATTATGGGACTTAACTGCTAAGGTCATCAGTCCCTAAGCTTACACACTCATCATCATCATCATCAGTTATCTGCTATATTAGAAGGTCCTTTGCCTCTCCATTTTCTGCGATCCATTGCTTCCTTCTTAAGGCTGCTGTATGTTGTACCGTCCATCACGTCATCCAGTATCTGGAATCTCTTCCTTCCTCGCTTCCTTTTCCCTTCTACATAACCTTCTAAAACTGTTTTTATCAGTCCGTCATTCTTTCTTAGTATATGCCCAATCCAATTTCTTTTTCTTCTCATTATTACATCTAGTAACTGTCTTTTCTCTCCCACTCTTCTCAGTACCTCTTCATTTTTTACTCTGTCCATCCAACTTATTCTTTCCATCTTCCGCCATGTCCAGATCTCAAAAGCCTCCAGCCTTTCTCTGTCTTTTTTCCTCATAGTCCACGTTTCAGCGCCATATAGAAGAACACTGCACATAAGACATTTTATGAGTCTCTTTCTGAGTTCTCTGTCCAGACCGCTGCAGAAGATTCTCCTTTTCTTATAAAACGCCTCTTTTGCCATTGCTATGCTTGTTTTAATTTCTGTGGTGCACTTCGAGTCGGTGTCTATCCTGCTTCCAAGATACTTAAAATTTTGTACCTGTTCTAGTATTTCTCCATTGAGCATAATTTTTATTTCCTCCTACTGCCAATACTTTTGTTTTATTTGTGTTAATTTTCATTCCATATTTTTTTCCGTTAGTTGCAATGGTGTCCACCAAATCCTGTAATTCTTTCCCCCTGTGGCTAGAAGGACCATGTCATCAGCAAATCTCAAACACCCTACTCTTCTTCCTCCAATTTCTACTCCTTTGTCATCTAATGAGCATTGGTCAATCATATTTTCCAAGTAGAGGTTGAAAAGAGTAGGTGATAAACAGCATCCTTGTCTTACTCCTTTTCCTAGTCTGATCCAGTCTGTACTTTCTCCTCTCACTTCAACTGAAACTTTTTGATTAAATATAATGAGTTTATAAGTCTTCTGGTTTTCCAGTCCACTCTCTTTTCCCTCATTATAGTCGCCAGCTTCCACACAACTTAACCTAAATTATCCTAAGGACCAACACACACCTATGCCCGAGGGAGGACTTGAACCTCCGCCGGGACCAGCCGCATATACAAATAATTACTACAGACGTGTCAAAATTTGCAGAGGAAAGTGGTAAAACACTAGACTCACAATTTCAGTACTCTAGCATCATTCATCCATCTAGTTTTCAGTCTCCTAGATGTTAAGAGAGTGTAGGCTACATATGCAAAATTATGACGGTATCCTGACAGTCACAGATTTAATATAACCAAATGCTCACTGTGTCCCAATACTGTGTGGCCCAGTCTCCCCTACGCATAAACGTTTTTGGCGATTGGCAGCCGAGTTTTGGGCATTTAAAGGGCATTTAATGATCGTTGCTCGACCTAATCCTGCCGACAGCCCACAGAAATTTACAGGTATAAGGCTGACATGACCCTAAAAGAACCAAGTGTTTACCTTCTCGTAGGGTAAATGTTCGTCACAAATAGTGCTACTGTATTTGGGGTAAAATTATACACTTTGCTTTGAAACTGTAGAGGGAACAATGTAATAGTTATTGAAACGAACTGATGCATGTCCAGTATTTGCCACCCACCACTGTGAAAACTCTCTGAGCCAAATTATCTCATTCAGTGTGCTTTGTCAGAATTAGTGGGTCTTACAGAATTGCGATCTCATTCTCACGGTTTGTCCCCATCTACATCACGTACACCACATCTGCATCTACATGGTGATTGTTACTGAGCTATATGAAATAAAATCTTCATAACTTCTGAATGGTTTACCTTAGGACGTTCAAACTGCACGGTTGCCGCGGGGCATGATGGGAATTAATATACGCCTTGTTGTTTCGTTTAACGATGAAGCCCACTTCCATCTGGATGGGTTCGTCAGCAAGCAAAACTGACGCGCGATCGAGAAGTCTCTTCACCCTCAACGTTTGTCTGTGTGATGTGCAGTGGCCAGTCATGGAATAACCGGTGACGTATTACTCGATGGCACGGTGACTGCATGAAGGTTTTTGAAGATGGTTTCATCCCCACTATCCAAAGCAACCCTGATTTCGACACGTTGTGCAAGACGGAGCTCGACCCCATCGAAGCAGGAGAGTGTTTGATGTCCTCGAGGGGCACTTCAGGGACTGCATTCTGGCTCTGGAGTATCCAGAGGCCACTAGTATGGTCCTCGATTGGCCGCCATATTCTCCTTTTTGTGGGGCTATATTAAAGGCAAAGTGTACAGCAATAACCCCAAAACCACTGTTGAGCTGAAAACAGCCATTCAGGCTGTAACAGTTCTTAGTGTTTCTTCCCGTTCCATTAACGTATGGAGTGCGGGAAGATTGTTTGTTTGAAGCCTCTGTGCGTACTGTAATTTCTCTATGTCAGCCAAGCGTAGGGGACTGTAGTATATTCCTAGAGTCATCATTTAAAGCCGTCTCTTGAAACTTTGTTAATAGACATTCTCAGGGTAGTTTACGTCTATCTTCGAGAGTCTTCGAGTTCAGTTCCTCCAGTATCTCTGTGACACTCTCCTATGCACTAGTCAAACCTGTGACCTTTCGTGTTGCCCTTCTCTGTACACGTTCAATATCTCCTCTTAGCCATATTTGGTACCAGTCGTACACACTTGAGCAATTTTCGCAGGCTGGTCGCACAAGTGATATAAGCAATCTCCTTTGTAGTCTGACTGCATTTCCCCGGTATTCTACCAGTAAACCGATGTCTACCATCTGCTTCACCCATGACTGAGCCTATGTGATCATACTATTTCATGTTCGTACAAAGTGTTACACCCAGGTATTTGTGTGAGTTGTCCGATACCAACAGTGACTCTCTGGTATTATAGTCATAGGATATTACGTTTTTGTTTTGTGAGGTGCACAATTTTACATTTATGAACATTTAAAGCAAGTTGTCAGTCTCTGCACCACATTGAAATCTTATCAATCTTAATATTCTTGCAGCGTCTTTCAGATAGTACTTTGTTATACAGTACTGTACCATCTGCAAAAAGCCTCATTTTACTATTAATATTGTCTGCAAAGTCATTAATGTACAACAGGAACAGCAAGGGTCCCAACACTTTCCCCAGAGGTAAACCTGAGGTTGCTTCTACATCTGACGACGATTCTCCATCCATTCTGAATAACACAAGCATTGCAGTATCGCATTTAGCAGCTGATATTATGCAAGTGACTTTCAAGTAAAACGTCTTCTCTTTACGAGTATATACATAACGGATTCACAAGTACGAAGACATTTCATATATTTCATAACGGCTTAGTCACTGCAGTGAATGTCCGATGGAACACTGAATCTTAATTCGGAATAACACAGGTGTTGCCCATATTGGATGGACTACTAGTTCCAAAACTGCTGAGGAATTGGCTATTGCATTAAAGGTAAGATGACCACTGGTTTGACTGAATGCAACTGATACGTAGGTGTTCTCGTTGCATAATTTCCGACTGGAGACAATTTCTCTAGAGCTCTCGCAGCCTCTGGGAAATGTTGAAAAAATAGTCTGATAGTTTATATCTTTCAGGCTATCTGGTCTCACACATTCATGATAAATTGGAAGCATATTTTCAACGCGTAGTCGATTCTCTAAAAATAGTTTATAGCGTCGTTTACAATGACAACAGTATTCGTAATTTCTGGCACTGCATTTGCATTGTTACCTTCAAGTTTGAGTTCGTGGCTTGAGCAAAGAAATTGTGAGGATCGATAATATTTCTTTCTGAAAATGGCCTGTACACCGCTCTCTCTGGCTTCCATTGTAGGACAGCCATCGAAGACAAATCCTACACAATCTCTTGCGATGCGCAATAACCGTTCCCCAGTGAAGTAGACACCCTGTTCCTTGAAATGACCCGGGCGTCACAGATCTTGTGTCTAACCGCGACCAGAACAAAACTTGTTGCACCATTCCACAATGGTTTCCGACAGACATGCTTCCTCACAGACATTCTTCATTCTCTGACTGATGTCTACCGTTGTTTGCCCTTCGGCAATGAAGAAAAGAACAACAGCACGTAGTTGCTGTTTGGACGCATTTGGTGATAAGTCGTCATAGTTCACGTTTCGGCATTTTCTACACGCACGTCAGGAAGGCACAAATATCACACCAGTCCCTTGCCTACATGTCGGAGCTTATATACCCGCATCGGAGTTGCGCTACGTTGCATATGTTCTGTAGTAACGCCTTCAAACGTAAACTTTTTGGTCTGACCTTGTATAAGGATGTTGGATATTTCTCGTTCTTGTTGATGCTGGCTAACTACAACACAGCACATACTCTGAACATTACAGACAAGAAACCAATGTGAGCCCTTTAATAGGCCGTTCACTGTGTTATCATTTAAACTTGAGGTGCCACTGGGTAAACAAATGTCGATTGTGAATGATCTGGACTGCTGAGTGTTCTCTTTTGTCTTTGACACAGTTGCTGATGCCTGATAACACCCCTTGTCGTGAGATACTTTTAAAAACCACATACCAAACAGGAATAAATCAGAGACACGCGACTCTTGTGTAAATATTGATTTTTATGTGAATAAACAAAGGGTTTAGCAGAAGGTTACAACTTTAATACGCAGATCTGTAACAAAGAAAGAAAAAGTAATATCCACGGTTCTTTTGGGTGCACGTTTAGCTATCGGTAACACAAAATCTCTGCTATAAACTTCAGACTGCAGCGCTAAGTCCCTCAAGTTCGAATGTCGGGTAATTTCCGAGAATGATTGCGAATCGAAGTTGCGGTGTGCAAACGATACAGATCGAACGTCCGATCGTAAATCGATCATGCGACTATGATGGCGAGCGTTATGAGTATGTTTAAGGCGTTCGCTACAGCAACGACATAAGAAGGCGTTACAAAAATACTTGTAATTGCAAAGGAAACGACTTACCTTACTCGTCGTCGGTGTTGTCATCATGTGAAAGTCCATTACTGTGGTCTGGATGGATGATTTGGAAGAGTCGAGCCGTGTATTCTTCCTGATACTTGTTCGTTTCCCGTACTGTCCGCAATGAAATTGTCACAGTATTTCAGCACTGAGACTGTTCTTGCGAAGTTTTATACACTTCGCACCACCACAGTCTATACAGTCCCTTCTTCCCTCGTCTGGTAGTGCTCTATATCGAGACAAAAAGTCAAACAATTTTCTACGCTGGATAAACATGGAACTGGATTCTTCCATGTGAGAGAATCCGCGGAAGAAACGTCAAGAACACCAGACCTCCCACTCACTAAAGACATAAATCGACTGGGATTCCCTAGCAACTCACAAATAATTCGCGGGGGTTTGTAATTTAGAGCAACTAAGGTAACGACGGAAAACAGATAAAAAGGACGATCACATATAATTGATCACAACCCCCGCCACCAGAGTCGCATGATCGATTTGCGATCGCACGTTCGATGTGTATCGTTTGGACACCGCAACTTCGATAGTCAATCATTCTTGGAAGTTACCGAATGTCGAATCTTTGATCTTTATAATTACAGTCATATTAATGTCTTTAAGCATTTGGGGGATTATTTCTGTAAACATACAGGTGGACAGAGGCCGAGTGCAATAGACGTTACTATTTACAAAACAATACACTACTTCAGTTCAAATATTTTATTTTTAGCTCATGTCAAAATTCTGTACTACTGATGCGCAACTTTCAGTCACGAGATTGTTTTCGCGCCACGTACTATTTTCTCTATGTTTTCCCGCGACGAATAATTGCTCTTTGAACGACGTAGGTGTTGTGGCGTAACAAGCTTGCTACGCCACACTGGGAAGGGAGCTGAAAGAAAGGCATGCGTACACACACGCCGACTGGCGTGAATTCTGGAACAGGATAGTATTGAATGGTAGCAAGAAAAGTACGTAGCTGCTTTATACTTAACTTTTAATCTTTGTTGGTTACACGTTCTTCTTCAAACATTTACACGATAACTCTCAAACTAGGTAAGGCTAATGGCGCCTTGCTAGGTCGTAGCCACGGACTTAGCAGAAGGCTATTCTAACTGTCTCTCGGCAATTGAGAGGAAGGCTTCGTCCGTATTGTCGCTAGCAATGTCGTCCGTACAACTGGGCGAGTGCTATATCGTATCTCGAGACCTGCCTTGTGGTGGCGCTAGGTCTGCGATCACACAGTGGCGACACGCGGGTCCGACGTGTACTAAATGGACAGCGGCCGATTTAAGCTACCACCTAGCAAGTGTGGTGTCTGACGGTGACACCACATTCCTCCCCCGCAAATCGGCGAACGCTCGTGAGATAAGGCTTCCGCCCGCCGTGGGGAGGACCCCATGTTGACGTATGCGATGAGGTGGGGAGCCTAACAACAGGCGAGGCTGTGCCACCCGCACCCGGCCATTCGGTCCGAGGGGAGCTAGGAACCGCCTGAAAACCTAGTCCAGGGTGCACGTCAACATGCGGTGTATGCGCCCGGAAAGAGACAGGAGGGGCCGAAGGGTCGACCTCCATTGCGTCGGGGTACCCGACGCGCGAAGACGCCATGTGGTCCGGAGCGGGCAAGAGTTCCATGGCGGAGGACGGCTGGTCACGGGAAGCGATCGGCGGCGCGTGACCCAGGGAGGCGCTTGGCGGCTGCAGCGAAGCGTCCACTGCAGGCGGCGCCGGCGGGTGGCTGCGGTGGCGCGTCGCCATGGGGCAAAATGGAAGGCATCGTCGGTAACACCTGGGGATGAGGCGAGCCAGTAGATGGGTTCCCAGGGCGCTGACCGGACGGCACCGTCGCTGAAAGCAGACGGGGAGCGGCAGAACCCGTGCGACGACAGAGGCGCAGCTGATTGAGATGCCGACGCACCTCACCAGAGGCCCCCAAAACCAAATACATTGCGCGGCCGAGGCAGCGAAGAATGCGCCCTGCGAGCCAACGCCGTGAACCGCGATAGGTGCGATAGAATACAACGTCGCCTGAAGCAAAAGCAGGAGTCTGCCGCTGCACAGGAACCTGATGCGCCGGATGCAGCAAAGACATCAAGGTTCGATGAGGACGACCATGGAGCAACTCAGCCGGCGAGCGACCATCTCGGGGCTGAGAGCGATACGATGACAAAAAGAGCAACAAGGCGTCCTCCCGAGAATGCGACTCTTTCAACTTCAACATCTGTGACTTGAAAGTCCGGACCAATCGTTCAGCGGCACCGTTGGATTGAGGCGAAAACGGCGCGGATGTCAGATGTTGAATACCATTGGCCTGGCAGAATGACTGAAATTCTGCGGACATGAATTGTGGGCCATAGTCGGAAACAATAGTCTGCGGAAGACCTTCAATGCAAAAGATAGCAGACAACGCGTGGATGGTGGCAGAGGACGTCGTGGAAGACATCCGGACAACAAAAGGAAAATTACGGAAGGCATCTACCAGAACCAACCATCGAGCATTCCAGAATGGACCAGCAAAATCGATGTGCAAGCGTTGCCAAGGAGAAGTGGCTTTTGGCCATGCAAAAACTTTCCGCAGCGGTGCGGATTGTTGTTCGGCACACGCCATGCAAGAAGAACACATATTCGTAATTGCAGCATCGATTCCGAACCAAGTACAGTGCTGACGAGCAAGTTGTTTCGTTCGCACTATACCCCAATGTCCTTGGTGAAGAAGCCGTAAAACAGAGGACTGTAACGAACGTGGGACCACTACTCTGGACTGATCATTATCAGAACGCAACAACAAAACACCACGTCGAACAAAAAGTCTCTCCTTGTGAGCAAAAAATCGGCGAACCAACGGATCCTCGATCCGAGACTTTGACAAAGGCCATTGCGTAGCAACAAAACGCAAAACGGTAGCAAGGACAGGGTCAGCAGCTGTGGCTGTAGCTACACGACGAAAATCAATCGGAAACGATTCGACCACTTCATCGGTTTCTGAATCAATGAACATGCAAGCAAGTTCGGAAGAATCGAATGCTTTATCCTCAGCAACAGGCAAACGGGACAACGCATCGGCGTTTCCGTGCTTAGCAGTGGACCGATACAAGATATCGTAGCGGTACTGCGAGAGGAAAATAGACCAGCGAATGAATTTCTGCGCTGTACGTGGAGGTACAGGCTTGGTCGGATGAAAAAGCGATGTCAAAGGTTTGTGGTCTGTGATGATGGTAAAGTGACGACCATACAAGAAATCATGGAACTTAGTAACACCAAACACGAGAGCCAAAGCTTCTTTCTCTATCTGTGAATAATTGCTTTGCGCAGACGAGAACAATTTGGACGCAAAGGCAATAGGGCGATCATGGGAGCCAACTTTGTGCGCAAGGACAACACCGATCCCGAAATCCGATGCATCTACCATCAACAAAAGGGGTTTCTGGGGATCGAAAGGCGTGAGGCACGTATTAGAAAGCAACGCCGATTTCAACTGGCGAAAGGCGCGTTCGCATTCCATCGTCCAGACGAACGGAACACCTGTACGGCATAAGCGATGAAGCGGAGCTGAAATGGAAGAGGCATTGCGCACATTCACACACACCTTGTGATGCTAAATCGTGTAATGTTCTTGCGACTTCATCACGCAATGCGTGGGGAACATTGCGCGCTCTGAAAAATCTCGGTTGCGCGTTGACTTTCAGTTCCAAATGTGCTTCATAGTTTTTAGCGCAACGTAAGCCCGGTGCAAAAATGTCTGCAAATTCGTCACACAGACGAGAAACACTGTCTGCAGGCACAGTCTGATTCACTGATAGGACCTGATTTACAATAGACATGTTAAACAATTGAAATAAATCTAAACCAAACAAGTTCACTGCAGTAGAAGAACGAAGAACGTAAAATGACACAAGATTTGTTTGTCCCTTGTATGTTGCAAGAAGAGTGCACTGTCCTAACACAGGGATCGGCTGTCCTGAATAACTTTTTAACTGAACATTTGCGGCACGCAACGGAGGTGCGCCCAGTTGTTTGTACGTGTCGTGATTGAGCAATGAAACTGCAGCTCCGGTATCGAGCTGGAATGGTATGACCTTGCCATTAAAGTCCAAATCTACACTAAGTTTAGTGTCCTGCTGACGACAAGAGCGACTGTTTTGTGCAATTTGAACTGATACAGGCACAGCATCACTTGCTAATTGACGTGATTTCCGGCGACGTCGACACACAGTTTTTGTGGGACGAACACAGTCACTGTTAGAGAAGTCACTGTTAGAGAAAGTGGCACTGGACGAAGCGGAAGTAACGACATGAATATCCATGGGCGAAGGTCCACAAGCCTGAGTGTCCTCGGTTCGATTCCGGCGCGATGCAAAGGGCCTGGAATGGTTGTGATTGTCTGATCTGAGCTTTTTCTGGCAAACACTTTGAACATGTCCTTTCCTATTGCAGAAAAAGCAAATAGCTTGGCGTGACGGGCAATGTTCACGCGAATGTCTAGTAGCACACCGCGGGCATGATTTCACTGCATTTGTGTGCTGGCGCGGCACACCTGGCTTAAAGCGTGGCGGCAGCTGTGCCGACGTGTGCGAGGGCACTTTACCGGGTCGCGCAGCGCGCCCGGCGGACCGGTTAATGTTACACACTGCTGGCGAAGTTTCAAAAGATTCCTGAGCACAGTCAAGTGTGTCTTGTCTATCCAATATGTCTATCACTTGTTGAAGGGAGGGATTAACCAGTTTCAAAATTTGCTCCCGTATGCGAACATCAGAAACGTTCTGTGCAATTGCATCACGCACCATTGTATCTGAATAAGAAAGGCCACAGTCACATTCAAAGGCACAGTCCCTAGTAAGTCCTTGCAATGTTGCTACCCACTCCCTATTAGTTTGACCGGCCGTACGTTTCGTACGAAAGAAAGTATACCTTTATGCAGCCACATTAACTGTTTCTCTGAAATAGGCATCTAAAGCAGACAAAATTTCTTCGTAGGACAGAGTTGCTACGTCGCGTCGGGGAAACAATTTCACTATCACACGGTAGGTGGACACACCGACACAAGAAAGCAAAAACGGCTGCCGCTCATTACCTTGAATTCTGTAGGCGGCTAGATGGAAATCAAACTGGCGGGAGCACTCGGTCCACGATTCGTGCGCCGCATCAAAACTGCGAAACGGCGGTGCAACTGCATGTTGTGGCTGCGGTAGCGGTGAAGCGGCGGCTGCCGCATCGGTTTGAATGGCACGTTGACCCTGGACGAGCTGTCCAAGGGCATCCAATAACGCCTGCGTCTGCTGATTCTGCAAGCGATAAAATTCGGACAGTACATCTGGCGAAGCCATGACACAAGTAAATGTAAGCAATTAGAAAGAACAAGACCCTTTCCGTTGTCTCGTCGCCAATCTGTTGTGGCGTAACAAGCTTGCTACGCCACACTGGGAAGGGAGCCGAAAGAAAGGCACGCGTACACACACGCCGACTGGCGTGAATTCTGGAACAGGATAGTATTGAATGGTAGCAAGAAAAGTACGTAGCTGCTTTATACTTAACTTTTAATCTTTGTTGGTTACACGTTCTTTTTGAGACATTTACACGATAACTCTCAAACTAGGTAAGGCTAATGGCGCCTTGCTATGTCGTAGCCATGGACTTAGCAGAAGGCTATTCTAGTAGGTATTCGAGCAGCCGTGCCTTCGAGACACTTGTCTTGTTTTGTCTGTCTTCGACAGTTACATACGAGGCGGATTCGGAGCCTCCAGTATTCTACACAAGAGTTCTATTACACAAGATTTTATTTTCGGTTTCCAGAGTCCAGCAGAAAGTTCTCTTGGCGATAAGGTAAGAGATAATTAACTTTTGTAGCGCAAAATGAGAGTTACGCGTATTTAGTAGCGATTGTTCTCATAGATAGTTACGAAAATGAGTGATGTTTGTGTTCTTCGAGGATGTTAAGGTTGTGTTGTTATTGCACATGTCAACATATATGAAAAACATACGTGGTCGAATTGGATGCAGTTTCTCGTGTTCTGCAGCTTCTGCGACATTCATTTCCTTCACGATCACCCCATAGGCAAAATACCTACGGTACTGAAATGCTGTTTCTTTCGGTTGTCAGTGGCCTGGAATAGATGACAAACTAGCTGCGGGTGTTCTTAATGTCGCTGCTCCATAGTTTTACGTACATAATCTGCTGCCTGGCAAGCTAATGGTTGTAAGTTGCAAACATTCTCTTAATGGTGCTAACTGCCTTGTACGTTTAGTACCGCTCAACTGTTGCAATGTTCCGTGAAGTGTTTTCTCTAGAATGTGTTTAGTCAGTCTTGGCATTATGTTTAATAAATGCAAATTATTCGTTAGCAGGTTGCGTAAAAGTTTCATGTGTTCCTTTTTTGACAGCGTATACGAGCGCGCAAGCTCGCGCATGCGAACATGTACACACGCTCGCATGTGTTGTGTGTGTGTGTGTGTGTGTGTGTGTGTGTGTGTGTGTGTGTTTGTATTTCTCAAGATCGAAATATATTAATTTTGCTCCCTCAACCCCTTTTCAGGGTGTAAGATTAGTTTCGACTCCAATTAAATAAATTCGGATTGCACTGTTGCAAGTTTGAACACACAAATATAACGCAGATCTCCATCAGTTACGTACTTTCGCGCCATAATATAATAAACGGTAGTTTCCCTATGTTTAGTGATCACTTCTGAGACTGTATCAGTTAATGTGTGGTTGCAATTGTGTGGTTGTAGATTACATCGTGAAAATTATTGGCCTACAAATTCTGCTTCACTTCCATCCAAACTGCCTGCTCTGTTTAGTCATTTTGATTTAGTGACCGCTTTTTCTCAGCAGTTGTTCACTGATCCATACAACCATCCTGAACAGGTATTCAGATACTCCCGATCTCTGCTGAAAGCCCGATGGAATCTCTCAATACATATACAGCACAGTTGATATCTCGGCAATAAGTACAGATCGCGACTCTAGCTCACAGTTACAACACAATGCAAACCGTCCCTCTGCAGTATTTGTTGATCACAATCGTGATCTTTCGTGTTACGTGGTGAACGTAGAACAACTTCTTAATAATTCTAAACTGCAGGTTATCAGAAACCGAATGAGGCGGCGTAAGAAGCAGCGATCTTTCAGGTACGAATACGTCCTCTGGGAAGTACAGTAAAAGAACACTCGCTGTTATGTAACTTGGTGCAACTGCAAAATCTAATTTACTGTGCAAGGATTAATTGTATGTAACAGGGTTGCGGCAGCTGTCCCAGATGCTCAATGGCTTCCAACCACTTTTGAGGAGACGGATGTCCGACGCCTTTGGTGAGTGAACTTCGTTCGATAATTGAACGTTCGTGCCATGTAGATCAATATGAAATACCTGCCACATTGGGTCTTTGTGCTGCAACAGTCACCAATCTCTACACCATACGGAGTTTGATTCACGAAGATATGCAAATATTTTGATATGTTATTCTACAAGTAAAGCGAAAGAAAAAAGTGCGTATAAACATAGGCCCGCAAATGTTAAGTTACGGAGTACAGATAATAAAATACTTTGCCTGAAATTTAGCAACTTCGCTAACATAACTGTATGAGGTTAAAGTAAAGCACGATTTCCACTCTATTAAAACATGTCCTAGGCGTGTATCTGCAGTAGTTTTCCAGAACATGCAGAGAAGCAAAGGCGTAATTACGTAATTTTTTAATTTATGAACTACTCAGCCCTATTTGTTTTTTAAATTCCAGACAGTTGCACAAAGTTTTCAACAAAAGTTTTAGAGAATTTAATTTTGGAAAAATGATGGTAATAACGTTAACTGAAACTGTATGAATGTGTCAGATAAGCTGCTTTTATTAATACCACAGCACACTTGAATTCATGTTAAACCAGAAAAAACGAAGCTCAGTGTTATGGAAGTTGTACAGTGTACATAAAATTTCACAATACATTCAGAATAAATGTTGAAAAATATATCCACCGAGTTCAATGCATTTAGCTGCACGTGAATGAACATATTTTGTTGCTCGTTTAAGTTTCACAGGTTTGTTCTTAATTTCGTGTATTGCATTCATAATGCGAACATTTAAATTTTTACGAAATTATGTCTTTGCTTCTCTGGATGTTCTGGAAAACTGCGGCATATACACGTCTGAGACATGTTTTATTAGATTCACCAGATTCATAACAACTAAATAAATGGAAATTGTGGTTTACTTTTACCAAACACAGTTTTGCGATGGCTTCATATTAGCAAAGTTGCTAAATTTCAGGCAAAATCTTTTATTAGCCGTAACTCCGTAACTAAACATTTGCGGACCTATGTTTATATGAACATTTTCTTTCGTGTTACTTGTAGAATAACATATTAAAGTATTTGCATATCATCGTGAGTCACCCTGTATGTTTTTGCATTCCAAGTCACAAAATTCCTGACTTCGTTCAAATGGCTCTGGGCACTATGCGACTTAACTTCTGAGGTCATCAGTCGCCTAGAACTTAGAACTAATTAAACCTAACTGACCTAAGGACATCACAGACATCCATGCCCGAGGCAGGATTCGAACTTGCGACCGTAGCGGTCGCTCGGCTCCAGACTGTGGCGCCTAGAACCGCACGGCCACTCCGACCGGCCAAAATTCCTGACTTCATAAACAAACATCATATGCTTGTTTTCTCCTCGACAATGACAACCGAGAAAACTGGGTGTCGGAATCCACGCAGATTTTGAGCAGTCTGTCAGGATAATTTGAGTAAGGTAAGGATCATTTAACACGACCATCGTTCTACTGAGAAAGGAAAAATTTGTGCCAGTTAACCGTAAGCGGCAGCATTTCAGACGAATGTGTGACGTGTTTATCAATTTAATCCACTAATACAATTCAGTAATAATATTGCAACATAATTTATGTGATGATCAAACCTATATCAGATAAAGTCAAAAACCATCAATTTCTGTTCTGTGCAGCTACTCCGCTTTACTTAATGTCTGCGTAATCAATGAATACATGATCGAAATTACAGAATTGCGATATCACAAACTTCAACTCGCTAAAGACTCTTACGGAAAGATAAACGATTGTTGGTAGACGTGTTTCTACATCTGAAAAATGACGTCTATTCCAGTGTCTTGCCAGCTGCAAGAAATGATTCAAATGGCTCTGAGCACTATGGGGCATAACATCTGAGCTCATCAGTCCCCTAGACTCAGAACTACTTCAACCTAACTAACGTAAGGACATCAC
Source organism: Schistocerca serialis cubense (assembly GCF_023864345.2). Classification (NCBI taxonomy): domain Eukaryota; kingdom Metazoa; phylum Arthropoda; class Insecta; order Orthoptera; family Acrididae; genus Schistocerca; species Schistocerca serialis. The sequence goes on from NW_026047617.1 coordinate 5,698,994, forward strand.
ACACGTCCATTCCCGAGGCAGGATTCGAACCTGCGACCGCAGCATCCGCGTGGTTCTGGACTGAAGATCCTAGAACCGCTCGGCCTTTGCCAGCTGCATAAGAGGCGATAGTAGCGCTACAATAAGAGAGCAAATTAGCTGTAACGGTCGCGAGCGTTAGTTACCTTAGACATACGACGTGATGAGTAGATGTTAGTCAAGAATGCCTTTAAGGCGACAGAGATGCCACTGAATTTGAACGAGGTCGTGTAACTGAGCTTTGAGAAGCTGGATGTTCCTTCTACGATACTGCAGAAACACTTGGGCAGAATGTAGGTACTGTACATGACTGCTAACAGCGTTGGTCTCGAGAATGTAGGAAGACAGTGCTCCAGACGGCCACGTGGCGCTACCGAGAACGAGGACCATCGTGTTCAGTATATGGTTTTGGTGTGTCATACTGCATCTGCAGTAGCAATCTGAGCAGTAGTTGGCACCACAGTCACGCAACGAACTATAATAAATAGGTTACTTTCAGGACAGGTCCAAGCCAGACGCGCTGTATAGTTTATTCCACTGACCCCAAAACACAGCCATTTTCAACTTCAGTGGTGTCAACCGAGATCTCAGTGGAGGCCAGAGTGGAGGTATATTGTGTTTGTCAAGGAAAACCGGTTCTGCCTCGGTGCAAGTGACGGCCGTGTGTTGGACAGAAGGGAGCCAGTTGAGGCCTGCAACCGAGCCATTTACGTGCTACTCACACTGGAGTTATGATCTTGGGTGCGATTTCGTACGACAGCAGGAACACTTTCGTGGTTATCCCACGCACTCCGACTACGAATCTGCATGCCAGTCTGATGATTCGACATGTTTACTGCTATTCTTGAACAGCATTGCAGGAGATGTTTTCCAACAGGATAACGCTCGCCAACATACCGTTGTTTGTAAACCAAGATGGCCGTCGACGTGTTGCCTTGGCCTGCTCAATCACCAGATGCGTCTTTAATGACATCATCAGACAACAACTTCAGCGTTATCCTCGTCCCTGTACTGACCGACAAAGTGCAACAGGCAGTGACAGAACTCTTTCCCAGAAACTGTCATCCGGCACCTGTACAACGCTATGCATGCGCGTTTGCATGTTTGCATGCAGAATTCTGGCGCTTACACTGGTTGTTAATGTACTAGCATTTTGCGTTTTCCATGCCTCATCTCGTACTTACATTAACATGTGATCTTGCAAATCACACATGTCATTAAGACAAATGTATTCGCGAAATTTCATTACTCTACTTTAATTATTTTTTGGTGTTGCATTTTTTCCGTCAGTATGTTTTCAATAGCCTGATGTACCTAAGCACTACATTGCAACACTGTTCGACACAAATTTCGATTTACTTATCATGTTTATAGGAAAAATAGTTCAGAAACACAAATATAATTAGGCCCGTATAGAACAAATATAATATAAAGATCCTGACACCTTCGCATCACAAGTCTTTCAATGAATGTCATCATTCGTTTTATGCTGCTGAAAAAGCTTTCCAAAAGTCGGAAAAACCACCATAAAACGTCACTGTATAGATATCTGCACCTATTAAAAATACTGATAGCAAGGAGTTGTGCTTTGTCAGACTCCTTTATCCAGCATAACGATGTGCTCAGGGTTCCATCCTGAGCGTCGTCCTCTTTGCTAACACCGTTAAGGGGGGTTGGACGTTAAACGGCCAGACTTGGAGCAGGAGAGGCACCACAGGACATTTCAATTTCCACTGTCTATACTTCTACAAATAAATTTATAAAACTTTGTCAGCATGACCAGGAAGGATTCAGAATTCACACTCTTAGCAGTGGAAGTTCGAAAACATAACGAAATAATTTTTTTACATGTGAAATTTCATCATTTTTTTTCACTTACTAATGGCAGCATTTGTTGCTATAGGTACACTTTTCTTCATAAGTAAGAGAGATTCTTCGATGAATTTTGCACAGCATGCAAACCATACTTAAAGGTGTATGAAACTCTAGAATGTTACTAATCTATTAAAAACTGTGGTAAAAGTTGAGGTAATTAACTATAAACTTTTTGTTTTTTCTAAACATGATGTTTAAAATATAACAGCTCATTCGTTTTTCATAAATTTAATAAATTCTAGAATTTCGTACACCTGTAAGTATGGTACGTATGTTGTGGAAAGTTCATCGAAGAATCTCTCTAACTTATTAAGAAAAGTGTACCTATAGCAACAAATGCATCCATTAGTAAGTGTAAGAAATGATGAAATTTCACACAAAAAAAAAATTTGTTATGTTTTCGAAGTTCCACTGCAATGAGTGTGAATCCTGAATCCTTCCTGGTGATGCTGACAGAGTCTAATGAATTTATTTGTCAAAGTATAGACACTGGAAGTTAAAATGTTCTGTGATGCCTCTCCTGCTCAAAGTCGGCCCGTTTGACGTCCGAGCCCCCTTAATTCTGTAATGGCTGTCTCCTGCCAGGCGTCTCTGGCTTCCTTTTCGTTGAAGACTTTGCCATCCTTTGCATTTCTCCACAGACCTGTCTCATTGAGCGGTGTCTTCAAAGCTGTCCCGATCGTCTTTACTCATGGAGCATCGACAATGACTTTCGTTTTTCCACTGACAAAACCGTTTGTATGAATTTCTGGGGGCGCAACTGGTTTCTTCCACTGTCTTCACATATTGGCCCTGTTGATTTTCCGTTCGTTGAAAATACGAAATTAATGGGACTCATTCTCTATATGACACTTTCTTGGTCCTCCCACATATCTTACCTGGCAGCCCGCTGTATGCAGTCCCTCAGTGTCCTCAGTGGTATGTCCTGGGGAGCAGTTTGAACCACCCTCCCCCCTTTGGACTGGTCCCTTATCCGATCGAGACTAAACTATAGGTTCGAACAGTCGACGGGTATACTGCCGGTTCATAGTGTTTAACGGGCACAATATTTCGGCAATCGGACATGTCGCCATCGTCAGGTGCGCTGACGAACTGAGCTCCTAAGGGCTGGCGGCCAACGATGGCGACATGTCTGATCGCCGAAATATTGTGCCCGTTGGACACTATCAACTAGTAGCATACGCGTGGACTGTTCGAGCAACAAATACGCCAGGAGAAACTGAAGAATCATAGACTATGGGCGTTTTGTTTATGCATCTGCAGGTCCGTCCTTCTTATGTTGTCTCAATACTATCCACAATCGTGGCATCCGTTTGGCCACGGGCACCTTTTACACCAGCCCAGTTGAGAATCTCTATGCTATGGTCGCAGATTCGAATCCTACCCCGGGCATGAATGTGTGTGATGTCCTTAGGTTAGTTAGGTGCAAGTAGTTCTAACTTCTAGGGGAATGATGACCTCAGATATGAAGTCCCATAGTGCTCAGAGCCATTTGAACCATTTTTTGAGAGTCTGTCTGCTGAAGCTGCCGAACTACCACTGTCATACCACCGTAACTTTCTCCTCAGCAGAAACCCGTGTCATTTGTCTGCCATGCATGGCTGCCCATCCTATGCCTCCTTCTTCGATGACCCCTTTGATCACCAGTATGGGGCATGTCCCTCTTCTGGAGTTCGATTTCGGCTCTTGCTCCAGCAGCTTCATATGGAGTACACCTGTACTGTATCAAGTGGATGGTCATGTATGGGTATGGAGACAACCTCATGAATCCATAGATCCTGCATGTCAACAGGGGACTGTTCAAGCTGGTGGAGGTTCTGTAATGGTATGGGGCGTGTACAGTTGGAGTGATATGGGACCCCTGATAGTCTAGATACGACTCTGGCAGGTGATGCGTACATAAGGATCCTGCCCGGTCACCTGCATCCATTCATGTCCATTGTGCATTCTGACGGACTTCGCTAATTCCAGCAGGACAATGCGACACTCCACACGTCCATAATTGCTACAGAGTGGCTCCAGGAACACTCTTCTGACTTTAAACACGTCCGCTGGCCACCAAACTCTCCAGACATGACATTATTAAGTGTTTCTGTGATGTCTTCCAACGTGCCGTTCAGAAGAGATCTCCATCCTCTCGTACTCTTACGGATTTATGGACAGCCCTGTAGGGTTCATGGTGTCAATTTCCTCCAGTACTACTTCAGACATTCGTCGAGTCCATGCCACGTAGTGTTGTGGCACCTCTGCACGCTCGCGGGGGCCTGCACGATATTAGGCATGTGTACCAGCTTCTTTCGCTCTTCGGTGTATTAGATGAGTAAGGCTGTGAGGATGTTCTTCTCGGCGGAATTGCCCGGGACACCACAGCCCATTTATGCTCCTGTTATGATCGGTGTACAGTTCCTTTAATTACACGGCTATAATTGTCCACATACCGTCTTGCAGCAAACAACAGCAATCGCGACGTGACGCAGTTTTCAACAATACATGGGTCTCTTCGACGTCCCGTGTCGTTTCTTAGCAACAGTTTGATTCGAGTTGAATGGCGAGCAACGTGAATGGTCCTGTCCACATTCAGCAGAACCTCAAGAACTCGTGAAATAGGGGCACGCGCAACGGTGGCGGTCTCTGGTAAGTCATTAACCAGCATGTGATTTCCGCCAATCCCAGGTAGCCAAGACACAGACGGTAAACCGATTGCACCTTTCTGCTGACGCATAACATTAATTCTCACATCACGTATGTTGAATGAATATGGAGATCTTCAACACAGCAGTTATATTCGAGGTAATTTAATTTTGCAAATCGATCGTCCAGACTGTTTATCACGGTTCGTCCAAAGCATCTTGTGTTGGACAACGATTAACTTCACAAATTTTGTAATTAGAGCATGATCGGAATACTACAAATTATACACGATCCTGCAAAGATGACCATATGCCAATTGCTTACTGTATTCGCTCGTGTAGTTAACATTCGACAAGCTTAGTACACCGTCGTGCTGCCGTGAAACACACGTTTTCCATGGCCCTGTCGTATGAACTAATATGTTTTTATAAGACTTTCTAACGTATTTTAGATGAATTTCAGGCATTAAGTTCTATTTTGATTCAAATCTAGTGTCCGATTCCCGATCGAAGGACGCCATGAGTTTACGATGCGAAGAATGGAAGTGGCTGTTATTAAATTTTATCTGTAATCGTTTTAGTAACTGACGTAAACGATACTGTTTATTACAAAAGTATATCACGATTTCTCTGGTTGTGGTTAGGCAGGAACCTAAGTGCAAAGCTTAAGTTGCGGTTCGTGAATCAAGTAGCAATCGTATTTATAATTTTATTTCTCGTAAATATATATGACTACTTTTTTCCGAATATGGCACCATTTCCGAAAGCAGGGTTGGCCAGATGCTTAAGAGCACAGCTGAAATTACTGCGTGTGAGAGAAACTGTCTGCTATTACGGGTACATATAATCTTGCCCCTCTCAAAAACTTGGCTTTTTTTTTTCCTAATGTGCCACGATTGCCGAAGGTGATATTAGGCAGCAACTTAAGAGGACAGTTATATAGGCCAATTCTAGTTCTTCATACCACGGTTCGCTATTATTCGTGATTTTTCATTGTCTGTTGTTATTTCTTTCATGATTATTTATTTACTTTTTGCCTCTATACACCGTAGGTCAAGTCTAGTTGTCGATTCCAACGTTATTTATGTTTCTTGTTCTTCCAGAAGCATAGCGAGTGATATTAAAAAGTTAAATCTGAGACGAAATAATTAAGTCAGTAAAAATATTACGGAACACGGAATCAACAATTAGAGTTATACCATACAGGGCAATTCTCAAAGAATGCACAGCACACACCTACAGCAACAACAGTAATATAGAAAGTAATACCAAAACAGAAATCATATGACGAACCACTGCATAACCCTGCAGTGCATTCTTTTAGAATTTTCATGTGTGGTACGCTCAAATTGTCGACTTCATGTTCCTTTATTACGTCATTTTCATTAGGTGTGGGCTCCCAATACCTTTAGGATTTACCTGTATGGTATCGCTTCCTGTACTACTGCAGAAACGCGATAAACAGCAAACCTTGGAATCGACAACTAGAATTGACCTATACAACTCACATCTGGTTATCGATTTATCATTTGTTATTTTTTCGTTACTTGCGTAGAGACTGTTCCTTTAGAAATTTTGTGTTGCTTTCTCCCTATTTCCCGCTAATGTCCTGCTTTCGTTTCCTGTGAGTTACCATTTCTTCCATTTTGCGGTTGTTGTGTTCGATTTTAGTTTGTGCCCTTTCAAAACTCATGCTCCCCCGCTCCCCTCACCCCCCCCCCCTCCCCCCAAGATCCAATACTCGTTATTAAGAACTACCGCTATTCCATAATATTAAGAATTTACTATGTGTGATGCTGTAGTGAACTTCAAGGCAGTCTATGGTTCTTTCACTTACTTGCGTAAACTATGATAATAATTTAGGCACTGAGAACCAGAAGGGCCCAAAGCACATAAGCAAAGTTTAGGGAAAAACAGATATTTGTGAAAATCAAATTTGTAGGGAAACCACCAGTCTCATAAGTTTGATTTTTTTAACATCCCACTATTAATATAGTTTAATATTTATTATTATTATTATTATTATTATTATTATTACACACCCTACAGGTCTTTATCTGACCACGTGAAGCATGTATGACTATTTGTTCCTCCTGTTCTTCCAGTACTTTTTCATTTGTTCTTTAAAGGCCCTCTTCCTTTCTTCGGTCCACTTTGGTCTTTCGGTTTTAGGTGCTGTCTTCTCTGACATTGTCTACAGACGCTTTTGTCTGTGATGTCTGCTGAATCTACCTGTGCTTCTTCAAGATAAATTTTGACTTGTACCATCCAAGGTGTAGTGGTTTTGAACCTCTGTTTGTATCTGAGTATTCTGTTGGTGTGTCTGGTCTGTTGGAGTCTGCTGACGTGGCCGTGAAATTTTAGTTGCCCTTTTCTGATGTCCGCCGCTAGGTTGGACAACTTCTCTGTGGTGTCTCTGGAGTGAAGCCTGTCTCCATCGTTTTGGTTCAATAATTTTCCTTTTCATTTTTCTTTCCTCTGTGAGCATCTTCCCTAGGTCACCCTTGGTGTGTAGCTTCAGTGTCTCGCAGGCGTATAACACCTCAGGTTTGATTACAGTATTGTAGAGACGAATTTTGACGGAAGTGGACAGACGTTTTTTGTTGTAGATGCCCGCATTTTGTGTAAGGCTCTCTTCGTCTTCAGTAACCTGGTGTTCTGCGTGATTTTCTCCTCTCTTGTTGGTTCGAGCACTTCCCCGAGGTATTTAAAATGTTATACTCTGTTCATGTTGCCATGTTTTGTGTTTAAATTCAGTATGTTTAATTTCGTGCAGAAGAACTCTGTTTTTTGGAAGGAGATCTCTAGCCCTACTTGTTAAGCATACTCCTTGAGTACTTCTATGATGATTATTATTATTATTAATCTAATAGAGGTAATGGCGTCTTTTAACTGTAGTGTAGTTTGTAACTAATGTAAAACTAGAATCAGAACATAAGTACAGACACTTAATGCACATAGTCGTGACCTGTCCCAACACTTCAGATCCCTGTTATAATCGTTTTCATTAAGCACATTCTTTGGCTTGAGGTTCAGATAAAACCGTCTGTTCACTTTAGGCATGAAATCTAGTAGTTTTGTTGAGCCTATGTGTTTCAAGTTTGTTACAGTATTTTCTTGAGTGTTTGTGTTTCAAGGTTGGTATTTGCCTTCTACTTACGTATTGGTCCACTATATTTTGCAGGGCATCTACAGACTGTGGAGAAATAGCGAATTGTCGTCTCTCTCAATGTGACTTGAAGAAATTGGTGGCCTCCTACGATTACAACGAACAAAACGGGTTTTTAAAAAAAGTAGACACTGTGTTAGACAATCAAGCAGGCGGGCCGTGTTCAACCCCCCCGGCCACAAACGTTTTTTTTATTTAGCTGTTCGCTGTGTTCAAATTTGTGTCTGTATCGTGGTGCAACGTACGTTTGCAACAGCGAGGTGTAAGGAACTGACCTATAATGACAGTTGATTCTGCACAACTACTCTATTAGCAGCCGAAAGAAATAGACTTTCGAATGGGAACCGCAAGTGTTTGATGACAAGGAGATAAGTCCACCGAACCCTCCACCAGAAAACAAATCTGGTGTGTCGTACACGGCATGAGAGACAGTACGTGTGTCATATGATAGGAATCTCTTACCGACGCACCTAATTTGAACGCCTGTAAGTGAGTGAGATATGCCTCCTTGCCCAATTTAGGTTACGTTACTTTAATCAACAGTTCATGGAAACCTGTTGGGAACTTCATCATTGCAAAATTTCTTGAAAGTAAATTGTTACGACGAACATCAGTTTGGTAGTGGAGTCGGTAACATTCTCAAAGACCCTAAAAGTCTGAACGTCCATTTTACAAACTAGAATGCTGAAACCAAGGAATGAGATTTTATGGTGGGGCTTCTCTCCACGAGCTTCCAGTTTTTATGAAGAAATGGGCGTCATTGTAGCCGGACAGCATTACTGCAGTAATGAATATTTGTGCCTCGGGCCATCATCGAAGCGAATACCAAAGAAACCGGACAGACAGCTTTTCGCGAATGTTCATATATACCAGTGTAGTGCAGATGTACAGCGTGGACAAAGGTGGTTCACTGTAAGATCAACAGATGTCAGGAGCATGCATACTGTGGTGTGCGTACTGTAAGACCTTCGGTACACGCACCATCAGATTATTTGACTTGTCGCTCTAACGAAGTAGGCGAGTGTCAGCAATATGTCTCGTGGTCTTATCGTGGCGTGTTTATCCTCTGCCGTTAGGTCAGACGATAGAAATGCCACTTGCACGCTTAGAGTAGCAGATTGATGGTGACCAGCTTTAAATAGAACTTGATTATTTTCACACACATTTATTAAAATAATAACATGCATAAAAATTACTTAACTTGGTTCTGGATGCTATTTACAATTGACAGTCTGAAGTTCCTTTGGTATCGGTACGTTAATCTTATTCTCACATATATCTCTGATACTTGACAAAAGTGTCTATACACTTATCTTCATGGCTATGTACAGGAATATGGTAATCTTATTAGGGGCAGACTGAAACTTGGCTATAGACTGGTACAGACAAATGTAGAACTAGTACAGACTGATACAGACTAATGCTGACTGGTACAGACTGATGCAGACAAATGCAGACTGACTAATTGGAGGTCTGTACACAATCATGTCCACCTTTATTATCTCATTTTGTTCGTTATTATTTGAGGCAATTGTTCGGGGCATATGTCCCATGACACCCATGGTCGATCCATTCACTCAGTTATTTTTATTACCCAGGGCAGCTAACCCTCTAACCAAACACGCTGAGCTACCGTGCCGACTTAACCACGACACGATTGCTCGCCCACGCTCCTTTGTGTAGCACTTGTTAAGCTTGAACCATTTGTTGTGTCTGGCCACTCGTCTAATACAGGATGCCCAGGAAGCTGTTTTCTCGGATCGCTAGACAACAATTCAAGCAAATCAAATTAATGGAGTTTAATACAGTAAGTTCAAATAATAAAAGGGTGTCCACGATAAGACTCCAACATTTGAACTCACAAAATCTGACAGGAAACACAATTTATTGACGAAGAAACACAGGGAAATCATACAGCAGCTCATCAAGTTATCATACACAGGTGGACGGTTCAGTACACTTGAACATGGGCGCCACGGGTAGCGCGAAGAATATCAAGTCTATAATCGATTTCACCGGCCGGAGTGGCCGTGCGGTTCTAGGCGCTTCAGTTTGGAACCACGTGACCGCTACGGTCGCAGGTTCGAATCCTGCCTCGGGCATGGATGTGTGTGATGTCCTTAGGTTAGATAGGTTTAATTAGTTCTAAGTTCTAGGCGACTGAAGACCTCAGAAGTTAAGTCGCAAAGTGCTCAGAGCCTTTTGAACCATTTTGATCCCAGACTTACCACCACCTTGCCCTTTCGCAACACTCCCAGTAGCCAAAATCTGATCACACCACTTCTTTATAGTCTTGAACAACGGGGGCGCTTTGTTGTAAACTCGACGAATGTTTCTTTGCATTTGGGTCGCCGATTTTGTCTCTGCATACCACTAGACGACTCCTGCACGCTCCTTCATATCCTCCATTTTGCTAAAACAATTGATTGCAGCTCCACTAGGCGTATCAAATTTGTACACCACAAACTTGCTGAGTTGCTCTGTCTGCCCCTTCAGGATTCACAGGTCCACCATCTGAAATGAGAAACATATGGGATATTAATATGTTGGAATCTCATTGTGGATTCGCTGTACTTAACTTTGCGTATTCACAAAGGTGTGTCGGAAGCAAATGGCGTCATGCAAATAATCAGTGTCCTTTGGTATATACAGGGTGTTACAAAAAGGTACTGCCAAACTTTCAGGAAACATTCCTCACACACAAAGAAAGAAAATATGTTTGTGGACATGTGTCTGGAAACGCTTACTTTCCATGTTAGAGCTCATTTTACTACTTCTCTTCAAATCACATTAATCATGGAATGGAAACACACAGCAACAGAACGTGCCAGCGTGACTTCAAACACTTTGTCACAGGAAATGTTCAAAATGTCCTCCGTTAGCGAGGATACATGCATCCACCCTCCGTCGCATGGAATCCCTGATGCGCTGATGCAGCCCTGGAGAATGGCGTATTGTATCACAGCCGTCCACAATACCAGCACGAAGAGTCTCTACATTTAGTACCGAGGTTGCGTAGACAAGAGCTTTTAAATGCCCCCGTAAATGAAAGTCAAGAGGGTTGAGGTCAGGAGAGCGTGGAGGCCGCGGAATTGGTCCGCCTCTACCAATCCATCGATCACCAAATCTGTTGTTGAGAAGCGTACGAACACTTCGACTGAAATGAGCAGGAGCTCCATCGTGCATTAACCACATGTTGTGTCGTACTTGTAAAGGCACATGTTCTAGTAGCACAGGTAGAGTATCCCGTATGAAATCATGATAACATGCTCCATTGAGCGTAGGTGGAAGAACATGGGGCCATATCAAGATATCACCAACAATGCCTGCCCAAACTTTCACAGAAAATCTGTGTTGATGACGTGATTGCACAATTGCGTGCGGATTCTCGTCAACCCACACATGTTGATTGTGAAAATTTACAGTTTGATCACGTTGGAATGAAGCCTTATCTTAAAGAGAACATATGCCCTGAAATGAGGATTGACACATTGTCGGATGAACCATTCGCAGAAGTGTACCCGTGGAGGCCAATCAGCTGCTGATAGTGCCTGCACACGCTGTACACAATACGGAAACAACTGGTTCTCCTGCAGTACTCTCCATACAGTGACGTGGTCAACGTTACCTTGTAAGCAGCAACTTGTCTGACGCTGACATTAGGGTTATCGTAAACTGCACGAAGAATTGCCTCGTCCATTGCAGGTGTCCTCGTCGTTCTAGGTCTTCCCCAGTCGCGAGTCATAGGCTGGAATGTTCCGTGCTCCCTAAGACGCCGATCAATTGCTTCGAACGTCTTCCTGTCGGGATACCTTCGTTCTGGAAATCTGTCTCGATACAAACGTACCGCGCCACGGCTATTGCCGCGTGCTAATCCATACAGCAAATGGGCATCTGTCAACTTCGCATTTGTAAACATTGCACCGACTTCAAAACCACGTTCGTGATGAACACTAACCTGTCGATGCTACGTACTGATGTGCTAGATGCTAGCACTGAAGAGCAATAAGTCGCATGTCAACACAAGCACGGAAGTCAACATTACCTTCCTTCAATTGGGCCAACTGGCGGTGAATCGAGGAAGTACAGTACATACTGACGAAACTAAAATGAGCTCTAACACGGAAATTAATCGTTTCCGGACACATGTCCACATAACATCTTTTCTTTATTTGTGTGTGAGGAATGTTTCCTGAAAGTTTGGCCGTACCTTTTTGTAACACCCTTTACAATTTCAATGCAAGCAAAAACAATACAGTTCATAAGTCACTGCTGTAGCGTTTGTTATCGCAGCTCGTCTTCCACTCTGCCGTGGCTAGGCGGCGCGGCGCTTGCATTCTCTCCGTACAGAGGCTGCTGCTGTCTCGGTGTCGTCCCAGAGATGCGTTCGTCAGCGCTCTATTGGCTGACGTTCTCTCACGGCCATCTCTGCTCTTTTGTTCATGATAGTGGTGGCGGCACTTGTCGTTACACTGGAAAACCATCCACTGTTTCTATTTCGCTTCTTTTGTTTTCACAGTTCAGTACATTTTCTTCCCGTTTTCAAACTGCGTGTGTGTCCAGTTTTTGACTGGCTGTCCAGTGTGCTCTCTTACCACTAAATCTGAGGGGGATGTGACGGGGAACTTCCCTTGTGAGTAGCGACTTTGACTTAGATATGATGTCATTGCTGGTAGCTGACAGGTGGACTCGGAAGCGAGAGTTTATCATCTGTTTACGACAGAACGCTAATTGGCTTTTTAAATCATAGCTGCGTAATTCAGGGAACGAAATGTCTTTCGAAATTGTTTTTTCTGCTTACGTATCGTAAAATAAGGATGGCGTGCCTTATCGCCTTTGTGCCACTCCAGTTAGTATCCTTAATACCAGTACAGTGCTGCCACATTTCCTTGGTTTCTGGTAGCGATCGCTTGAAGACGAGCTGCTGACATGTGATTCATTTTGCATTCAGATCATACTGTGCGCCATAGGTCAGGTGCCATAGTCGGCATTGCTTAATGATGTATTTCACTTCGGTTATACGTAATTTATAACAGTGAGCATCACTTATACGTGACCTCTCACGCTGTTAATCTAACACGAGTCGATTAAGAGTCCCACACACGACAGATACATCACCGGCAATGTTGTGAGCAATACAGCCTGCAATCGGCCACACAACACACATTACCCAGCAATTTCAACGAGCATTTCGAACGCCACTATGTCAGGAAATCCTCTTATCTAAATTTATCTGCCATGATTAGCAAAACTCAGTACGTCGATTATTTCTGGAAAACAAAGCGCTGAAACCTGTTAAAACTGTTTTGGAATGTTTCAGGTTGTAAAACCGTAAAATATCAACTACGATGGTGACCAAATTTCAACAGTATCCTCTTCATCTTTTCTTTCCGTACCTTCATAGTCTCCGGATCTGGAAACATGCAACTCCTTTTTGTGGGGCTGTATTAAAGGCAAGGTGTTCAGCAATAACTCCAAAACCACAGCCATTCAGCAGGTCATCGACAGCATCGATGTTCTGACACTTCAGCGGGTCATGCAGAATTTTCGCTATTCGTCTGCGCCACACCATCGCCAATCATGGCAGGCATATCGAACATGTCATAGCATAAATCATTTTACATGTTCAATAAAGTTTGCGCACGCCGTAGTTTGCAACCAATTTACGTTTTTTTCATACAGTTCAATAATTGTCACCCCATACATCTACATTTATACTCTGTAAACCACGGTGAAGTGCATGGCAGAGGGTATGTCCAATTGTACCAGCTATTAGCGTTTCTTCTTGTTCCATTTACGTATAGAGTGCGGGAAGAATGATTGATTAAATGCGTCTGTGTCTGCAGTAATAACTCTAGTCTTATGTTCCCGATTCCTTTTTCAGCGAAGCGTAGGGGACTGTAGTTTATTCTTAGAGTAATCATTTAAAGCCGCTTTTTGAAGATTAAAATAGACATTCTCGGGATAGTTTACGTCTGTCTTCTAGAGTCTTCCAGTTTAGTTCCTTCAGTATCTCTGTGACTCTCTCCCATGGTTAAACAAACCTGTGATCTTTCGTGCTGCCCTTCTTCCATATACGTTCCATATCCCCGCTTAGCCCTGTTTGGAACGAGTCCCACACGCATGGGCAATATTCGCAGGCTGGTCGCACGAGTAGTATGTAAACAATCTCCTTCATAGACTAATTGCGCTTCCCTAGTATTCTGCCAATAAACTGAAGTCTGCCATCTGCCTTACCCACGACTGAGTCTATGTGATCATTCCAGTTCGTGTCCCTACAAAGTGTTACACCCAGGTATTTGTATGAGTTGGCCGATTCCAACAGTGACTCACTGATATTACAGTCATAGGATTCTACTTTTTGCTTTCTTTTGTGAGGTGCACAATTTTACATTTATGAACATTTAAAGCAGGTTGCCAATTTCTGCTCCACATTCAAATCTTATCAAGATCTGACTGAATATTCATGCAGCTTCTTTCAGATATTACTTTGTTATACAAAACTGCATCATCTGCAAAAAGCTCCGCATTACTATTAATATTGTATGCAAGGTCATTAATACACAACATGAGCAGCAAGGGTCCGAACACATTTCCCTAGAGTACACTCGAAGTTACGTCTGCATCTGACGATATCTCTCCGCCTATTCTGAATAACACAGGCGCTGCACTGTCGTTGTCCGCTGATTCTGGACAAGCACCTTTCAAGTAAAATGTCTTCCCTGTACGGAACTATACGTAATGGATATACGAGTACAGGTTGTAGACACATGGTTGCTGACATATGGAAGTTTGGGTCTGGCTGTGAGTCGCGCACAGATAGGCAAATGCTACAGCCGGCATAGTAGCTCAGCGTATTTGGTCAGAGAGCTGCCTGGCCTCTGTAACAAAAAAGTGTGTGGAAGGATCACCAAACGAACTTGACCAGATGTCATGTGACGTCCGCAACGACCAAACACAACGGAAAATTAAAAAAAAGAAAGTAAGGGGACCGGTCCGTCACAAATTTTCATGGTCATCATTCCATTATACAGCTGATAGTTACCCATATTCACAAATGTGAATACATTTTACGTATTTCATAACGTCTGTAGTTGCTGCAGTGCATGTCTGAAGGAACATTGCATCGTAATTCAGAATAACACAGGAGCTGCAATATTGACTGAACTACTAGTTTCGGAACTGCTGAGTACTTGGCTGTTGTATGTAAAGGTAAAATGAGCATTGGGTTTGTAACGGATGAATTCAACTGATACGTAGATATTCTCGTTGCATAATTCCCCTCAGTAGACAATTTTTCTAGAGTTCTCACAACCTCTGGGAAATTTTGAGAAAATAGTCTGATGGATTTATATTTTTCAGACCATCTCGTCTCACACATTCTTGTTAAATTGGGAGCGTATTTCTGACGTGTACTCGATTCTCCAAAAACGTTTATAGTGCCTTTCACAGTGGCAACAGTATTCCTAATTCCCGGCACTGCGTCTGCATCGTTCACCACAAGGTTGAGTTTGTGGCTCGAGCAATGGACGTATGATGCTCGATAATATTTCCTTATTAAAATGGCTTGTACACCATCACTTGCACTAAATGTCTCGCCATCTATTGCTTGTCATAACCTGCACGTCAACTGCTATTAATCTACAGTTAGCGTCAGCTGTAACTAAAAAATTAATAGCTTAGGAGGAGAAAAGCATTTTACATTTAAATACGGTAGGAGAAACGATGTTGTTCGTTAGAAACTTCACATAGTTATAATCCCTTACTGCCTATTAGTGAATACGCTGTTCCTTGGCGACGTAACATGCCTGCGAATAGCAGAGCGGGTTGCTTATCGCTAAATTTATTATTTATATAAACTTCCCTATCGACAGTAACGTGCCGAAGACGAAACAATTACTCCCGGATCTGCGCGAACGAGTTCGAATATCTTCTAGGGGGAAGCAGCTGCCCCCCCCCCCCCTACCCATCGCTGGGTACGCCCATGATCACACCAGTCCCTCGCCTACATGTCGGATCTTACATACCTGCATCGGAGTTCCGCTACGTTGCATATGTTCTGCAGTAACGCCTTCAAACGAAACCTTTTTGATCGGACTTTGTATAAACACAGTTTCCGTAGAGGTGGGATATTTCTCGTTCTCGTTGATGTTGGCTAACTACAACACAGCACATACTCTGTACATTGTAAACAAGAAATTAACGTGAGCCCTTAGTAATACGTTCACTGCGTTATTATTTAAATTTATTGAGATCCCACTTGGTAAACAAATGTCAATTGTGAATGATGTGGACTGCTGACTGTTCTCTTTTGTCTTTGACACATTTCCTAATTACTGATAAAAACCCCTTGCCGTGAGACTACTTTTAAAAACCATATACCCAATAGGAATAAATGACGAATGTTCCAGATCCACACGAATCACGTGTAAATATTGATTTTTATGCGAATAAACAAACAGAAGTTTATTTCTTTTATACGCAGATCTGTAACGCAGAAAGAAAAGGTAATATTCACTATTCTTTTGCCAGAATGTTTGGCTCTCTGTATGACAAACTGTCTGCGAAAAACTTCAGGCTACAGCGCTGAGTGCCGCAAGTTCGAATGTCAAATCTTTGACCTTTAAAAATAGTGTCATATCACTGGCTGGAAAAATTTGCGGGGATTATTTCTGTAAAGATACAGGTGACAGAGAGCTAGGGCAATCGATGTTGTTATTTACAAAACAATACATTACTTGAGTTAATAAATTTTGTTTTTAGTTTATGTGAGAATTCTGTACGACTGATGCGCAACTTTCAGTCGCGTCCGCTACGAGATTGTTTTTCCCGCCACGTATGGTTTACTCTCGGAGCATTTTCCCGCGACGAATAATTGTTCTTTGAACGGCGTATGTATACGAACAGCTGTGCTTCGCGACACTTGTGTTGTTTGCTCTGTCTTCGACAGTTACATACGAGGCGAATCTGAAGCTTCCAAGTATTCTATACAAGAGTTCTACAAGAGAAGCTTTTATTTTGGGTTTCCAGCGACCAGCAGAATGTTTTTCGGCGAAAAGGTAAGAGATACTCAACTTTCATTATCACTAGCGATGTGCTCATAGGTAGTTGGGAAAATGTGTGATGTTTGCGTTCTTTGAGGATGCTCGCAGTTTCTGCAGCTTATGCGACATTCATATCCTTCACAATCACCCATAGGTGAAATACCTACGGTACTGAAATGCTGTTTCTTTCGGTTTTCAGTGGCTTGGAATGGATGACAAACTAGCTGCGGATGTTTTTAATGTTCTCGTCAGTTTTTCGTAGCTAATTTAGTGTCTGACAAGCTAATGGTCGTAACTTGCAAACATTCTGTTAATGCTGCTAACTGCCTTGTACGTTTAGTACCGCTGAACTGGTGCAATAGTTCCATGAAGCGTTTTCTCTAGAATGCGTTTAGTCAGTCCTGGCACTATGTGCAATAAATGCAAATTATTCGTTAGCAGGTTGCGTAAGAGTTTCATGTGTTTATTTTTGACAGCGTATACGAGCGCGCAAGCTCGCACGTGCCAACACGTACACACGCTCGCATGTGTGTGTGTGTGTGTGTGTGTGTGTGTGTGTGTGTGTGTGTGTGTGTGTGTGTGTGTGTGTTTGTATTTCTCAATATTAATTTTGCTCCCACACCCCGACCCCTTTTCAGGATGTAAGATTAGTTTCGACTCCAATTTAAAAAAAAAAATCGGATTCCTCTGTTGCAAGTTTGAACTCACAAATATAACGCAGGTTTCCATCAGTTACGTAGTTTCACGCCATAATATAATAAATAGTAGTTGCCTTATGTTTGGCGATCCTTTCTGAGACTCTATATGTTAATGTGTGGTTGCAATTGTGTGGTTGTAGATTATATCGTGAAAATTATTGGCCTACAAATTCTGCCTGCTCTGCCTGCTCTGTTTAGTCATTTTGATTTAGTGACCGCTTTTTCTCTGCAGTTTTTCACTGAACCATACAACCATCCCCAACAGGCATTCAGATACTCCCGATCTCTGCTGAAAGCCCAATGGAATCTTTCAATACATATACAGCAGAGTTGGTATCTCGGTAATAAGTGCATATCGCGCCTCTAGCTCACAGTTACAACACAATGCAAACCGTCCCTCTGCAATATTTGTTGATCACAATCGTGATCTGGTGAACCTAGAACAACTTCATCTTAATAATTCTAAACTGCAGGTTATCAGAAAGCTTAGGTGCTCCCGTATTTACAGCAAACGTGGCAGGGCACGTGAAAAACCGGCAAGAAAATCGAAATCGCGGAAAAGAATGAGACGGCGTAAGAAGCAGCGGTCTTTCAGGTACGAATACGTAATCTTGGAAGTATAGTCGAAGAACATTCGCCGTTATCTAACTTCCTGCAATTGTAAAATCTAGTTTACTTTTCAAGGAATAATTGTTTGAAACAGGGTTGCGGCAACTGTCCCAGATGCTCAGTGGGCTCCAACCACTTTTGAGGAGACGGGTGTGCGACACCTCGGTGCGTGAACTTCGCCGCCTTCGGTGAGTGAACTTCGTTTGAAACTCGAACATTTGTGTCATGCAGGTCAATGTGAAATACCCACACTATTGTGTCTTTGTGCTACAACAGTCACCGTGGGGCGAAACGTCTCTACACCATATATGTGTATGCATTCCAAATCACAAAATTCCTGTCTTCATACGTAAACATCATATACTCGTTTTCTGCTCAACTAAGACAACCCAGAAGACTGAGTACCAGAATCTACGCAGATTTTGAGCAGTCTGTCAGAATCATTTAATATGAGTAACGCCAGGATCACTAAACACGATCGTCGTCGTACTGAGAAAGGGAAAATTTGTGACAGGAACTAATTAACCTTAAACGGCAGCATTTCAGAACGGAAGTGAGACGTATTTATCAATTTAATCCACTAATACACTACTGGCCATTAAAATTCCTACACCACGAAGATGACGTGTTACAGACACGAAATTTAACCGACAGGAAGAAGATGGAGTGATATGAAAATGATTAGCTTTACAGAGCATTCACACAAGGTTGGCGCCGGTGGCGACACATGCAACGTGCTGACATGAGGAAAGTTTCCAACCGATTTCACATACACAAACAGCAGTTGACCGGCGTTGCCTGGTGAAACGTTGTTGTGATGCTTCGTGTAAAAAGGAGAAATGCGTACCATCACGTTTCCGACTTTGATAAAGGTCGAATTGTAGCCTATCGCGACTGCGGTTTATCGTATCGTGACATTGCTGCTCGCGTTGGTAGAGATCCAATGACTGTTAGCAGAATATGAAATCGGTGGGTTCAGGAGGGTAATACGGAACGCCGTGCTGCATCCCAGCGGCCTCGTATCACTAGCAGTCGAGATGACAGGCATCTTATCCGCACGGCTGTAACGGATCGTGCAGCAACGTCTCGATGCTGAGTCAACAAATGGGGACGTTTGCAAGAAAAGAACCATCTGCCCGAACAGTTCGACGACGTTTGCAGCAGCACGGACTATAAGCTCGGAGACTGTGGCTGCGGTTACCCTTGACGCTGCATCACAGACAGGAGCGACTGCGATGGTGTATTCGACGACGAACCTGGGTGCACGAATGGCAAAACGTCATTTTTTCGGATGAATCCAGGTTCTGTTTACAGCATCATGATGGTCGCATTCGTGCTTGGCGACATTGCGGTGAACGCACATTGGAAGCGTGTATTCGTCATCGCCATTCTGGCGTATCACCCGGCGTGATGGTATGGGGTGCCATTGGTTACACGTCCCGGTCACCTCTTGTTCGCATTTCAATAGTGGACGTTACATTTCAGATGTGTTACGACCCGTGGCTCTACCCTTCATTCGATCCCTGCGAAACGCTACATTTCAGCAGGATAATGCACGACCGCATGTTGCAGGTCATGTACGGGCCTTTCTGGATTCAGAAAATGTTCGACTGCTGCCCTGGCCATCACATTCTCCAGATCTCTCAGCAACTGAAAACGTCTGGTCAATGGTGGCCGAGCAACTGGCTCGTCACCACTACTCTTGATGAACTGTTGTATCGTGTTGAAGCTGCACGGGCAGCTGTACCTGTAGACGCCATCCAAGCTCTGTTTGACTCAGTGCCCAGGCGTATCGAGGCCGTTATTACGGCCAGAGGTGGTTGTTCTGGGTACTGATTTCTCAGAATCTATGCACCCAAATTGCGTGAAAATGTAATCACATGTCAGTTGTAGTATAATATATTTGTCCAATGAATACCCGTTTATCATTTGCATTTCTTCTTGGTGTAGCAATTTTAATGGCCAGTAGTGTATAAATCAGTAATAATATTGCAACAGAATTTTTGTGGTGATCATACCTACATCAGCCAAAGTCATAAACTATCATTTTCTGTTCAGTACAGCTACTCCTCTTTACTCAAGTCTGCGTAATCAATCAGTACATGACCGAAATTACAGAATTTCTGTATCACAAACTTCAAATCGCTAAACACACTGACGGAAAAAAAAGTCGCAACCAAGAGGGAGTCGTGTGACATAAACGATTGTTGGTAGGCGAGTTTCTGTATCTGAAAAATGACACGTATTCTAATTTCTTGCCAGTCGCCTAAGAGTGGCGATAATAACGCCACAGTGAGACAGAAAATTAGCTTTCCTTTAAATACGAGCTGTAACGGTCGTGAGCGTTTGTAACGTTTGAGACTGGACGCGATGAGTTGATGTTAGTCAAGACTGCCTTTAAGTGGGGCAGGACGTCAAACGGGCCGACTTGGAGCAGGAGAGGCATCACAGGACATTTTAATTTCCAGTGTCTATACTTTTACAAATAAATTCATAAAACTTTGTCGGCATCACCAGGAAGAATTCAGGATTTACACTCATTGCAGTGGAAGTTCGAAAACATAACAAATTTTTTTTATGTGTGAAATTTCATCATTTCTTACACTTACTAATGGATGCATTTGTTGCTATAGGTACACTTTTCTTCATAAGTTAGAGAGATTCTTCGATGAACTTTCCACAACATACTTACCATACTTACAGGTGTATAAAACTCTAGAATTTATTTAATTTATGAAAAAACGAATTATCTGCTGTATTTTATACTTCATGTTTCGAAAAAACACAAATTTTGTAGTTAATTAACTCAGTTTTTACCACAGTTTTTAATAGATTTGGAAAATTCTAGAGTTTCATACACCTTTAAGTATGTTTTGTATGCTGTGCAAAATTCATCGAACCATCTCTCTTACTTCTGAAGAAAAGTGTACCTATAGCGTCAAATGCTGCCATTGGTAAGTGAAAAAGATGATGAAATTTCACATGTAAAAAAAATTACTTCGTTATGTTTTCGAACTTCCACTGCTACGAGTGTGAATCCTGAATCCTCCCTGGTCATTCTGACAAAATTTTATGAATTTATTTGTAAAAGTATAGACAGTGGAAATTAAAATGTCCTCTGGTGCCTCTCCCGCTCCAAGTCGGCCCGTTTGGCGTCCTGCCCCCCTTAAGGCAACAAAGATGCCATTATCAACACCCCACTGAGTTTGAACGAGGTCGTGTGATTGGGCTTTGAGAAGCTGGATGTTCCTTCTACGATACTGCAGAAATACTTGGCAGGAATGTAGGCACTGTACATGACTGCTAATTGCGTTGGTGACGAGAATGTAAGCCGGCCGTTGTGGCCGAGCTGTTCTAGGCGCTTCAGTCTGGAACCGCGCGACAGCTACGGTCGCGGGTTCGAATCCTGCCTCGGGCATGCATGTGTGTGATGTCCTTAGGTTAGTTAGGTTTAAGTAGTTCTAAGTTCTAGGGAGTGATGTGATGACCTCAGATGTTAAGACCCATAGGGCTCAGAGCCATTTCAACCATTTTTTTTTCTTTTCTTTTTAACGAGAATATAAGGTGCCAAGAAGACCGTGCTCCAGTCGGCCACGTGGCACTACCGAGAACGAAGACCATCGTGTTCAGTGCATGGTTTTGGTGCGTCCTGCATCTGCAGTAGCAATCTGAGCAGTAGTTGGCACCACAGTCACGCAACGAACTATAATAAATAGGTTACTTTCAGGACAGGTCCAAGCCAGACGCGCTGTATAGTTTATTCCACTGACCCCAAAACACAGCCATTTTCAACTTCAGTGGTGTCAACCGAGAGCTCATTGGAGGCCAGAGTGGAGGTATGTTGCGTTTACCAAAGAAAGCCGGTTCTGCCTCAGTGCAAGTGATGGCTGTGTGTTGGACAGAAGCGAGCCAGTTGAGGCCTGCAACCAAGCCATTTACGTGCTACACAGTCTGGTGATTCGACCTGTTGTAGTGCCATTCTTGAACAGCATTGCAGGAGACGTTTTCCAACAGGATAACGCTCGCCAACATACCATTGTTGTAAACCAAGGTGGTCGTCTACATGTTGCCTTGGCCTGCTCAATCACCAGACCAGTTTGTAATGACACCATCGGACAACAACTTCAGCGTTGCCTGCAAATAGCATTAACTGTCTCTGTACTGACCGACAAAGTGCAACAGGCATGGATAGAACTCTCCCTCACAATCTGACATCCGGCACCTGCACAAAATATTGCATGTAAATGTGCATTTTTGCATGCAATATTCTGGCGCATACACTGATTGTTAATGCACTAGATTTCACATTTGCAATGGCTCATCTCGCACTTACATTACCCCAGCTTTGGTATACCGCTCACGGTCTGTCGAACTTCGTTCGCAGTTCACTAATACGATCTCCATTTATACTGATGGCTCTAAGACCAATGACGGTGACGGGTGTTCTTTTATTGTAGGGGCACACAGTTTCAAATACCGGCTCTGTGGCCATTGTTCGGTCTTCACAGTTGAGCTATTTGCCCTCTACCAGGCTGTTCCTTACAGCTGCCACCGCCGACATTCTGCTTACGTCATCTGCTCTGATTCCCTGCGCGCCATCCAGAGCCTCAGTGATCCGTATCCGGTTCACCCCTTTCGTTCACCGGATCCGACGCTCTCTTCAGCAGCTGGTGGACGACGGTTCTCCGGTTACCTTTATGTGGGTTCCTGGCCATGTCTGTATCCCTGGGAACGAAGCTGCAGATGCCGCGGCCAAGGCTGCAGTCCTCCAGCCTCGGACAGCTTCTTGTTGTGTCCCTTCATCAGATTGTAGCAGGTTCATTTGTCAGCGCATTTTATCGCTGTGGCGTGCCGATTGGTCTACACTTACTGAAAACGAGCTTCGGGCCTCGAAACCTCTCCCCACGGCTCGGACGACCTCTTCACGCCCTTCTCGGCGGGTCGTTTTGGCCCGGTTACGGATCGGACACTGCCGGTTCAGCCACCGCCATCTGCTGACGGCTGCGCCGGCGCCGTTCTGCCCGTGTGGGCAAGTGCTGACGGTCCGCCACATTTTAACGTCCTGTCCGAAGTTTAATACACTGCGCGTTGATCTTGGCCTGCCACATACTCTGGATGACATTTTAGCGGATGACCCGGGAGCAGCTGCTCGCGTTCCTCGTTTTATCCACTTGACAAACCTGTCTAAGGACACTTGATTATGCTGTTTTCTTTTAACCCCCTGCCTGTTAATGTGCCTTTTTTAGTGTTGTCCCTTTTAGCTGCTGTTTTAACATTGTGCCTCGCAGTGCATTCATAACTTAGTCTGGGCGCTAATCACCACTGTAGTTGTGCGCCCTAAAACCACAAAAAAACTTACATTACCATGTGAGCTTGCAAATCACTTACATATGTTATGAAGACAAATGTATTCGCGAAATTTCATTACTCTACATTAATTATTTTTTGGTGTTGCATTTTTTCCCATCAGTGTGCTTTCAATAGCCTGATGTACCTAAGCACTACATTGCAACACTGTTCGACACAAATTTCGAATTACATATCATCTTTATAGGAACAATAGTTCAGGGACACAAATATGATTAGGCCAGTATAGAACAAATGTAATATAAGGAACCTGGCACATCAGCGTCACATGTCTTTTAATGAATGTCATCGGTCGTTTTATGCTGCTGAAAACGCTTCCCGAAAGTCGGAAAAACAACCATAACACATCACTGTATAGATATCTGCACCTATTAAAAAATACTGATAGCAAGGAGTTGTGCTTTGTCAGACTCCTTTATCCAGCATAACGATGTGCTCAGGGTTCCATCCTGAGCGTCGTCCTCTTTGCTAACACCGGTAAGGGGGTTAGGACGTCAAACGGCCCGACTTGGAGCAGGAGAGGCACCACAGGACATTTCAATTTCCACTGTCTATACTTCTACAAATAAATTTATAAAACTTTGTCAGCATGACCAAGAAGGATTCAGGATTCACACTCTTAGCAGTGGATGTTCGAAAACATAACGAAATAATCTTTTTACTTGCGAAATTTCATCATTTTTTTCACTTACTAATGGCAGCATTTGTTGCTATAGGTACACTTTTAGAGAGATTCTTCGATGAATTTTGCACAGCATGGAAACCATACTTAAAGGTGTATGAAACTCTAGAATTTTCCAAATCTATTAAAAACTATGGTAAAAATTGAGGTAATTAACTATAACATTTGTGTTTTTTCTAAACATGATGTTTAAAATATAACAGCTCATTCGTTTTTCCATAAATTTAATAAATGCTAGAGTTTCATACACCTGTAAGTATGGTATGTATGCTGTGGAAAATTCATCGAAGAATCTCTCTAACTTATGAAGAAAAGTGTACCTATAGCAACAAATGCAGCCATTAGTAAGTGTAAAAAATTATGAAATTTCACACGTAAAAAAAATTGTTATGGTTTCCAACTTCCACTGCAATGAGTGTGAATCCTGAATCCTTCCTGGTGATGCTGACAAAGTCTTATGAATTTATTTGTAAACGTATAGACACTGGAAATTAAAATGTTCTGTGATGTCTCTCCTGCTCCAAGTCGGCCCGTTTGACGTCCTACCCCCCTTAATTCTATAATGGCATCTCCGGCTTCCTTTTCGTTGAAAATTTTGCCATTTATTGGATTTCCCCACGGACCTGTCTCATTGAGCGGTGTCTTCAGCGCTGTCTCGATCGTCTTTGCTCATGGAGCATCGACAATTGCTTTCGTTTTTCCACCGACAAAACAGTTTGTATGAATTTCTGGGGGCGCAGTTTGTTTCTTCCACTGTCTTTACATCTTGGCCCTGTTGATCTTCCGTTCGTTGAAACTACGAAATTAATGAGACTCATTCTCGATAGGACACTTTCTTGGTCCTCTCACATGTCTTACCTGGCAGCCGGCTGTATGCAGTCGCTCAACGTCCTTCGTGTCCTCAGTGGTATTTCCTGGGGAGCAGATTGAACCACCCTCCCCCCTTTGGACTGGTCCCTTATCCGCTCGAAACTAGAGTATGGGTGTTTTGTTTATGCATCTGCAGATCCGTCCTTCTTATGTCCTCTCAATACTGCCCACAATCGTGGAGTGCGTTTGGCCATGGTCACCTTTTACACATCTACATCTGCATCTACATTTATACTCCGCAAGCCACCCAACGGTGTTGCGGTGGGCGCTTTACGTGCCACTGTCATTACCTCCCTTTCCCGTTCCAGTCGCGTATGGTTCGCGGGAAGAACGACTGCCGGAAAGCCTCCGTGCGCGCTCCAATCTCTCTGATTTCACATTCGTGATCTCCTCGGGAGGTATAAGTAGGGGGAAGCAATATATTCGATACCTAATCCAGAAACACACCCTCTCGAAACCTGGACAGCAAGCTACACCGCGATGCAGAGCGCCTCTCTTGCAGAGTCTGCCACTTGAGTTTGTTAAACATCTCCGTAACACTATCACGCTTACCAAATAACCCTGTGACGAAACGCGCCGCTCTTATATGGATCTTCTCTACCTCCTCTGTCAACCCGATCTGGTACGGATCCCACACTGATGAGCAATACTCAAGTATAGGTCGAACGAGTGTTTTGTAAGCCACCTCCTTTGTTGATGGACTACATTTCCTAAGGACTCTCCCAATGAATCTCAACTTGGTACCCGCCTTACCAACAATTAATTTTATATGATCATTCCACTTCAAATCGTTCCGCACGCATACTCCTAGATATTTTACAGAAGTAACTGCTACCAGTTTGTTCCGCTACCGTATAATCATACAATAAAGGATCCTTCTTTCTATGTATTCGCAATACATTACATTTGTCGATGTTAAGGGTCAGTTGCCACTCCCTGCACCAAGTGCCTATCCGCTGCAGATCTTCCTGCATTTCGCTACAATTTTCTAATGCTGCAACTTCTCTGTATACTACAGCATCATCCGCGAAAAGCTGCATGGAACTTCCGACACTATCTACTAGGTCATTTATATACATTGTGAAAAGCAATGGTCCCATAACACTCCGCTGTGGCACGCCAGAGGTTACTTTAACGTCTGTAGACGTCTCTCCATTGAGAACAACATGCTGTGTTTTGTTTGCTAAAAACTCTTCAATCCAGCCACACAGCTAGTCTGATATTCCGTAGGCTCTTACTTTGTTTATCAGGCGACAGTGCGGAATTGTATCGAACGCCTTCCGGAAGTCAAGGAAAATAGCATCTACCTGGGAGCCTATATCTAATATTTTCTGGGTCTCATGAACAAACAAAGTGAGTTGGGTCTCATACGATCGCTGTTTCCGGAATCCATGTTGATGCCTACAGAGTAGATTCTGGGTTTCCAGAAACGACATGATACGCGAGCAAAAAACATGTTCCAAAATTCTACAACAGATCGACGTCAGAGATATACGTCTTTAGTTTTGCGCATCTGCTCGACGACCCTTCTTGCCTACCACCGTAACTTTCTCCTCAGCAGATACCTGTGAAATTTGTCCGCCATGCGTGGCTGCCCATCCTATGCCTACTTCTTCGATGACTTCTTTGACCACCAGAATGGGGCAAGTTAAATTTTTGACGAAATAATTAACAGCCAATCAAAATATTACGGAACACAGAATCAACAATTATAGTGATACCATACATGGCAATTCTCAAAGAATGCGCAGCACACACCTACAGCAACAACAGTAATATAGAAAGTAACACCAAAACAGAAATCATATAACGAACCACTGCATAATCCTACAGTGCATTCTTTTAGAATTTTCATGTGTGGTACGCTCAAATTGTCGACTTCACGTTCCTTTATTACGCCATTTTCATTAGGTGTGGGCCCTTAATCTCTTTAGGATTTACCTATATGGTACCGCTTCCTGTACTACTACAAAAAAGCGATAATGGAATCGACAATTAGAATTGAGCTATACAGCTCACTTCTGGTTATCGATCCCAAGATTTGTTATTTTTTCGTTACTTGTGCAGTATTTTCTCTTTTAGAAATTCTGTGTTGCTTACTACTTTTTTCCCGCTATGTCCTGCTTACGTTTCCCATGAGTTACTATTTCTTTCATTTTGCGGTGGTTGTGTTAGAGTTTGGTTTGTGCCCTTTCAAAACCCACACCCCCCTAAGATTCAATACTTGTTATTAAGAACTGCCGCTATTCCATAATACTACGAGTTTACTATGCTTGGTGCTGCAGTGAAGTGTAAAGGTAGTCTCCGGTTCTTTCACTTACTGGCGTAAAATATGACAATAATTCAGGCACTGAGAACCAGAAGTGCCCAAAGCACATTTGCAAAGTTTAGGGAAAAACAGATATTTGTGAAAATCAAATTTGTCAGGAAACCACCAGTCTCATAGCTGTGATTTTTTTAACATCCCATATTTCCAATTAATATAGTTAAATATTTATCATTCTTATTATTATACACCTCACAGGCCTTTATCTGACGACGCGAAGCATGTATGACTATTTGTTCCTCCTGTTCTTCCAGTACTTTTTCATTCGTTGGCTAAAGACCCTCTTCCTTTCTTCGGTCCACTTTGATCTTTCGGTTTTAGGTGCTCTGACATTACTTCCCAATTGTGTATTTTGTGTCTACAGACGCTTTTGTCTGTGATGTCCGCTGAATTAAACCGTGCTTCTTCCAGATCAATTTTGACGTGTGTCATCCAAGATGTAGTGGTTTTGAGCCTCTGTTTGTATCTTGAGTATTCTGATGGTGCGTCTGGTCTGTGGGAGTCTGCTTACGTGGACGTGGAATTTTAGTCGCCTTTCTCTGAAGTCCGCTGCGAGGTTGAAAGCCACTTCCTTTCGGCTGCTAATGAAGTAGTTAGGCAGCATCAACTGTAATTATAGGACGCTTCCTTACACCTCGCTGTTGCAAATGGACGTTGTGCCATTATACAGTCACAAATTTGAATAAGGTGAGCAGCTTAACAAAAAAAGCCACAGCCTGGGGCTTAGCCTGCGGCTAAGCCATGTCTCCGCAGTATCCTTTCTTTCAGGAGTGCTAGTTCTGCATGGTTCGCAGGAGAGCTTCTGTAAATTGTGGAAGGTAGGAGACGAGATACTGGCAGAAGTAAAGCTATGAGGACTGGGCGTGAGTCGTGCTTCGTAAGCTCAGATAGTAGAGCGCCTGCCCGCGAAAGGCAAAGGTCCCGAGTTCGAGTCTCGGTCGGGCACACAGTTTTAATCTGCCAGGAAGTTTCAAACCTGTGATCTTTCGTGCTGCCCTTCACCGTATACGTTCGATATCCCCTCTTAGCCCTATTTGGAACGAGTCCCACACGCATGGGCATTATTTGCAGACCAGTCGCACGTGTGATGTGTAAGCAATCTCCTTTGTAGACTGATTGCACTTCCCTAATATTCTGCCAATAAACCGAAGTCCACCATCTGCTTTACCCACCACTTAACCTATGTCATCATTCCAGTTCATGTCCCTACAAAGCCCAGGTATTTGTATGAGTTGACCGATTCCAAGAGTGACTTACTGATAATAGAGTCATAGGTTACTACTTTTTCTTTTTGTTTTATGTGGTGCACAATTTTACATTTCTGAACATTTAAAGCAAGTTGCGAATCCCTGCACCACATTCAAATCTTATCAAGATCTGACTGAATACTCATGCAGCGTCTTTCAGAAAGTACTTTGTTATACAAAACTGCATCATCTGCAAAAAGCCCCGCATTACTATTAATATTGTATGCAAGGTCATTAATACACAACATGAGCAGCAAGGGTTCCAACACACTTCCCTAGGGTCCACCTGAAGTTACGTCTACATCCTACGATGACTCTCCGCCTATTCTGAATAACACAGGCACGTCACTATCGTTGACCGCCGATTATGGACAAGCACCTTTCAAGTAAAATGTCCTCCCTGTACGGAACTATACATAATGGATGTACGAGTACAGGTTGTAGACACATGGTTGGTGACATATGGAAGTTTGGGTCTGGCTGTGAGTCGTGCACAGATAGGCAAATGCTACAGCCGGCATAGTAGCTCAGCGTATTTGGTCAGAGAGCTGCCTGGCCTCTGTAACAAAAAAGTGTGTGGAAGGATCACCAAACGAACTTGACCAGATGTCATGTGACGTCCGCAACGACCAAACACAACGATCAACTACGAACAACACGCAAAAAAAAAAAAAAAAAAACCAGGTGAGGAAACCGCTCGCGTTAAGCGGGAAATCTGGGTTCAAGTCCCGGTACGGCACAAGTTTTCATGGTCACCATTCCATTATACAGCTGATGGTTACCCTTATTCACAAATGCGAATACATTTTATGTATTTCATAACGGCTGTAGTCGCTGCATTGCATGTCCGAAGGAACATTGCATCGTAATTCAGAATAATACAGGAGCTGCAATACCGAATGAACCACTAGTTTCGAAACTGCTGAGTACTTGGCTACTGTATGTAAAGGTAAAATGAGCATTGGTTTTGTAACGGATGAATTCAACTGATACGTAGATATTCTCGTTGCATAATTTCTGTCTGTAGACAATTTCTCTAGAGCTCACGCAGCATCTGGGAAATGTTGAGAAAATAGTCTGACGGTTTTATAATTTTCAGACCATCTCGTCTCACACATTCGTGATAAAGTGGAAGCATATTTTCCGCGTGTAGTCGATTTTCTAAAAAGAGTTTGTAGCGTCGTTTACAATGACAACAGTGTCTGTAATTTCTGGCACTGCGTTTGCATCTTTTCCCACTAGGTTGAGTTTGTGGCTTGAGCAAAGAAATTGTGAGGATCGATAATATTTCTTTCTGAAAATGGCCTGTATACTGCTCTCTCTGCCTGCCATTGTAGAACAGCCATCGGAGACAAATGCT
This sequence comes from Schistocerca serialis cubense, assembly GCF_023864345.2. Lineage (NCBI taxonomy): Eukaryota > Metazoa > Arthropoda > Insecta > Orthoptera > Acrididae > Schistocerca > Schistocerca serialis. The sequence goes on from NW_026047617.1 coordinate 5,728,889, forward strand.
ACACATGCGATGGGTAGTTACCGGTCCACAGTGAAGGAGACGCCCCGTTCCTTGAAATGAGTCTGGCGTCGCAGATCCACCCGTATCTTGTGTCGAATCGCGACCAGCATGGAACTTGTACCATTTCACAACAGAAGTTTTCAATAGACGTGCTTCCCCGTAGACATTTTTCATTCTCCGAAGGACGTCTACCGTTGTTTGTCCTTCGGTAGCGAAGAAAAGAATAACTGCACATTGTTCCTGTTTGGACGCATTTGGTGATAACGTCGTCATAGTTCACGTTTCGGCATTTACTACACGCATGTCGGAAAGACACGAGTATCACACCAGCCCTCGTCTACTTGTCGGTGCTTATATACCCGCATCGGCCTTGCGCTACGTTGCATATGCGCTGCAGTAACGCCTTCAAGCGTAAATTTTTTGATCGGACCTTGTATAAACACAATTTTCCGTAGAGGTGGAATATTTCTCGTTCTCGTTGATGTTGGCTAACTACAACACAGCACATACACTGTACATTGTAAACAAGAAATTAATGTGAGCCCTCAGTAAGACGTTCACTGCGTTATCATTTAAACTTATTGAGATCCCACTGGGTAAACAAATGTCGATTGTGAATGATGTGGACTGCTGAGTGTTCTCTTTTGTCTTTGACACATTTCCTAATTACTGATAAAAACCCCTTGTCGTGAGACTACTTTTAAAAACCATATACCCAATAGGAATAAATCATGAATGTTCCAGATCCACACAAATCACGTGTAAATATTGATTTTTATGCGAATAAACAAACAAATTTCTTTCTTTAATATGCAGATCTGTAACGGAGAAAGAAAAAGTAATATTCACGATTCTTTTGCCAGCTATCTGTATGACAAACTGTCTGCGAAAAAATTGAGGTCGCAGCGCTGAGTCCCACAAGTTCGAATGTCGAACCGAACCTTTGACCTTTGTAAATAGTGCCATATCATTGGGTGGAAAATTTTGGGGGATTATTTCTAGAAAGATACAGCTTAACAGAGTGCTAGGGCAATCGACGTTGCTATTTACAAAACAATCCATTACTTCATTTAATAAATTTTATTTTTAGTTTATGTCAAAATTCTGTACGACTGATGCGCAACTTTCAGTCGCGTCCGCTACGAGATTGTTTTTCCCGCCACGTATTGTTTACTCTCTGAGCGTTTTCCCGCGACGAATAATTGTTCTTTGAACGGCGTATGTATACGAGCAGCTGTGCCTTCGCGACACTTGGGTTGTTTGCTCTGTCTTCGACAGTTACATACGAGGCGAATCTGAAGCTTCCAGTATTCTATACAAGAGTTCTACAAGACAAGCTGTTATTCTGGGTTTCCAGCGTCCAGCAGGAAGTTTTCTCGGTGAAAAGGTAAGAGATACTCAACTTCTGTAACTGATTCGTGATGAGTAGCGATGTGCTCATAGGTAGTTGGGAAAATGTGTGATGTTTGCGTTCTTCGAGGATGTTAAGGTTCTTCTGTTTTTATTAGACAAGTCAGCACATATGAACTGCTCACAGTTTCTCGTGTTTTGCAGTTTCTGCGACAGCCATCTCCTTCACAATCACCCATACTCAAAATCCAAACGGTAACTGAAATGGGGTCTAGTGCAGCAGGGGATACAACCCGTCGGCTTTGAACAATGACGTCATTCCTTAGTCATAGATCGTAATGTCTTCACTTCGAGGCATACATAATAAAGCAGTTCTGTGTTCTAATAAGCACTATCATTAAAATAATTGAATGTTAATCTAAAATCGATCGCTTGATATTCGGTACATCATTAAACATGTGATTTAATTGACTTAATTGTTCCCGCACCCATTAGAATATACACATTCTTCAGTAGCTGATAAGTGTTTTTTTGGCTTTTTGAAAAAAACATCTCACTAGATAGAATAAACTGATCCTAAGATACAGATGCTTCAGTAGCTGATAAGTGTTTTTTGGCTTTTTTAAAAAAAATCTCACGAGATAGAATAAACTGATCCTACTTTATTAAGCAATCAATAAAAAAACTAAACTAAAACATAACAGCTTCTGCTGTTATAAAAAAAACTAAACTGAAACATAACAGCTTTTGCTGTTATGTTTTACTTTAGTTTTTTTATTGATTGCTTAATAAAGTGGGATCGGTTTATTCTATCTTGTGAAATTTTTTTTTTAAAAAAGCCAAAAAACACTTATCAGCTACTGAAGGGAGCTACAACACTAAGAAGAATCGCCTCTCGGCTTTTGACAAGATCAATGTTTATCTCTCTCGCATTCCTTTGTTTCTCAACATTCTCCTCAGTTCTTTCATCTTTGTAATACATGGTCTCTGGCGACTTGTGACGTCATTGTTCAAAGCCGACGGGTTGTATCCCCTGCTGCACCAGACCCCTGAAATGGTTTTTCTTTGGATTGCCAGTGGCTTGGAATAGACAACAAGCTGGCAGCGTGCGTCTTTAATGTCGCCGCGCCATAGTATATTTCTGGTTGGTTTTACGTTCACAATCTATTGCTTCACTAGATAATGATCGTAACTTGTAAACATTCTGTTGATGGCACTGACTGCCTTCTTCGTTTCCTACCATACAACTGGTGCAATAGTTTCTGGAATGCGTTTAGTCAGTCCTGGCACTATGTGCAATAAATGTAAATTATTTGTTAGCAGGTTGCGTAAAAGTTTCATGTGTTCATTTTTGACAGTGTATACTGCGTGTGTGTGTGTTTTTCTCGGGATCGAAATATATTATTTTGCGCCCCCCTCTCCCATCACCCACTCTTCACGGTCTAAGATTATCTTCGACTCCAACGGTGTTTAAATAAAAAATTCGGATTCCTCTGTTACAACTTTAAAGCCACAAATATGATGCAGGTTTCTAACAGTTCATCTACATCAACATCTATATCATACTCCGCAACCCACTTAATGGTGTGTGCCGGAGGCTACTTTCGGCACCACCATCTAATCCCTCCAATCCAGTTCCACTCGCGAATAGTGCGTGGGAAGAATGATTGTCGGTAAGCCTCTGTATTGACTCTAATTTCTCGAATTCCCTCGTGGTCAATACGCGAGATGTATGTGGGGGGAAGTAATGAGTTGTCAGAAATCTCCTGAATAGTGCTGTCCCTAAATTTCAATGTGAGTTTGTTTAGTATCTCCGTAACGCTCTCTCGCCAGCTAAACGATGCCGTGACGAAACGCGCCGCTCTTCGTTGGGCCTTCTCTACCTCCTCTGTCAGTCCTACCTGACATGGATCCCAGATAGATGAACAATACTCAAGAATCGGATGAACAAGCGCCTTATAAACCACTTCTTTCGCGGATGAGTTGCATTTCCTTAATATTCTTCCGATGAATCTGAGTCTGGTGTCTGCTTTCCCCACTATCTGTTTTATATGGTCATTCTACTTAAGATCGCTCTGGATAGTTACACCTAGATATTTTATGGCAGACGCTGTCTCCAGCTGTTTGTCATCAGTAGTGTAGCTGTACAGTAGTGGATTTCTTTTCCTATGTATGAGCAATATGTTACATTTATTTACGTTCAGGGTCAACTGTCAGGGAGTGCGTCATTCATCAGTTCTCTGCAGGTCATTCTGCAAAATCTTGTTACCATCTGGCGTTGCAACTTTTTGGTATAGACAACGACATTATCTGCGAATAGGATGATTTCCAACAATGATTGCCTATCCGAGGCGCTGGGTCCAAACGATACATATCGAACACGCGATCGTAAATCGATCATGCGACTCCTGTGGCGGGCGTTGTGATCAATTAATTGTGATCGTCATTTTTACCTGTTTCCCGTTGTTCGAGTGGGTGAGAGCCCGACGCCACCTTGGTTCCAGGCTCAGGTTCGCGTTCACCTTGAACTCAGCTCACTCCCAAAGGAGAGGACCGCGGATTCAATATACCGCTCGGGGTTTATCGAACTTCGTTCGAGACCCGCTAATAACATCTTTATTTACACAGGTGGTTCCAAGACTACTGCTGGCGTCGGATGTGCCTTTGTCGTTGGAGACGATACCTTTCAATACCGGCTCCTTGACCAGTGTTCAAGCTTTACAGCTGAGGTTTTTGCTCTCTGTCAGGCTGCTCAGTATATCCGCCACCATCGTCATTCTCCCTCTGCCATCTGCTCTGATTCTTTGAGCGCCATTCAGAGTCTCCGTGACCCACATTCGGACCACCCTCAAGTGCAACGAATTCACTGGTCCCTTCAGTCGCTAGCAGATACCGGCGCTCGTGTCCTTTTTCTGTGGATTCTTGGCCACGTGGGTGTGCCTGGGAACGAAGCTGCTGATGCTGCGGCCAAGGCTGCTGTCCTCCTGCCTTGGACAGCTTCCTTTTGTGTCCCATGAACTGATGTTAGTGGGGTTCTTTATCAGTGCGTTTCATCATTGTGGCACGAGGCTTGGTCCTCTCTCCGTGAAAATGAGCTTAGGGCCATCAAACCGATCCCGCCGGTTCGGACGACCTCCTCACGCCCTTCCCAGCGAGAGGAGGTCATTTGGCCAGGTAGCGGATTGGACATTGCCGATTTAGCCACCGCTACCTGTTGTCCGGTGACCCCGCCCCACAGTGCCCCAGTGGTCATCCATTGACCGTGCGCCATGTTTTATTGTCCTGTCCACGTTTTATTCACTCTCGTGTTGTCCTCTGCATGCCGTCTACCTTACAGGAACTTTCAGCTGATGACGCTCGAGCAGCTGCTCGTGTCCTTCTTTTTATTACAGTCACGGACTTGTCCAAAAAAGATCTAACTCTTTTATTTTGTTTCTCTGCGTCCTTGTAAGTACTTTCTGATGTTGCCCCCTTGCGTTTTTCTACGCTATTAGTGCACTAACGTTTGTGACTGGGCGCTAATGCCCTTAGTAGTTGAGCCCCCCCCCCCCCCACCCACAAAAAAAAATTCCCATAGTTGCTCTGAATTACATACCTCCGCGAATTATTTGTGAGTTGCTAGTGAAACCCAGACGATTTATGTCGTTATTGAGTGGGATGTCTGGTGTTCTTGATGTTTCTTCGGCGGGTTCTCTCACATGGAAAAATCTAATTTCATGTTTATCCAGCATAGAAAACTGTTTCACTTTTTGTCGCAAATATGGAGTACTACCAGATGAGAGAAGAAGGGACTGTTTTAGAGTGTGGTGGTGTGAAGTGTGTAAAACGTCGTAAGAACAGTTTCAAAGCTGAAATACTGTTACAATTTCATTGAGGACAGTGCGAGAAACGAACGAGTATCAGGAAGAATACATATTTGCACTCTTCCAAATTATCCATCCAGACCACCATAATGGGCTGTAACATGACCACAACACCGACGACGAGTAAGGTAAAACGTCTCCTTTGCAATTCCAAGTATTTTTATAAAGCTCTTCTTTTGTCATTGCTGTATTGACCATCGTAAAGATACTAATAACGCCCGCCACCAGAGTTGCATGATCGATTTACGATCGCACGTTCGATATGGATCGTATCGATCCAGCGACTTCGATAGACAATCGTTTTTGGAAATTACCGCGAATGGCCTTAAAGAGCATCCGACGCTTTCTACTAGATCACTTATATATATTGTGAACAGCAACGGTCCTGTCACACTTCCCTGTGGTACTTCGGATATTACCTTTACACCTGTCTATTTTGTTCTGTTAAGAGCGACATGTTATGTTGTTGTTGTATCTGCAAGAAAGTTTTAAATCCAGTCGAAGGTCTGCTCCGATACTCCGTAAACTCGTATTCTTTTCGTTAAACGGCAATGCGGGAAGGTGTCAAATGCCTTACTGAAATCATGGAACACGGTACCAATCTGAGCGCTGTGGATCTCATGGAGGAACAGAACGAGCTGAGTTTCGCAGGATCTCAGTTTGCCAAATCCATGTCGATTTTTATAGACTTACGTAGTTTGTCATAATAAAATAAATAGTAGATGTCTTATGTTTAGTGATCATTTCTGAGATTTTAAATGTTAATGTGTGGTTGCACTTGAGTTTTTTGTGTCGAGTTGTAGATTACATAGTGAGAATTATTGGCCCACAAATTGTGCTTTACCTCCATCCAAACTGCCTACTCTGCCTGCTGTGTTTAGTCATTCCGATTTAGTAACCGTTTTTTCTCAGCAGTTGTTCACTGATCCGTACAACGATTCTCAACAGATAATCAAATACACCCGATCTGTGCTGAAACTCCGACGGAATCTTTCAATACAGATACAGCAGAGTTGGTTCCTCGGCAATAAGTGCAGAGCGCGCCTCTAGCTCACAGTTACAACACAATGTCAACCGTCCCTCTGCAATATTTGCTGATCACAGCCGTAGCGAAACCTTCTTTCGCGTGACCTGATGATCATAGAACAGCATCTCTTCATGATTCTAAACCGCAGATTATCAGATACCTTAGGAGCTCCCGTATATACAGCAGACGCGGCAGGGCATTTGAAAAACCAGGCAAGAAAATCGAGATCGTAAAAAACAATGAGGCAGCGTTTTTAAGCAGCAAACTTTCAGGTACGAATACGTCCTCTTGGAAGTAGAGTCAAAGAGCATTCGCCGTTATGTAACTTTCTGCAATTGTAAAATCTAGTTTACTATACAAGAAATAATTGTTTGAAACAGGGTTGCAGCAGATGTCCCAGATGATCAATGGGCTCCAACCACTTTTGAGGCTACGGGTGTGCGATCCCTTCGGTGAGTGAAATTCGTTTCATAATCGAACATCTGGACAGTGTAGGTCGTTATGAAATATCCCACTATTGCGTCTTTGTGCTACAACAGTCACCATGGGGCGAAACATCTCAACATATGTGTATGCATTCCAAGTCACAAAATTCCTGACTTCATACGTAAACATCATACATACACTTGTTTCCTCCTCGACTAAGACAACCCAGAAGACAGTACCAGAATCAACGCAGATTTTGAGCAGTCTGTCAGGATCACTAAACACGACCATCATTCTACTGAGAAAGAAAAAATTTGAGACAGGGACTAATTCACCTTAAAAGGCTGCATTTCAGGCGAAAGTGAGACGTGTTTATCAATTTAATCCGCTAATATAATTCAGTAATGATATTGCAATAAAATTTCTCTGGTGATCAAACTTACATTAGATAAGGTCGTAAACCGTCATTTTCTCTTCTGTGCAGCTACTCTGTTTTACTTAATGTCTGGGTAATCAGTGAATACATGATCTAAATTGCTGAACTGCGATATCACAAACTTCAACTCGCTAAACACACTGACGGAAAAAAATCGCAACACCAAGAAGGAGTTGTGCGACATAAAAGATTCTTGGTAGGTGTGTTCCTGCACTTGAAAAATGATGTATATTCCAGTTTCTTGGCAGGCGCATAAGAGATGCGGTAGTACTGCCACTATCACTTCGCTTACATGCGACACGTCTTCCGAAAGACCAAAACCGAATTTCGGAAACCGTTCTTGGCTGTCGTGTCGAAATTTTATTGTCTGAAGCGAATTTGCTAGTGCAGTTAAATATGACTCCTGGAAAACAGCTGTTACTGTTTATGATTTAAAAAATGGTTCAAATCGCTCTGAGCACTATGGGACTTAACATATGAGGTCATCAGTGCCCTAGAACTTAGAAGTACTTAAACCTAACTAACCTAAGGACATCTCACACATCCACGCCCGAGGCACGATTCGCGCGGTTCCGGACTGAAGCGCCTAGAACCGCTTGGCCACCACGACCGGCGGTTTTGATTTAGTCAGCACAATTACTGCTTCTCTTCAGTTAGACGAGGCGTAAACAGCTCCAGGGCAATATTTCTACTTATCATTCACTGCATGAGAAGCCACTTCGTCCTTATTAACTGAAAATTTTCAGAAACAATACGAAACCTGACAGCCCAAGCACATTTCAAAACCAGTTGCGTTTACATGGCAGCGAAAGTCGACTGCGGAATTGGAAAACCGGCAATGACAAGCGGATTGGAAAATTATACTGAAATGCAGGAGGATCTGCAACGAATTGACACATGGTGCAGGGAATGGCAATTGATTCTCAATGTAGACAAGTGTAACGTGCTGCGAATACATAGAAAGAAGGATCGTTTATCATTTAGCTACAATATGTCAGGTCAGCAACCAGAAGTAGTTAATTCCATAAATTATCTGGGAGTAGACAGTAGGAGTGACTTAAAATGGAATGACCATATAAAGTTGATCGGTGGTAAAGCAGATGCCAGACTGCGATTCATTGGAAGAATGCTAAGGAAATGCAGTCCGAAAACACAAGAAGTAGGTTACAGTACACTTGTTCGCCCACTGTTTGAATACTGCTCACCGGTGTGGGATCCGTACCAGATAGGGTTGATACAAGAGATAGAGAAGATCCAACGGAGAGCAGCGCGCTCCGTTACAGCATCATTTAGTAATCGCGAAAGTGTTACGCAGATGATAGATAAACTCCAGTGGAAGACTCTGCAAGACAGACTCTCAGTAGCTCGTTTTCGAGAACACACCTTCACCGAGGAGTAAAGCAGTATATTGCTCCCTCCTAGGTATATCTCGCGAAGAGACCACGAGGATAAAATCAGAGAGATTAGAGCCCACACAGAGGCATACCGACAATCCTGTCCACGAACAGTACGATACTGGAGTAGAAGGGAGAACTGATAGAGGTTCTCAAGGTTCCCTCCACCACATACCATCAGGTGGCTTGCGGAGTATGGATGTAGGTGTAGATTTCCAGAATCGACTTTGAAGCGCATACATGACCACCCAAAATCGTTATTGGGAAGTCGATGTACGAAATTAGGGTTTGGGCGTCCCGTGTAAACGGGCTGCAGGAGAGTGCAAATCAGGTTCGCTTGAAATTGGTTGGTTGGTCGGTTTGGGGAAGGAGACCAGACAGCGAGGTCATCGGTCTCATCGGATTAGGGAAGGACGGGGAAGGAAGTCGGCCGTGCCCTTTGAAAGGAACCATCCCGGCATTTGCCTGGAGCGATTTAGGGAAATCACGGAAAACCTAAATCAGGATGGCCGGACGCGGGATTGAACCGTCGTCCTCCCGAATGCGAGTCCAGTGTCTAACCACTGCGCCACCTCGCTCGGTGTTCGCTTGAAATACGCGCTGCAACGGTCGGGAGCTTTAGTTAGCTTTGAGATGGGACGTGAAGAGTTGTTGTTAGTCAAAAACGCCCTTAAGGTGACAAGGACGCCATCATCAACACCTTACTGAATTTGAACGCGGTCGTGGAATTGGACTACGAGGAGCTGGATGTTACTTCTACGATATTGCAGAAATACTCGGTAGGAATGTAGGCATCGTACTTGATTGCTGGCAGCGTTCGTCATGAGACTGTACGTTCGCAACAAGACCGGGCTCCAGATGGCCTTTCATTACCGAGAGCAGAGGCCATCATGAACAGCACTCGGCTCTAGCGAATCGTACTGCTTCTGTAGTGGCTATCTGAGCAACAGTTGCCACCACAGTGACACAATGAACTGTTACTAATCTGTTACTCCAAGGACAGCTCCGAGCCAGGCGCCCTGTACCATGTATTCCACTGACCCCAAAACACCCCCATTTTCGGTTTGGTGGTGTCAAGTGAAAGCTCATAGGAGGGCAGGGTGGAGGTCTGTTGTGTTTTCTGATGAAAGGCGATTTTGCCTCGATGCCAGTGATGGCCATGTGTTGGATAGAAGAGAGTCAGTTGAGGGCCTGCAACCAACCCGTCTACATGCTAGACACACTGGAGCTATGATCTTGGGTGCGATTTTGTATGACAGCAGGAGCACTTTCGTGGTTATCTCACGCACTCTGACTACAAATCTGAAATGCCAATCTGATGATTCGAACTGTTCTACTGCCATTCTTGAACAGCATTGCAGATATTTTCCAACAGGATAACGCAACCCAACATACTCATCGGCATGTTGCCTTGGCCTGTTCAATTACCAGATCTGTCTTTAATGACATCATCAGGCAACAACTTCAGCATTATCTGCAAATAGCGTTAACCGTCCCTGTACTGACCGACCAAGTGCAACAGCCATGGATATCATTCCCACAGACTGAGATCCGGCACCTGTGCAACACAATGCATCCACGTTTGCATGTTTGCATGCAACATTCTGGCTCTTATGCTTATTATTCATATACTAGCATTTCACATATGTAGTGGCTCACCTCACACTCTCAATAATTTAAGATCTTACAATGTTAATCACTTACGTATGTCACCTAGACGGATAAATTCGCGAAATTTCGTTGTTGTTGTTGTGGTCTTCAGTCCTGAGACTGGTTTGATGCAGCTCTCCATGCTACTCTATCCTGTGCAAACTTCTTCATCTCCCAGTACTTCCTGCAACCTACATTCTTCTGAATCTGCTTAGTGTATTCATGTCTTGGTCTCCCTCTTCAATTTTTACCCTCCACACTGCCCTCCAGTGCTAAATTTGTAATCCATAGATGCCTCAGAACATGTCCTACCAACCAGTCCATTCTTCTTGTCAAGTTGTGCCACAAACTCCTCTTCTCCCCAATTCTATTCAATACCTCCTCATTAGTTATGTGATCTACCCATCTAACCTTCAGCATTCTTCTGTAGCACTACATTTCGAAAGCTTCTATTCTCTTCTTGTCCGAACTATTCATCGTCCACATTTCACTTCCATACATGGCTACACTCCATACAAATACTTTCAGAAACGACTTCCTGACATTTGAATCTATACTCGACGTTAACAAATTTTTCTTCTTTAGAAACGCATTCTTTGCCATTGCCAGTCTACATTTCATATCCTCTGAACTTCAACCATCATCAGTCAGTTTGCACCCCAAAAAGCAAAACTCATTTACTACTTTAAGTGTCTTATTATCTAATGTAATTACCTCAGCATCACCCGACTTAATTCGACTACATTCCATTATCCTCGTTTAGCTTTTGTTGATGTTCATCTTATATCCTCCTTTCAAGACACTGTCCATTCCGTTCAACTGCTCTTCCATGTCCTTTGCTGTATCAGAGAGAATTACAATGTCATCGGCGAACCTCAAAATTTTTGTTTCTTCTCCATGGATTTTAATACCTACTCCAAATTTTTCTTTCGTTTCCTTTACTGCTTGCTCAATATACAGAAATTAGACGAATCCATGCCACGTCATGTTGCAACACATCTGCATGCACGCGTGTGCTCTACACAATGTTAGGTAGGTGTCCAACATTCTGAGCACCTTCAGTGTATAATAAAGAGTACACCTGTATTGATGACCTCGTCTGAAGCATCTGGTAACCAAACTATAATCACACATTAACCAAAAGATATTACGAGAAGTGGAAGTGGAGCAACCAATTTGAAAGAAGCCTGAGAGTATTATGTTGTCAGTAAGTAAGCAGTAACGAAATTGTGGCTAAAAAAAAATCCATGACTAACATTGTTGACTAATCATTAGGTGTCACGTAAATAACTAATGAATATATGGTAAGTACTCAACAATTATAGTTTATAAAAGGTAGCTACATCAACTTCATATAAGTAAGAAGTATTTGATATCTAAAATGTAGAAAATTTTTATTTCCTCACAGCAGAGTGTTCTCAATACAAAGCTGCAATGTTTCTTAGCCCATCGACTGTGATTTTGGAGGAAATGACACACCACCACCAGCTTGATGTTCACAACAAAATGAAATCGGACATGCCTTCTTTCTATTGGATTTTACTCAGGCTTTACAGTTTTAAAAAGTGCGTTCCTTCAAGTTCATATAAGAACGTAGTATTTTATTTCCAAAATGCAGTAAACCTTTGTTTCCTCACAGTAGGGTGTTCGCGTTGTAATGCTGCAATTTTTATTTGCCAATGAACTGGGCTTTTGGTGGAATTGACACACCACTAGCAGCATGATGTCCACGATGGGGGGACGGGGGGGGGGCAAGAGGGAAAAGAGGGAAAAGTAGTTCTCCTATTAGTATGTACTCTGGCTTTGTAGTGTTTTAAAGATTGTTTTTTCAAGTTCATATAAGAACTTAGTATTTTATTACCAAAATGTAGTAAATCTGTGTTTCCTCATGTTCTCGATGTAAGGTTGCACTTTCTATTTGCCCATCAACTGGGCTTTCGGTGGAATTGACACACCATGAGCAGCCTGATGTCCACGAGAGGGAATGGGTGGGGGAGGGGAAGGGGACAAGTTGTTCTTATATTGGTATGTACTCATGCTTAATAGTGGTTTAAAGATTGTTCCTTCAAGTTCATATAAGAACGTAGCATTTTATTTCCAAAGTGTAGTAAATCTTTGTTTTCTCAAAGCAGTGTTGTCGCACAACAAGGCTGCAATTTTCATTTGCCCATCAACTGGACTTTTGGTGGAAATGACACACAACCACCAGCATGATGTCCACAAAAGGGGTGGAAGAGGACAAATTGTTATTCTATTGGTATGTACTCTCGCTTTATAGTGTTTTAAAGATTGTTCGTTCATGTTCATATAAGAATGTTGCATTTTATTTCCAAAGTGTAGTAAATCTTTGTTTCCTCACAGTCGGGTTTTCGCACTACAAGGATGCAATGTTTATTTGCACATCAATTCGGATTTTGGTGGAACTGACACACCACCAGCAGCATGAGGACCACGAGAGGGGGGGAATGGGGTGGAAAGGCAAAGAGTACAAGTTGTTATTCTATTGGTATAAACTCACGCTTTTTAGTGTTTTAATGATTGTTCGTACAAGTTCATATAAGAACGTAGCATTTTATTTCCAAAGTGTAGTAAATCTTTCTTTTCTCCCAGCAGGGTTGTCGCACTACAAGGCAGAAGTTTTTATTCGCCCATCAACTGGGCTTTTGGTGGAAATGACACACCACCAGCAGTATGATGTCCATGGGGGGGGGGGGGGGGTTGGGGGAAGTGGAAGAGGACACGTTGTTATTCTACTGGTATGTACTCAGGCTTTATAGTATTTTAAATATTGTTCATTTAAGTTCATATAAGCACGTAGCATTTAATGTCCAAGGTGTAGTAAATCTTTCTTTTCTCACAGCAGAGATATCACATTACAAGGCTGCAATTTTTATTTCCCCATCAAGTGGGCTTTTGCTCGAAATGACACACCACCAGGAATATGATATCCACGAGTGGGGGGTGGGAGGGGGATGTGGAAGAGGACGAGTTGTTATTCTCCAGGTGTGTACTCAGGCTTTATAGTATTTTAAAGTTTGATCGTTCATGTCCATATAAGAACGTAGCATTTAATTTCCAAGGTGTAGTAAATCTTAGTCTTCTCACAGCAGGGTGATCCCATTACAAGGCTGCAATTTTTTTTTGCTCTTCAACAGGGCTTTTGGTGGAAATGACACACCACCAGCAGCATGATGTCCACGGGTGGGGGGGGGGGGGGGGGGGGAAGGGGGGGGGGCGTGGAAGAGGATAAGTTGTTATTCTACTGGTATGTACTCAGGCTTTATAGTATTTTAAAGACTGTTCGTTTAAGTTCATATAATAACATAGCATTTGATTTCCAATGTGTAGTAAATCTTTGTTTTCTCACAGCAGGGTGATCGCATTAATTGGCTGCAATTTTTATTTGCCCATCAAGTGGGTGTTTGGTGGAAATGACATACCAACAGCAGCACGATGTTTGTTCAAATTCATATTAGAACGTAGCATTTAATTTCCAAGGTGTAGTAAATCTTTGTTTTCTCATAGCAAGGTGATCGCATTACAAGGCTGCAATTTTTATTTGCCCATCAAGTGGGCTTTTGGTGGAAATGACACCACCAGCAGATTTATGTCCACAAAAAGTGGGAAGGGGGGGGGGGGAGGAGGGGGGAAGTGGAAGAGGACAAGTTGATGTTCTACTGGTATGTACTCAGATTTTATAATACTTTAAACATATTTTGTTCGAATTCATATAAGGACATAGCATTTAATATGCAAGGTGTGGTAAATCTATGTTTTCTCACAGCAGGGTGATCGCATTACAAGGCTGCAATTTTTATTTGCCCATCAAGTGGGCTTTTGGTGGAAATGACACTCCACCAGCAGCATGATGTCCATGAGGGGGGGATGGGGAGTGGAAGAGGACAAAATGTTATTCTACTGGTATTTGCTCCGGTTTTATAGTATTTTGAAGATTGTTCGTTCAAGTTCATAAAAGAACATAGCATTTTATTTCCAAGGTGTGGTAAATCTTTGTTTTCTCACAGCAGGGTGATCGCTTTACAAGGCTGCAATTTTTATTTGCCCAACAAGTGGTCTTTTGGTGGGAAGGGGGGGAGGGAGGGGGGAAGTGGAAGAGGACAAGTTGATGTTCTACTGGTATGTACTCAGATTTTATAATACTTTAAACATATTTCGTTCGAATTCATATAAGAACATAGCATTTAATATCCAAGGTGTGGTAAATCTATGTTTTCTCACAGCAGGGTGATCGCATTACAAGGCTGCAATTTTTATTTGCCCATCAAGTGAGCTTTTGGTGGAAATGACACTCCACCAGCAGCATGATGTCCACGAGGGGGGGATGGGGAGTGGAAGAGGACAAAATGTTATTCTACTGGTATTTGCTCCGGTTTTATAGTATTTTGAAGATTGTTCGTTCAAGTTCATAAAAGAACATAGCATTTTATTTCCAAGGTGTAGTAAATCTTTGTTTTCTCACAGCAGGGTGATCGCTTTACAAGGCTGCAATTTTTATTTGCCCAACAAGTCGTCTTTTGGTGGAAATGACACACCACCAGCAGCATGGTGTCCAATAGGGTTGGGGAGGGGGGAGGGGGAGTTGAAGAGGACAAGTTATTAATCTACTGGTATGAGCTCAGGCTTTATGGTGTTTTAAAGATTGTTCGTTCAGGTTCACAGAAGAACGTAGCAATTTATTTCGAAGGTGTAGTATATTTTTGTTTTCTCACAGCAGGGTGATCGCATTACAAGGCTGCAAATTTTATTTGCCATCTAGTGGGCTTTTGGTGGAATTTACACAACACCAGCAGCATGATGTCCAATAGGGGGGTGGGGGGGGGAGTAGAAGAGGACAAGTTGTTATTCTACTGGTATGTGCACAGGCTTTATAGTGTTTTGAAGTTTGTTCATTCAAGTTCATATAAGAACATAGCATATTATTTCCAAGCTGTAGTCAATCTTTGTTTTCTCACAGCAGGGTGATCGCATTACAAGGCTGCAGTTTTTATTTGCCAATCAAGTGGGCTTTTGGTGGAAATGACACACCACCAGCAATATGATATCCGCGAGGGGGGGATGGGTAACAAAGTGGAAGGGAACAAGGTGTTATTCTACTGGTATGTACTCAGGCTTTATTGTATTTTAAAGACTGTTCATTCAAGTTCATATAAGAACGTAGCATTTAATTTCCAAGGTGTAGTAAATCTTTGCTTACTCATAGCAGGGTGATCACATTACAAGGCTGCAATTTTTATTTGCCCATCAAGTGGGCTTTTGGTGGAAATGACACACCACCAGCAGCATGTTGTCCACGAGCTAGGGCGGGTGGGTGTGGAAGAGTACAAGTTTTTATTCTACTGGTATGTACTCATGCTTTATAGTATTTTACAGATTGTTTGTTCAAATTCATATAAGAAAGTAGCATTTAATTTCCAAGGTCTAGTAAATCTTTGTTTTCTCACATTAGGGTGATCGCATTGCAAGGCTGCAATCTTTATTTGCCCATCAACTGGAATTTTGGTGGAAATGACACACCACCAGCAGCATGATGCCCGCATGGATGGGGAAGTGGGAGAGGAGAAGTTGTTGTTCTACTGGTATGTACTCAGGCTTTATAGTATTTTAAGGATTGTTGATTCTAGTTCATATAAGAATGTAGCATTTAATTTCCAAGGTGTAGTAAATCTTTGTTTTCTCACAGCAGGGTGATCGCATTACAAGGCTGCAATTTTTATTTGCCCATCAAGTGGGTTTATGGTGGAAATTACACACCACCAGCAGCATGATGTCACGAGGGGAGAAGGAGGGGGGGGGGGGGAAATGCAAGAGGACAAGTTGTTATTCTACTGGTATGTACTCAGGCTTTATAGTGTTTGAAAGATTGTTTGTTTAATTCCATATAAGAACGTAGCATTTTATTTCCAAGGTGTAGTAAATTTTTGTTTTCTCACATCATGGTGATTGCATTACAAGGCTGCAATTTTTATTTGCCCATCAAGTGGGCTTTTGGTAAAAATGACACACCACCAGCAGTATTATGGCCACGAGGGGGGGGGGGGGGAAGTGGAAGGGGACAAGTTGTTATTCTACTGGTATGTACTCAGGCTTTATAGTATTTTAAATATTGTTCGTTCAAGTACATATAAGGACGTAGCATTTAATGTCTAAGCTGTAGTGCATCTTTGTTTGCTCACTGTAGGGTGATGGCATTACAAGGCTGCAATTGTTATTTCCCCATCAATAGGGCTTTTGGTGGAAATGACACTCCACCAGCAATATGATGTCCACGAGTGGGGGGTGGGGGTCGAAGTGGCAGAGAACAAGTTATTATTCTAATGATATGTACCCAGGCTTTATAGTATTTTTAAGATTGTTTGTTTAATTCCATATAAGAAAGTAGCATTTTATTTCCAAGGTGTAGTAAATCTTTGTTTTCTCACAGCAGAGTGATCGCATTACGAGGCTGCAATTTTTATTTGCCCATCAAGTGTGCTTTTGGTAAAAATGCATTATGGCCACGAGAGGGGGGGGGGGAAGTGGAAGAGGACAAGTTGTTATTCTACTGGTATGTACTCAGTCGTTATAGTATTTTAAATATTGTTCGTTCAAGTCCATATAAGAACTTAGCATTTAATTTCGAAGGTGTAGTAAATCTTTGTTTTCATGCAGGAGGGTGATCGCATTACAAGGCTGCAATTTTTATTTGCCCATCACGTGGGCGTTTGATGGAAATGATACACCACCAGCTACATGATGTCCACGAGGCGCGGTGGTGAGGGGGGCGGGGAGGGAGGGGGGGGGGGAAGTGGAAGTGGACAAGTTGTTATTCTACTAGTATGTACTCAGGCTTTATAATATGTTAGAGATTGTTCATTCAAGTTCATATAAAAACATAGCATTTAATTTCCAAGTTGTAGTAAATCTTTGTTTTCTCACAGCAGGGTGATCGCATTACAAGGCTGCATTTTTATTAGCCCATCAAGTGGGCTTTTGGTGGAAATGACACACCACCAGCAATATGATTTCCACGAGTGGGTGGTGAGGGGTGAAGTGCAAAAGACAAGTTGTTATTCTACTGGTATGTAGCCAGGTTTTATGGTATTTTAAAGATTGTTCATTCAAGTCCATATATAAATGTAACATTTAATTTCCAAGGTGTAGTAAATCTTAGTTTTCTCACAGCAGGCTGATCGCATTAAAAGGCTGCAATTTTTATTTGCCCATCAAGTGGGCTTTTGGTGGAAATGACACACCACCAGCTATATGATGTCCACGAGTGGGGGGTGAGGGATGAAGTGCAAGAGAACAAGTTGTTATTCTTCTGGTATGTACCCAGGCTTTATGGTATTTTAAAGATTGTTCGTTCAAGTCCATATATGAATGTAGCATTTAATTTCCAGGGTGTTGTAAATCTTTGTTTTCTCACAGCAGGGTGATCGCATTACAAGGCTGCAGTTTTTAGTTGCCCATCAAGTGGGCTTTTGGTGGATATGACACACCACCAGCAGCATGATTTCCATGTGGTTGGTGGGGGGCGGTGGGGGGAGTGGAAGGGGATTATTCGTTCAAGTCCATATAAGAACGTTGCCTTTTACTTCCAAGGTGTAGTAAACATTGTTTTCTCACAGCAGAATGATCACATTATGAGGCTGCAATTTTTATTTGCCCATCAAGTGGGCTTTTGGTGGAAATGACACACCACCACCATCATGATGTCCACTAGACGGGGGGGGGGGGGGGGGGGGGCGGGGGGAAATGGAAGAGGACAAGTTGTTATTCTACTGGTATGTACTCTGGCTTTATAGTATTTTAAAGATAGTTCGTTCAAGTTCATATAAGAACATAGCATTTATTATCCAAGGAGTAGTAAATCTTTGTTTTCTCACAGAAGGGTGATCGCATTACAAGGCTGCAGTTTTTAATTGCCCATCAAGTCGGCTTTTGGTGGAAATGACACACCACCAGCAAATGATGTCCATGAGTGGGTGGTGAGGGGTGAAGTGGAAGAGAACAAGTTGTTATTCTACTGGTATGTACCCAGGCTTTATGGTATTATACAGATTTTTCGTTCAAGACCATATTAGAACGTAGCATTTTATTTCCGAGGTGTAGTAAATCGTTGTTTTCTCACAGCAGGGTGATCGCATTACAAGGCTGCAATTTTTATTTGCCCATCAAGTGGGAGTTTGGTGGAAATGATACACCACCAGCAACATGATGCCCACGAGGGTGGGGGGGGGGGGGGGGGAGTGGAAGAGGACAAGTTGTTATTCTACTGGTATGTTCACAGGCTTTATAGTATTTTAGAGATTGTACGTTCAAGTTCATATAAGAACATAGCATTTAATTTCTAAGGTGCAGTAAATCTTTGTTTTCTCACACAGGGTGATCACAGTACAAGGCTGCAATTTTTATTTGCCCATGAATTATTCTTTTGGTGGAAATGACACACCATCAGCAATATAAAGACCACGAGTGTGGGGTGAGGGGTGAAGTGCAAGAAAACAAATTGTTATTCTACTGGTGTGTACGCAGGCTTTATAGTATTTTAAATATTGTTCGTTCAAGTCCATATATGAATGTAGCATTTTGTTTCATATGTGTAGTAAACCTTGTTATCTCACCGCAGGGTGATCGCATTACAAGGCTGCAGTTTTAACTTGCCCATCATGTGGGCTTTTGGTGGAAATGACACACCACCACCAGCATGATGTCCACCAGGCTGGTGGGTTGGTGGGGGGGGGGGGGGGGGGGAGGAGGGGGGAAATGGAAGAGGAGAAGTTGTTATTCTACTGGTATGTACTCAGGCTTTACAGTGTTTTAAAGATAGTTTGTTCAAGTTCATATAAGAACGTAGCATTTTATTTCCTAAGTGTGGTAAATCTTCGATTTCTCAAAGAAGGGTGAATGCATTACCCAGCTGCAACTTAATTTGCTCATCAAGAGGCTTTTGGTGGAAATGACACACCATCAGCAGCATTATGTCCATAAGTGGGGGGGGGGGGGGGGGGGGAGTGGAAGAGGACAAAAAGTTATTCTACTGATATGTACTCAGGGTTTATTGTGTTTTAAGAATAGTTCGTTCAAGTTCATAAAAGAACATAGCATTTTATTTCGCAGGTGTAGAAAATCCTTGTTTTCTCACTGCAGGGTGGTCCCATTACAAGGCTGCAATTTTTATTTGCCCATCAAGTGGGCTTTTGGTGTATATGGCACACCACCAGCAGCATGATGTCCATGAGTGGGCGGTGGGGAGGGGGGGGGGGGAATGGAAGGGGACAATTTGTTATTCTACTGGTATGTATTCAGGGTTTATAATGTTTTAGAGTTAGTTTGTTCAAGTTCATATAAGAACGTGGCATTTTATTTCCCAGGTGTAGAAAATCTTTGTTTTCTCACTGCAGGGTGAACGCATTACAAGGCTGCAATTTTTATTTGCCCGTCAAGTGGGCCTTTGGGGGAAATGACACACCACCAGCAGCATGATGTCCATGAGGGGGGGGGGGGAGTGGAACAGGACAAGTTGTTATTCTACTGGTATGTATTCAGGGTTTATAGTGTTTTAATGATTGTTCGTTCAAGTTCATATAAGAATGTAGCATTTTGTTTCATATGTGTAGTAAACCTTGTTATCTCACCGCAGGGTGGTCGCATTACAAGGCTGCAATTTTTATTTGCCCATCAAGTGGGCTTATGTTGGAAATGCCACACAAGCAACAGCAGAAGGCCACGAGATCGGGGGGGGGGATTAAGAGACGACAAGTTGTTATTCTACTGGTATGTACTCAGGCTGCATAGTGATTTAAAGATTGTTCCTTCAAGTTGAAATAGGAACATAGCATTTCATTTCCTAAGTGTACAAAATCTTTGATTTCTCAAAGCAGGGTGAACGCATTACACGGCTGCAATTTAATTTGCTTATCAAGAGGCTTTTGATGCAAATGACCCACACCAGTAGCATGAAGTCCACGAGGGGGGGGGGGGGGGGGGAGTGGAAGAGAACAATTTGTTATTCTACTAGTTTGTACTCAGGCTTTATAGTGTTTTAAAGATAGTTTGTTCAAGTTCATATAATAACGTAGCATATTATTTCCTAGGTGCAGTAAATCTTAGTTTCCTCACAGCAGTGTGATCGCATTACAAGGCTGTAATATTTGTTCGCCCATCAAGTGGGCTTTTGGTGGAAATGAAACACCACCTGCAGCTTGATGTCCACGACTACAGTTGTTGGGGGGGGGGGGGGGGTAGTGGAAGAGGACAGGTTGTTATTCTACTGGTATATACTCAGGCTTTAAAGTGTTGCCATGATTGTTTGTCAAGTTCATATAAAAACGTAGTATTTTATTTCCAAGGTGTAGTAAATCTTTGTTTTCTCACAGCAGGGTGATCGCATTACAAGGCTGCAATTAATTTTTGCCCATCAAGTGAGCTTTTGGTGGAAATGACACACAAGTAGCAGCATGATGCCCGCGGGAGTAAGGCGGTCGGGGAAGTGGAAGAGGACAAGTTGTCACTCTACTGGTATGTACTCAGGGTTTATAGTGTTTTAAAGATTGTCCATTTGTGTTCATATAAGATTGTTGCATTTTATTTCCAAGGTGTAGTAAATCTTTGTTTTCTCACAGCAGGATGATCGCATTACAAGACCGCAAGTTTTATTTATCCATCAAGTGGGCTTTTGGTGGAAATGACCCACCACCAGCAACATGATGTTCATGAGGGGGGTATTGTAAGTGGAAGAGGACAAGTTGTTATTCTACTGGTATGTACTCAGGCTTTATAGTGTTTTAAAGATTGTTCGTTCAAGTTCATATAAGAACATAGCATTTTATTTCCCAAGTGTAGTAAATCTTTGTTTTCTAACAGCAGGGTGATCCCAATATAAGCTGCAATTTTTAATTTCCATCAAGTGGGCATTAGGTCAAAATGACACACCATCAGCAGCATGATGTCCACGAGTAGTGGGGGGGGGGGGGGGGGAAGGGCTTGGGGGAAGTGCAAGAGGACAAGTTGTTATTCTGCTGGTATGTACTCAGGCTTTATAGTGTTTTAAAGATTGTTCGTTCAAGTTCATATGAGAACGTAGCATTTTATTGCCAAGGTTTAGTAATTCTTTGTTTTCTCACAGCAGGGTGATCGCATTACAAAGCTGCAGTTTTTATTTGCCCATCAACTGGGCTTTTGCTGGAAATCACACACCACCTGCAGCATGAAGTCCACGAGGGTTGGAGGGGAGGGAAGTGGACGAGGACAAGTTGTTGTTCTACTGGTATGTACTCAGGCTTTATAGTGTTTTAAAGATAGTTCATTCAAGTTCATATAAGAACGTAGCATTTTATTTCCAAGTTGTAGTAAATCTTTGTTTTCTCATAGCAGCGTGATCGCATTACAAGGCTGCAAATTTTCTTTGCCCATCAAGTGGCCTTTGGTGGAAATGACACACCACAAGCAGCGTGATGTCCACGAGTTAGAAGGGGGGGGGGGGGGGGGGGGGGAAGGACGTGGAAGAGGACAAGTTGTTTTTCTACTAGTTTGTACTCAGGCTTTATAGTGTTTTAAAGATAGTTTGTTCAAGTTCATATAATAACGTAGCATATTATTTCCTAGGTGCAGTAAATCTTAGTTTCCTCACAGCAGTGTGATCGCATTACAAGGCTGCAATTTTTGTTCGCTCATCAAGTGGGCTTTTGGTGGAAATGACACACCACCAGCAGCATGATGTCCACGAGAGGGCGGGGAGGGGGTTGTAAGTGAAAGAGGACAAGTTTTTATTCTACTGGTATGTACTCCGGCTTTATAGTGTTTTAAATATAGTTCGTTCAAATACATATAAGAACGAAGCATTCTATTTCCAAAATTTAGTAAATCTTCGTTTTCTTACAGCAGGCTGATGGCATTAATGGCTGCAATTTTTATTTGCCCATCAAGTGGGACTTTGGTGGAAATAACACACCACCAGCAGCATGATGTCCACAAGAGGGGGCGAGGCTATGGGAAGATGACAAGTTGTTATTCTACTGGTATGTGCACTGGCTTTATAGTGTTTTAAAGATAGTTCGGAGAAGTTAATATAAGAACGTAGCATTTCATTTCCAAGGTGTAGTAAATCTTTGTCTTCTCACAGCAGGGAGATCGCATTACAAGGCTGCAATTTTTATTTGCCATTCAAGTGGGCTTTTGGTGGAAATGACACACCCGCAGCAGCATGATGTCCACTCGAAGAACGGGTTGTAAGTGGAAGAGTACAAGTTGTTATTCTACTGGTATGTACTCAGGCTTTATAGTGTTTTAAAGATTGATCGTTCAAGTTCATATAAGAACGTAGCATTTTATTTCCAAGGTGTTGTAAATCTTTGTTTTCTCACAGCAGGGTGATCGCAACAAGGCTGCAACTTTTATTTGCCCATCAAGTGCGCTTTTGGTGGAAATGAAACACCACCAGCAGCATGATTTCCACAAGAGGGGGGGGGGGGGGGCGTTCTAGTTAATAAAAGAACGTAGCATTTTATTTCCTAAGTGTAGTAAATCTTTGTTTTCTCACAGCAGGGTGATGGCATTAAAGGCTGCAATTTTTATTTGCCCATCAAGTGGGCTTTTGGTGGAAACGACACTCCACCTGCATTATGATGATGTCCACGAGGGGTGGCGGGGGGAAGTGGAAGAGGACAAGTTGTAATTCTACTGGTATGTACACAGGGTTAATAGGGTTTTAAAGGTAGTTCGTTGGAGTTCATATAAGAACGTAGCATTTTATTTCCAAGGTGTAGTAAATCTTTGTCTTCTCAAAAGCAGGGTGATCGCATTACAAGGCTGCAATTTTTATTTGCCCATCAAGTGGGCTTTTGGTGGAAACGACACTCCACCTGCACTATGATGATGTCCACGAGGGGTGGCGGGGGGAAGTGGAAGAGGACAAGTTGTTATTCTACTGGTATGTACACAGGGTTAATAGGGTTTTAAAGGTAGTTCGTTGGAGTTCATATAAGAACGTAGTATTTTATTTCCAAGGTGTAGTAAATCTTTGTTTTCTCTCAGCAGGGTGATCGCATTACGAGGCTGCAATTTTTATTTGCCCATCTAGTGGACTTTTGGTGGAAATGACACACCACCAGCAGCATGATGTCCTCCTGAGGGGGGGGGGGGGGGGAGTGGAAGAGGACAAGTTGTTATTCTACTGGTATGTACTCAGGCTTTATAGTGTTTTAAAGATTTTTCGTTCAAGTTGATATAAGAACGTAAAATTTTTTTTTCCAATGTGTGGTATATCTGTATTTTCTCACAGCAGGGTGATCGCATTACAAGGCTGCAATTTTTATTTGCCCATCAAGTGGGCTTTTGGTGGAAATGACACACCACCGGCAGTATGATGACCACAAGAGGGGGGAGGGTTGGGAGTGGAAGAGGAAAAGTTGTTATTCTACTGGTATGTACTCAAGCTTTATAGTGTTTTAAAGATAGTTCGTTCTAGTTCATATAAGAACGTAGCATTTTATTTCCAAGGTGTATTAAATCTTTGTTATCTCATAGCAGGGTGATCGTATTACAAGGCTGCAATTTTTATTTGCCCATCAAGTGGGCTTTTGGTGGAAATGACACACCACCAGCAGCATGATGTCCATGTGATGAGGGCGGGGGTATAGTGGAAGCGGACAAGTTGTTATTCTACTGGTATGTACTCAGGCTTTATAGTGTTTTAAAGATAGTTCGTTCAAGTTCATAAAAGAATGTAGCATTTTATTTCGAAGGTGTGGTAAATCTTACTTTTCTCACAATAGTGTGTTCGCATTACAAGGCTGCAATTTTAATTTTCCTATCAAGTGGGCTTTCGGTGGAAATGTCACACCGCCAACAGCATGTTGTCCACGAGAGGGTGGAAGGGGGGGGGGGGGGGGGAGTGGAAGAGGACATGATGTAATTCTACTGGTATGTACTCAGGCTTTATTGGGTTTTAAAGATTGTTCATTCAAGTTCATTTAAGATTTCATTTCCAAGGTGTAGTAAGTCATTGTTTTCTCACAGCACGGTGATCGCATTACGCGGCTGCTATTTTCATTTGCCCATGAAGTGGGCTTTTAGTGGAAATGACACACCACCAGCATCATGATTTCCACGTGTGGTGGGGGGGGGGGGGGAGGGCAAGGGGACAAGTTGTTATTCTACTGGTATGTACTCAGGCTTTATAGTGTTTTAATAATTCTTCGAACAAGTTCATATAAGAATGTAGCATTTCATTTCGAAGGTGTAGTAAATCTTTGTTTTCTCACAGCAGGGTGATCGCATTACAAGGCTGCAATATTTATTTGCCGATCAAGTGGGCTTTTGGTGGAAATTATGCACCATAGGCCGCATGATGTCTACGAGAGGGGGGGGGGGGGGAAGTGGAAGAGGACAAGTTGTTATACTACTGGTATGTACTCTTGCTTTATAGGGTTTTAAAGATAGTTTGTTCAAGTTCATATAAGAATGTGGCATTTTAATTCCAAGGTGTAGTAAATCTTTGTTTTCTGACAACAGGGTGACCGCATTACGAGGCTGCAATTTTTATTTGCCCATCAAGTGGGCTTTTGGTGGAAATGACACACCACCAACATGATGTCCACGAGAGAGGAGGGTGGGGACAAGTGGAAGAGGACAAGTTCTTATTCTACTGGTATGTACTCAGGCTTTATAGTATTTTAAGGATTGTTAATTCAAGTTCATAAAAGAACGTAGCATTTTACTTCCAAGGTGTAGTAAATCTTTGTTTTCTCACAGCAGGGTGATCGAATTAAATGGGTGCAATTTTTATTTGCCCATTAAGTGGGCTTTTGGTGGAAATGACACCACCTGCAGCATGATTTTTACTCAGATGGCGGGTCGGGGGCAAGTGGAAAGGGACTGGTTGTTAATCTACTGGTATGTACTCAGGCTTTATAGTGTTTTAAAGATTGTTCGTTCAACCTGATATAAGAACGTAGCATTTTATTGCTAATGTGTAGTATATCTTTGTTTTCTCACAGCAGGGTGATCGCATTACAAGCCTGCAACTTTTATTTGCCCATCAAAGGGGCCTGTGGTGGAAATGACACACCACCAGCAGCGTGATGTCCACGAGAGGGTGGGGGGAGTGTAGGAGGACATGTTGTTATTCTGCTGGTATGTACTCTGGTTTTTACAGTGTTTGAAAGATTACTTGTTCAAGTTCATATAAGATGAAGCATTTTATTTCCAAGGTGTAGAAAATCCTTGTATTCTCACAGCAGGGTGATGGCATTACAAGGCTGCAATTTTTATTTGCCCATCAGGTGGACTTTTGGTGGAAATGACACACCACCAGTAGCATGATGTCCTCGTGAGTGAGGAGTGGTGGGGAAGGGGGGGGGGGGGAGTGGAAGAGGTTATGTTGTTATTCTACTGGTATGTACTCAGGCTTTATAGTGTTTTAAAGATTGTTTGTTCAAGATCATATAAGAAGGTAGCAATTTATTTCCAATGTGTAGTATATCTTTGTATTTTCGCAGCAGGGTGTTCAAATTACAATGCTGCAATTTTTATTTGTCCATCAAGTGGGTTTTTGGTGGAAATGACACACCACCGGCAGTCTGATGTCCACAAGTGGTGGGAGGGGTGGGTGTGGAAGAGGACAAGTTGTTATTCTACTGGTATGTACTCAGGCTTTATAGTGTTTTAAAGATAGTTCGTTGTAGTTCATATAAGAACGTAGCATTTTATTTCCAAGGTGTAGTAAATCTTTGTTATCTCACAGCAGGGAGATTGCATTACAAGGCTGCAATATTTATTTGCCCATCAATAGGGCTTGTAGTGGAAATGTCACACCACCAGCAGCATGATGTCCACGAGTGGGGTGGTGGGGGGGGGGGAGTGGAAGGGGACAGGTTCTTATTCTACTGGTATGTACTCAGGCTTTATAGTGTTTTAAAGATTGTTAATTCAAGTTCATATAAGAACATAGCATTTTATTTCCAAGGTGTAGTAAATCTTTGTTTTCCCACAGCAGGGTGATCGCATTACAAGGCTGCAACTTTTATTTGCCAATCAAGTGGGCTTTTGTTGGAAATGACACACCACCTGCAGCATGATTTTTACGAGAGGGGGGGGGGGGGCGGGGGCAAATGGAATGGAACAAGTTGTTCTTCTACTAGTATTTACTCAGGATGTATAGTGTTTTAAAGATAGTTCGTTCAAGTTCATATAAGAACATTGCATTTTATTTCCTAGGTGTAGTAAATCTTTGTTTTCTCACAGCAGGGTGATCACATTACAAGGCTGCAATTTTTATTTGCCCATCAAGTGGGCTTTTGATGGAAATGACACACCACCAGCTGCATTATGTATACGAGTAGGGGGGGGGGGGGAGGAAAGTCGAAGAGGACAACTTCTTACTCTACTGGTATGTACTCAGCCTTTATAGTATTTTAAAGATTGTTAATTCAAGTTCATAAAAGAACGTAGCATTTTATTTCCAACGTGTAGTAAATCTTTGTTTTCTCACAGCAGGGTGATCGAATTAAATGGGTGCAATTTTTACTTGCCCATCAAGTGAGCTTTTGGTGGAAATGAAACACCACCAGCAGCATGTTGTCCGCAATCGGGTGGGTGGGGGGAGCGGAAGAGGACATGTTGTTATTCTACTGGTATGTACTAAGGCTTTATAGTGTTTTAAAGATAATTCGTTCAAGTTCATTAAGAACGTAGCATTTCATTCCCAATGTGTAGTAAATCTTTGTTTTCTCACAGCAGGGTGATCGCATTACAAGGCTGCAATTTTTATTTGCCCATCAAGTCGGATTTGGTGGAAATGACACACCAACAGCAACATGATTTCCACGAGAGGGGGGGCGGGGACAAGTGGAAGAGGACAATTTGTTATTCTACTGGTATGTACTCAGACTTTATAGTGTTTTAATGATAGGTCTTTCAAGTTCATATAACAATGTGGCATTTTATTTCCAAGGTGTAGTATATCTTTGTTTTCTCACAGCAGGGTGATCGCATTACAACGCTGCAATTTTTATTTTCCTATCAAGTCGGCTTTTGGTGGAAATGACACACCACCAGCAGCATGTTGTCCACGAGAGGGGGGGGGGGGGAGTGGAAAAGGACATGTTGTTATTCTACTGGCATGTACTCTGGCTTTATAGTGTTTTAAAGATAGTTCGTTCAAGTTCATATAAGAATGTAGCATTTCATATCCAAAGTGTAGTAAATCTTTGTTTTCTCACAGCAGGGTGATCGCATTACAAGGCTGCAATTTTATTTGTCCATCATGTGGCCTTTTGTGGAAATGACACACCACCAGCAGCATGATGTCCACTAGTGGCGGGAGGGGGGAGGGGGAGTGGAAGAGGACAAGTTGTTATTTTACTGGTATGTACTCAGGTATTATAGTGTTTTAAAGATAGTTCGTTCAATGTCATATATATACGTAGCATTTTATTTCCAAGGTGTAGTAA
The DNA here is from genome assembly GCF_023864345.2 of Schistocerca serialis cubense. Taxonomy (NCBI): domain Eukaryota; kingdom Metazoa; phylum Arthropoda; class Insecta; order Orthoptera; family Acrididae; genus Schistocerca; species Schistocerca serialis. The sequence continues at coordinate 5,756,488 of NW_026047617.1, forward strand.
ATCTTTGTTTTCTCACAGCAGTGTGATAGCATTACAAGGCTGCAATTTTTATTTGCCCCTCAAGTGGGCTTTTGCTGGAAATGGCACACCACCTGCAGCATAATTTTTACGAGTTGGCGGGGGGGTGGGGGGGGGAGGGAGGGAGTGGAAGAAGACATGTTGTAATGCTACTGGTATGTACTCAGGCTTTATTGTGTTTTAAAGATTGTTCATTCAAGTTCATTTAAGAACGTAGCATTTCATTTTCAATGTGTAGTAAGTCTTTGTTTTCTCACAGCACGGTGATCGCATTACGAGGCTGCTATTTTCATTTGCCCATGAAGTGGGCTTTTGGTGGAAATGACACACCACCAGCATCATGATTTCCATGTGAGGGGGGGGAGGGAGTGGAAGGGGACAAGTTGTTATTCTACTGGTATGTACTCAGGCTTTATAGTGTTTTAAAAATTCTTCGAACAAGTTCATATAAGAATGTAGCATTTCATTTCCAAGGTGTAGTAAATCTTTGTTTTCTTACAGCAGGGTGATCACATTACAAGGCTGCAATTTTTATTTTCCCCTCAAGTGGGCTTTTGGAGGAATTGACGCACCCACAGCAGCATGGTGTCCAAGAGGGGGGGGGGGGATGTGGAAGATGACAAGTTGTTATTCTACTGGTATGTACTCAGGCTTTATAGTGTTTTAAAGATAGTTCGTTCAGGTTCATATAAGAACGTAGTATTTTATTTCCAAGGTGTAGTAATTTTTTGTTTTCTCACAGCAGTGTGATCGCATTACAAGGGTGCAAATTTAATTTGCCGTTCAAGTGGGCTTTCGGTGGAAGTGACACACCACCAGCAGTATGATGTTCACGAGGGGCGGGGGGGGGGGGGGGGATGCGGGCGTGGGAGTGGAAGAGGACAAGTTGTTATTTGACTGGTATGTACTCAGGCTTTATAGTGTTTTAAAGATAGTTCATTCAAGTACATATAAGAACGTAGCATTTTATTTCTAAGGTGTACTAAATGTTTGTTTATTCACCGCAGGGTGATCGCATTACAAGGCTGCAATATTTATTTGCCCATCAAGTGGGCTTTTGGTGGAAATGGTGCACCATAAGCAGCATGATGTCTACGTGAGTGGGGGGGGGGGGGGGGGGGAAGTGGAAAAGTTCTTACTCTACTGGTATGTACTCAGGCTTTATAAGGTTTTAAATATTGTTTGTTCAAGTTCATATAAGAATGTGGGATTTTATTTTTAAGGTGTAGTAAATCTTGGTTTTCTAACAACAGGGTGACTGCATTACGAGGCTGCAATTTTTATTTGCCCATCAAGTGGGCTTTTGGTGGAAATGACACACCACCAGCAGCATGATGTCCACGAGAGGGAAGGGTGGGGACAAGTGGAAGAGGAAAAGTTCTTATTCTACTGGTATGTACTCAGGCTTTATAGTTTTTAAAGATAGTTCGTTTTAGCTATATAAGAATGTGGCATTTGTTTCCAAGGTGTAGTAAATCTTTGTCTCCTCACAGCAGTGTGATAGCATTACAAGGCTGCAATTTTTATTTTCCCACCATCAAGTGGCTTTTGGAGGAATTGACACAACCCCAGCAGCATGATGTCCACAAAGGGGGGGGGGGGGGGGGTGAGGGAATTGTGGAAGAGGACCAGTTGTTATTCTACTGGTATGGACTCAGGCTTTATATTGTTTTAAAGATTGTTCGTTCAAGTTCATATCAGAACGTAGCATTTTATTTCCAAGGTGTTGTAAATCTTAGTTCTCTCACAGAAGGGCGATCGCATTACACGGCTTCAATTTTTAATTGCCGATCAAGTGGGCTTTCTCTGCAAATGACACACCATCAGCAGCATGATGTCCACGAGAGGGGGGGGGGGGGTAGAAGTGGAAGAGGACAACTTGTTCTTCTACCGGTATGTACTCAGGCTTTATAGTATTTTAAGGATTGTTAATTCAAGTTCATAAAAGAACGTAGTATTTTATTTCCGAGGTGTAGTAAATCTTTGTTTTCTCACAGCAGGGTGATCGAATTAAGTGGGTGCAATTTTTATTTGCCCATTAAGTGCGCTTTTGGTGGAAATGACACACCACCAGCATGATGTCCATGAGTATGAGGGGACGGAGGGAGGAAGTGAAAGAGAACAAGTTGTAATTCTACTGGTATGTACTCAGGTTTTATAGTGTTTTAAAGATAGTTCGTTCAAGTTCATATAAGAACGTAGCATTTTATTTACAAAGTTTGTTAAATCTTTGTTTGCTCACAGCAGAGTGATCGCATTACAGGGCTGCAATTTTTATTTGCCCATCAAGTGGGCTTTTGATCGAAATGGCACACCACCAGCAGCATGATGTCCACGAGTAGGGGGGGGGGGGGGAGGGAAGTGGAAGAAGACAACTTCTTACTCTACTGGTATGTACTCAGCTTTTACAGTATTTTAAGGATTGTTAATTCAAGTTCATAAAAGAACGTAGCATTTTATTTCCAACGTGTAGTAAATCTTTGTTTTCTCACAGCAGGGTGATCGAATTAAATGGGTGCAATTTTTATTTGCCCATTAAGTGGGCTTTTGGTGGAAATGACACCACCTGCAGCATGATTTTTACTCAGATGGCGGGTCGGGGGCAAGTGGAAAGGGACTTTTTGTTATTCTACTGGTATGTACTCAGGCTTTATAGTGTTTTGAAGATAGTTCATTCATGTTCATATAAGAACGTAGCATTTTATTTCCAACGTGTAGTAAATCTTTGTTTTCTCACAGCAGGGTGATCGAATTAACTGGGTGCAATTTTTATTTGCCCATTAAGTGGGCTTTTGGTGGAAATGACACCACCTGCAGCATGATTTTTACTCAGATGGCGGGTCGGGGGCTAGTGGAAAGGGACTGGTTGTTATTCTACTGGTATGTACTCAGGCTTTATAGTGTTTTGAAGATAGTTCATTCATGTTCATATGAGAACGTAGCATTTTATTTCCAACGTGTAGTAAATCTTTGTTTTCTCACAGCAGGGTGATCGAATTAAATGGGTGCAATTTTTATTTGCCCATTAAGTGGGCTTTTGGTGGAAATGACACCACCTGCAGCATGATTTTTACTCAGATGGCGGGTCGGGGGCAAGTGGAAAGGGACTTTTTGTTATTCTACTGGTATGTACTCAGGCTTTATAGTGTTTTGAAGATAGTTCATTCATGTTCATATAAGAACGTAGCATTTTATTTCCAACGTGTAGTAAATCTTTGTTTTCTCACAGCAGGGTGATCGAATTAACTGGGTGCAATTTTTATTTGCCCATTAAGTGGGCTTTTGGTGGAAATGACACCACCTGCAGCATGATTTTTACTCAGATGGCGGGTCGGGGGCTAGTGGAAAGGGACTGGTTGTTATTCTACTGGTATGTACTCAGGCTTTATAGTGTTTTGAAGATAGTTCATTCATGTTCATATGAGAACGCAGCATTTTATTTCCAACGTGTAGTAAATCTTTGTTTTCTCACAGCAGGGTGATCGAATTAAGTGGGTGCAATTTTTATTTGCCCATTAAGTGGGATTTTGGTGGAAATGACACACCACCTGCAGCATGAATTTTACTCAGATGGGGGTTCGGGGGCAAGTGGAAAGGCAAAGGTTGTTATTCTACTGGTATGTTCTCTGGCTTTATAGTATTTCAAAGATTGTTTTCATGTTCATAGAAGAACGTAGCAATTTATTTCAAAGGTGTAGTAAATCTTTGTTTTCTGACAGCAAGGTGTTCGTATTACAAGTCTGCAATATTTATTTGCCCACCAAGTGGGCCTTTAGTAATAATGACACACCACAAGCAGCATGATGTCCACGAGAGGGTGGGCGGATGCAAGTGAGAGAGGACAAGTTGTTATTCTACTGGTATGAACACAGGCTCTATAGTGTTTTATAGATATTTCGTTCAAGATCATATAAGAATGTAGCATTTTATTTCCAAGGTGTACTATACACTCCTGGAAATTGAAATAAGAACACCGTGAATTCATTGTCCCAGGAAGCGGAAACTTCATTGACACATTCCTGGGGTCAGATACATCACATGATCACACTGACAGAACCACAGGCACATAGGCACAGGCAACAGAGCATGCACAATGTCGGCACTAGTACAGTGTATATCCGCCTTTTTCAGCAATGCAGGCTGCTTTTCTCCCATGGAGACGATCGTAGAGATGCTGGATGTAGTCCTGTGGAACGGCTTACCATGCCATTTCCACCTGGCGACTCGGTTGGACTGGCGTTCGTGCTGGACGTGCAGACCGCGTGAGACGACGCTTCATCCAGTCCCAAACATGCTCAATGGGGGACAGATCCAGAGATCTTGCTGGCCAGGGTAGTTGACTTACACCTTCTAGAGCACGTTGGGTGGGACGGGATACATGCAGACGTGCATTGTCCTGTTGGAACAGCAAGTTCCCTTGCCGGTCTAGGAATGGTAGAACGATGGGTTCGATGATGGTTTGGATGTACCGTGCACTATTCAGTGTCCCCTCGACGATCACCAGTGATGTACGGCCAGTGAAGGAGATCGCTCCTCACACCATGATGGCGGGTGTTGGCCCTGTGTGCCTCGGTCGTATGCAGTCCTGATTGTGGCGCTCACCTGCACGGCGCCAAACACGCATACGACCATCATTGGCACCAAGGCAGAAGCGACTCTCATCGCTGAAGATGACACGTCTCCATTCGTCCCTCCATTCAAGCCTGTCGCGACACCACTGGAGGCGGGCTGCACGATGTTGGGGCGTGAGCGGAAGACAGCCTAACGGTGTGCGGTACCGTAGCCCAGCTTCATGGAGATGGTTGCGAATGGTCCTCGCCGATACCCCACTAGCAACAGTGTCCCTAATTTGCTGGGAAGTGGCGGTGGCGTCCCCTACGGCTCTGCGTAGGATCCTACGGTCTTGGCGTGCATCCGTGCGTCGCTGCGGTCCGGTCCCAGGTCGACGGGTACGTGCACCTTCCGCCGACCACTGGCGACAACATCGATGTACTGTGGAGACCTCACGCCCCACGTGTTGAGCAGTTTGGCGGTACGTCCAACCGGCCTCCCGCATGCCCACTATATGCCCTCGCTCAAAGTCCGTCAACTGCACATACGGTTCACGTCCACGCTGTCGCGGCATGCTACCAGTGTTAAAGACTGCGATGGATATCCGTATGCCACGGCAAACTGGCTGACACTGACGGCGGTGGTGCACAAATGCTGCGCAGCTAGCGCCATTCGACAGCCAACACCGCAGTTCCTGGTGTGTCCGCTGTGCCGTGTGTGTGATCATTCCTTGTACAGCCCTCTCGCAGTGCCCGGAGCAAGTATGGTGGGCCTGAAACACCGGTGTCAATGTGTTCTTTTTTCCATTTCCAGGAGTGTATCTTTGTGTTTTCACACAGCAGGGTGATTGCATTACAAGGCTGCTATTTTTATTTGCCCATTAAGTGGGCTTTTGGTGGAAATGGCACACCATCAGCCGCACGATGTCCACAAGAGGGGGGGGGGGGGCGGAAGTGGAAGAGGACAAGTTCTTATTCTACTCGTATGTACTCAGGCTTTATAGGGTTTTAAAGATTGTTTGTTAAAGTTCATATAAGAACGTAGCATTTTATTTCCAAGGTGTAGTAAATCTTTGTTTTCTCACAGCAGGGTGATCGCATTACAAGGCTGCAATTGTTATTTGCCCCTCAAGTGGGCTTTTCCTGGAAATGACACACCAGCAACAGCAAGATGTCCACGAGTGGTAGTGTGGGTGTGTGGGAGAGGGGGGGGGGCGGGGGGGGGGGGGAGTGGAAGAGGACAAGTTGTTATTTTACTGGTATGTACCCAGGCTTTCTAGTGATTTAAAGATAGTTCGTTCAAGTTCATATAAGAACGTAGCATTTCATTTCCAAGGTGTAGTAAAGCTTTGTTTTCTCACAGCAGTGTGATAGCATTACAAGGCTGCAATTTTTATTTTCCCATCAAGTGGGCTTTTGGGAGAATTGACACAACTACAGCAGCATGATGTCCACAAAGGGGGGGGGGGTGGGGTGGGAAATGTGGAAGAGGACCAGTTGTTATTCTACTGGTATGGACTCAGCCTTTATATTGTTTTGAAGATTGTTCGTTCAAGTTCATTTAAGAACGTAGCATTTTATATCCAAGGTGTTGTAAATCTGTGTTCTCTCACTGCAGGGCGATCGCATTACACGGCTTCAATTTTTAATTGCCGATCAAGTGGGCTTTCTGTGGAAATGACACACCACCAGCAGCATGATGTCCATGAGAGGGGGGGGGGGGAGGGAGAAGTCAAATAGGACAACTTGTTCTTCTACTGGTATGTACTCAGGATTTATAGTATTTTAAAGATTATTAATTCAAGTTCATATTAGAACGTAGCATTTTATTTCCAAGGTGTAGTAAATCTTTGTTTTTTACCACAGCAGGGTTATCGCATTACAAGGCTGCAATTTTTATTTGCCAATCAAGTGGGCTTTTGGTGGAAATGACACACCACCAGCAGCATGATGTCCATGAGTGGGAGGGGGGGGGGGGGAAGTGGAAGAGGACAAGTTGTTATTTTAGTGGTATCTACTTCGGCTTTATAGATTTTTAAAGATTGTTTGTTCAAGTTCATATAAAAACGTAGCATTTTATTTCCAAGGTGTAGTAAATCTTTGTTTTCTCACAGCAGGGCGATCGCATTACGCGGCTTCAATTTTTAATTGCCGATCAAGTGGGCTTTCTGTGGAAATGACACACCACCTGCAGCATGATTTTTACGAGGGGGGGGGGGGCGGGGGCAAATGGAAGGGAACAAGTTGTTATTCTACTGGTATTTACTCAGGATTTATAGTGTTTTAAAGATAGTTTGTTCAAGTTCATATAAGAACATAGCATTTTATTTCCAAGGTGTAGTAAATCTTTGTTTTCTCACAGCAGGGTGATCACATTACAAGGCTGCAATTTTTATTTGCAGATCAAGTGGGCTTTTGATGGAACTGACACACCACCAGCTGCATGATGTCCACGAGTGGGGGGGGGGGGGGGGGAGGGAAGTCGAAGAGGACAACTTCTTACTCTACTGGTATGTACTCAGCCTTTATAGTATTTTAAAGATTGTTAATTCAAGTTCATAAAAGAACATAGCATTTTATTTCCAACGTGTAGTAAATCTTTGTTTTCTCACAGCAGGGTGATCGAATTAAATGGGTGCAATTTTTATTTGCCCATTAAGTGGGATTTTGGTGGAAATGACACACCACCTGCAGCATGATTTTTACTCAGATGGGGGTTCGGGGGCAAGTGGAAAGGGACAGGTTGTTATTCTACTGTTATGTTCTCCGGCTTTATAGTATTTCAAAGATTGTTTTCATGTTCATATAAGAACGTAGCAATTTATTTCCAAGGTGTAGTAAATATTTGTTTTCTGACAGCAAGGTGTTCGTATTACAAGTCTGCAATATTTATATGCCCACCAAGTGGGCCTTTAGTAAAAATGACACACCACAAGCAGCATGATGTACACGAGAGGGGGGGGGGGGGGATGCAAGTGGAGGAGGACAAGTTGTTATTCTACTGGTATGTACACAGGCTTTATAGTGTTTTATAGATATTTCGTTGAAGTTCATATAAGAATGTAGCATTTTATTTCCAAGGTGTATTATATCTTTGTTTTCTCACAGCAGGGTGATTGCATTACAAGGCTGCTATTTTTATTTGCCCATCAAGTGGGCGTTTGGTGGAAATGGTACACCATCAGCAGCGCGATGTCCACAAGAGGGGGGGGGGGGGGGGGGGAAGTGGAAGAGGACAAGCTGTTATTCTACTCGTATGTACTCATGCTTTATAGTGTTTTAAAGATTGTTTGTTCAAGTTCATATAAAAACGTAGCATTCTATTTCCAAGGTGTAGTAAATCTTTGATTTCCCACAGCAGGGTGATCGCATTACAAGGCTGCAAATTTTATATGTTTGTCAAGTGGTCTTTTGGAGGAAATGACACACCAACAGCAGCATGATGTCCATGAGGGGGAGGAGGGGGGAAGTGGTAGAGGACAAGTTGTTATTTTACTGGTATCTACTTCGGCTTTATAGATTTTTGAAGTTTGTTTGTTCAAGTTCATATAAGAATGTAGCATTTTATATCCAAGGTGTTGTAAATCTTTGTTCTCTCACAGCAGGGCGATCGCATTACACGGCTTCAATTTTTAATTGCCGATCAAGTGGGCTTTCTGTGGAAATGACACACCACCTGCAGCATGATTTTTATGAGTGGGTGGGGGGGGGGGGGGGCGGGGGCAAATGGAAGGGAACAAGTTGTTATTCTACTGGTATTTACTCAGGATCTATAGTGTTTTAAATATAGTTCGTTCAAGTTCATATAAGAACGTAGCATTTTTTTTCCAAGGTGTAGTAAATATTTGTTTTCTCACATCAGGGTGATCACGTTACAAGTCTGCAATTTTTATTTGCATATCAAGTGGGCTTTTGGTGGAAATGACACACCACCAGCAGCATGATGTCCACGAGTGGGGGGGGGGGGGGGGGGTGGCGGGGTGGAAGTGGAAGAGGACAAGTTGTTATTCTACTGGTATGTACTCAGGCTTTATAGTGTTTTAAAGATTGTTTGTTCAAGTTCATATAAGATGGTAGCAATTTATTTCCAATGTGTAGTATATCTTTGTTTTCTCACAGCAGTGTGATCGAATTACAATGCTGCAATTATTATTTGTCCATCAAGTGGTGTTTTGGTGGAAATGACACACCACCAGCAGCATGATGTCCACAAGAGTGAGGGGGCAGAGGGGGGAAGTGAAAGAGAACAAGTTGTAATTCTACTGGTATGTAATCACGTTTCATAGTGTTTTAAAGATAGTTCGTTCAAGTTCATATAAGAACGTAGCATTTTATTTCCAAGGTGTAGTAAATGTGTTTGTTTTCTCACAGCAGGGTGATTGCATTACAAGGCTTCAATTTTTATTAGCCCTTCATGTGGGCCTTTGGTGGAAATGACATACCACCAGCAGCGTGATGTCCACGAGTGAATGTGGGGGGGGGGAGTGATAGAGGACATGTTGTTATTCTACTGGTCTGTTCTCAGGCTTTATAGTATTTTAATGATTGTTTTCATGTTCATATAAGAACGTAGCAATTTATTTCCAAGGTGTTGTAAATCTTTGTTTTCTGACAGCAAAGTGTTCGTATTACAAGTCTGCAATATTTATTTGCCCATCAAGTGGGCCTTTAGTAAAAATGACACACCACAAGCAGCATGATGTCCACGAGAGGGGGGGGGGGGATGCAAGTGGAAGAGTACAAGTTGTTATTCTACTGGTATGTACACAGGCTTTATAGTGTTTTATAGATATTTCGTTCAAGTTCATATAAGAATGTAGCATTTTATTTCCAAGGTGTATTATACACTCCTGGAAATTGAAATAAGAACACCGTGAATTCATTTTCCCACGAAGGGGAAACTTTATTGACACATTCCTGGGGTCAGATACATCACATGATCACACTGACAGAACCACAGGCACATAGGCACAGGCAACAGAGCATGCACAATGTCAGTACTAGTACAGTGTATATCCACCTTTCGCAGCAATGCAGGCTGCTATTCTCCCATGGAGACGATCGTAGAGATGCTAGATGTAGTCCTGTGGAATGGCTTGCCATGCCATTTCCACCTGGCGCCTCAGTTGGACCAGCGTTCGTGCTGGACGTGCAGACCGCGTGAGACGACGCTTCATCCAGTCCGAAACATGCTCAATGGGGGACAGATCCGGAGATCTTGCTGGCCAGGGTAGTTGACTTACACATTCTAGAGCACGTTGGGTGGCACGGGATACTTGCGGATGTGCATTGTCCTGTTGGAACAGCAAGTTTGCTTGCCAGTCTAGGAATGGTAGAACGATGGGTTCGATGACGGTTTGGATGTACCGTGCACTATTCAGTGTCCCCTCGACGAACACCAGTGGTGTACGGCCAGTGAAGGAGATCGCTCCTCAAACCATGATGCCGGGTGTTGGCCCTGTGTGCCTCGGTCGTATGCAGTCCTGATTGTGGCGCTCACCTGCAGGGCGCCAAACACGCATACGACCATCATTGGCACCAAGGCAGAAGCGACTCTCATCGCTGAAGATGACATGTCTCCATTCATCCCTCCATTCAAGCCTGTCGCGACACCACTGGAGGCGGGCTGCACGATGTTGGGGCGTGAGCGGAAGACGGCATAACGGTGTGCGGGACCGTAGCCCAGCTTCATGAAGACGGTTGCGAATGCTCCTCGCCGATACCCCAGGAGCAACAGTGTCCCTAATTTGCTGGGAAGTGGCGGTGTGGTCCCCTACGGCACTGCGTAGGATCCTACGGTCTTGGCGTGCATCCGTGCGTCGCTGCGGTCCGGTCCCAGGTCGACGGGCACGTGCACCTTCCGTCGACCACTGGCGACAACATCGATGTACTGTGGAGACCTCACACCCCACGTGTTGAGCAATTTGGCGGTACGTCCAACCGGCCTCCCGCTTGCCCACTATACGCCCTCGCTCAAAGTCCGTCAACTGCACATACGGTTCACGTCCATGCTGTCGCGGCATGCTACCAGTGTTAAAGACTGCGATGGATATCCGTATGCCACAGCAAACTGGCTGACACTGACGGCGGCTGTGCACAAATGCTGCGCAGCTAGCGCCGTTCGACAGCTAACACCGCGGTCCCTGGTGTGTCCGCTGTGCCGTGCGTGTGATCATTGCTTGTACAGCCCTCTCGCAGTATCCAGAGCAAGTATGGTGGGTCTGACACACCGGTGTCAATGTGTTCTTTTTTCCATTTCCAGGAGTGTATCTTTGTTTTCACACAACAGGGTGATTGCATTACAAGGCTGCTATTTTTATTTGCCCATTAAGTGGGCTATTGGTGGAAATGGCACACCATCAGCAGAACGATGTCCACAATAGGAGGGGGGCGGAAATGGAAGAGGACCAGTTGTTATTCTACTCGTATGTACTCAGGCTTTATAGTGTTTTAAAGATTGCTTGTTAAAGTTCATATAAGAACGTAGCATTTCATTTCCAAAGAGTAGTAAATCTTTGTTTTCTCACAGCAACGTGATCGCATTACGAGGCTGCAATTTTTATTTGCCCATCAAGCAGGCTTTTGGTCTCTATGACACACCACCAGCGGCATAATGTCCTTGGGGGGGGGGGGGGGGGGAGTGGAAGAGGACAAGTTCCTATTCTACTGGTATGTACTCAGGCTTCATAGTGTTTTAAAGATTGTTCATTCAAGTCATATAAGTATGTAGCGTTTCATTTCCAAGGTGTATTAGATTTTTGTTTACTCAAAGCAGGGTGATCGCATTACAAGGCTGCAATTTTATTTGCCCATCATGTGGCCCTTTGGTGGAAATGACACACCACCAGCAGCATGATGTCCACGAGAGGCGTTGGGGGGAGGGGGAGTGGAAGAGGACAAGTTGTTATTTTACTGGTATGTACCCAGGCTTTATGGTGATTTAAACATAGTTCGTTCAAGTTCATATAAGAACGTAGCATTTCATCTCCAAGTTGTAGTAAATCTTTGTTTTCTCACAGCAGTGTGATAGCATTACATGGCTGCAATTTTTATTTTCCCATCAAGTGGGCTTTTGGAAGAATTGACACATCCAAAGCAGCATGATACCCACAAATGGTGGGGGGGGGGGGGGGGGGGGGAAGGGGGGGGAGGGAAATGTGGAAGAGGACAGTTGTTATTCTACTGGTATGGACTCAGCCTTTACATTGTTTTGAAGATTGTTCGTTCAAGTTCATTTAAGAACGTAGCATTTTATATCCAAGGTCTTGTAAATCTTTGTTCTCTCACAGCAGGGCGATCGCATTACACGGCTTCAATTTTTAATTGCCGATCAAGTGAGCTTTCTGCGGAAATGACACTCCACCAGCAGCATGATGTCCATGAGAGAGGGGGGGAGGAAGGAGAAGTGGAAGAGGACAACTTGTTCTTCTACTGGTATGTACTCAGGCTTTATAGTATTTTAAAGATTGTTAATTCAAGTTCATATAAGAGCGTAGCATTTCATTTCCAAGGTGTAGTAAATCTTTGTTTTCCCACAGCAGGGTGATCGAATTACATGGCTGCAATTTTTATTTGCCAATCAAGTGGGCTTTTGGTGGAAATGACACACCACCTGCAGCATGATTTTTACGAGAGGGGGGTTGGAGGGGCGGGGGCAAATGGAAGAGAACAAGTTGTTATTCTACTAGTATTTACTCAGGATTTATAGTGTTTTAAAGATAGTTCGTTCAAGTTCATATAAGAACGTAGCATTTTATTTCCAAGGTGTAGTAAATCTTTGTTTTCTCACAGCAGGGTGATCACATTACAAGGCTGCAATTTTTATTTGCAGATCAAGTGGGCTTTTGGTGGAAATGACACACCACCAGCAGCATGATGTCCATGAGTGGGGGGGGGGGGGGGGGTGGGGGGGGTGGAAGAGGAAGA